>NW_006399753.1:1489411-1517609 GCF_000299155.1 Elephantulus edwardii
AGATGAGGGAAAGAACAGATTAGAAGTGATATATGATTGAGTATTATGGTTAGCACAGGAATCCAGAATTAAGGTTGCATAGAGAAGTGTACTCGGGGTGGGGGGTGGGGGGAAGGGACGTGGGAATTGTATACTAATGAAGGGTTTTTTTTTCTTTTTTTTTTCTCTCTTCATAGGGGGAAGCGAGCTGGTGGGGAAGGGTGGACAGGGAGAAAATTGCAGCAATGAATGAATGGAAATCCAAAACCTCTGTAAAAAAAAAAAATTTAAAATTAAAAAAAAAGCATATATCTCTTACTTACTGAAAGTTAGAGAAAAACAAGGTATTTCATTACCTTTGAGAATTCAATAAAGGTTTATTTGTAATACTAAAAAAAAAAATCACTGCCTTGAACTCAGTTCAGGCTCACAGACCCCTGGTGCGGCATCTGAGGCTTAAATTGCAACTGCAGGAGAGTACCTGTCCTTCTTTCATGGAGCACGTTGAACGGGGCGATCTGAGCTGCCCGAGAAGCCCTGGGGTTAGCTGCACTCAGTACGAAGGAGGCCCATGCTGCCAGCTCTCCTTCAGTGAGGGTGTGGCTTGAGTAGGGACGGCTTGACTGAGGGGGGACTTGAGTCATGTTCTTAAAAAGGCTGTGATTCCAGCTCTTCCAGGCACCGTTACAGCCTCATTAACACACACAGGGCTTCATCAAAAGGACAAAGCCCACACAATACTGGGAGTCCTGGTCTTGCCAATTGGTCACATATTGGAGGAGAGAAGACATGGTGGCATGTGTGACAGGGAGCATATATTCTTGGTCACACATGTCGTGTGTACCTTAGCTGGGTGCACAGGACAATTGGTCCTTCCTCTGGTCACACCAGCCCCCACACTGACACACAAGTGTTCTGGCTCCTCTAGATAGATTGCAGAGGTCACAATCTAATTGAAATGCCCAAGGCCACAAGGACTACTGTCATCCTGTCCCAGAACCATCCTTGCCTCCCAGCCAGTGTGTGGAAGTGATCTAGGGGAGGATGGCAGGAAAGACAGGGCCAGGTGAGGCTAGTTGTCCCCAGAGGCACCAGGAGGTGGTGACCGGGTCAGGATGGCCAGCCCAGAGAGGAGATGGGTGCCGCCCGGCTTCCATGCAGGTCCTCAGAGGACAGCTCTGCTCCCCCTCGTGTTTCCCACAGAAGCTGACCAAAGCCAAGATACTGGTCTGCGGGCACAAGAGCAGAGCAGAAACCCAGCAGAGCTAAACTTCAAACATGTCTTTGAAGCCAGTGTCACAGCTCAGGAGCACTGGGTGAAGGGCAGAGAAAGCCCTCTGTGAGGTGCTGACCTGAGGCACATGGTGGGTTTGTCTGTCCTAGGTAATTGTGCAACCAGGCCGACTGTGCAATGTCCTCCGGACCTGAGTTCCAAGAACAGATCGCTGTCTGCTCACGTACTGTTTTGTTTTTTTTTCTTCCTTATGTACTGTTAACACACTCAGAGATGACGAGGTTGACGGTGTCGGAACCGTGTATGAGAGGGACCCTGTTTCTGTGCAGCTGACTGAGAACCCGAGACAGCTCTAGAAAGCTACTGAAACATCTATGAGAAAGGGAAACCAAGCTCCTTCAAACAGGAGAAAACGCCAATCTTTTCATTAGCTGCTGCCCCCAGCAGGAGGTGGGCCTGTGGAGCACCACAGAGCCAGGCCGGCCCTGGATACAGGAGCAGGACGCTGGCAGGGAATCTGAAGTCCCCAGTGCACCAAGAGGCCTGAGAAAGGACAAACACCCTCTGTGCTTGGTATCCCCATCACAGCAGGAGGCTGACAGCAAGATGACCAGCTGGGATGGCCACAGGGCATCAAGGAGGCCCTGGGGACCCAAATATGGTACCTTCTGCCGGTGTCCAGTCTAGGTTCTACCCTGCAGGTGCCAATCTGGGACCCTCACCACAAAGAGCTCAAGGAGAGTGTGGCTAGCCAGGCACTGTTCCTTCCTGGGCACACAGGACACCAACCTGCCGCTGACCCTCAGTCCTGCCAGGAACAATGACCAGTCCCTGGGGACTTTGCAGCCCCTTCTCCCCAATACTGGAACCGAAGAGCTAGACTCATCGGTGGCCAGACACTCTCAGCTATGGGAGCCCATCACAGGGTGCTGGACACAAAGCACTGGCCCACTCTCCACAGCCTGAAGCCTCCTGGGAGGACATGGGGCTAATCAGGGTAGCACCTCTCAACCTCAGTTAAGGCCTTGAAAGAGGACAAGAGAGAAAAACCAAGGCTGTCACTCTTGCTGATAAGCGATGACAATCTTGCTGGTGGCACAGTCTCTGACTGCCCTGCTCAGCCCGTCGGGGTAAAGCCAAGCCCTCGGCAGCCCCTCCTTCACCTGTCCCTGAGGAAATGAGGGGCCAGGTCCTGCCCACCACCACCCCCTTCCGCTGGGGAAAGAGCTCTGAGCCTGGCCTCGAGTCCTTGGCCTGCTCCAGGGACACTTTTGCCCATGACGTCAGCAAGGACAGCCAGGCTTGGCCTTGGGGGTGTATAAGAGAGTTGGGACTGTGACAGATTGGAGGGAGCATGAGCATGGCCCTCAGGAGGCAGGCAGGTGCACGGGCCACTGGGGTCCTGTGGGGCCTGTCCAGTGTGCGGGCCCTGGGCACCAGGGTCTCTGCAGCCGGCCAGGCAGTGCTGCCCTTTGAAGCCATTCCCCAGTGTCCTGGCAACAAGTGGGTGAGGATGCTGCGTGTCTGGAAGGAGCAGGGCCAGGAGAACCTGCATCTGGAGATGGAGAGGCACTTCCACGAGCTGGGGCCCATCTTCAGGTAGACTGTCCCCAGGAACACGCAGTCCTCTGTCCCCCAGGAGGGGACAGGGGGCTGCTGCTTGGCGTCCCTGACTGTAGAGACAGTGGCTCTGTGTCCAGGGGAGCGAGGACTCGAGTACTGTGGCTGCAGGGATTTTGATTAGACAGTGGAAAGGACTTTTCGGGTGCCAAGTGTCGTATCTGGAAGGAAGAAGAGGTCATCGAGGGGGGAGCCGGGACTGGCATGTTCAGAGTGGTCCATGGAGAACACAGCCAGTGGGCTTTCTGTCCCCCACAGGTACGACGTAGGAGGGGTTCCCATGGTGAATGTGATGCTGCCCAAGGACGTGGAGCGGCTACAGCAGGTGGACAGCCTGTACCCCTACCGGGTGCCCATAATGCCCTGGCTGGCCTACAGACACCATCGTGGACACAAACTTGGCGTGTTCTTGATGTGAGGTGCCATCTGAGGTGGGGAGGGCTGAGTACAGAGGCAGGGGGAGCCCAGCAGGATGCTGGCCGGGTCAGTAGAGAGCCTGGGTCATCATTATCCTGCTGTGAGGACATGCCCTGATGTTGTCTGCCCAGAAACAAGGGAAGACAGTAGTGAGACAAACTCCAGAAAAACCCTGCTTCCAAAGGGGGCACTAAATCTGGGACAGTGTGGTCACAGCCCTTGGTCACTGCGACAGTATTCATTCATTCCTGGGGGACACGTGCAGCCTCCATTCTGAGGCCACTAGTCCTGGAGTGCGGAATGAGCTTGTTACTGACACTCCAGGGACAATGAGAACGGGACCAACTGGCTGGTGGCATCCAGCTGAGGTGGCAGAAGGAGCTGGCCCTGGATTGTATCCTTCCTTTCTTGTTGAAGGGGAAACCTGGTCAAGAGCAAGTGACTGTCCTGCTGGTATCTGTTGTGCTGGGCACAGGCTGCCATGGAGACATGAGATTGTCCAAGACCTTCCCCATCTGTCAGGAAGGGGCTTGCCCTGCATGTGAGGCAGCCCTGGGTGGGGCCTCTGATCTGTGGACACCAGAAGAGGGTCAGGATGTTGGAGGACAGGGCTAGGAGAGGAATGGGTGTGTAAATCTGAGGGAAAAGCAGTGTGACTGTGTGTACGCACGTGTGCATAATTGTGGGTGTGCAACACCTGAAAGTGTGAAAGTATGACTGTACCTGTGTACACATGTATATGTGCGTGCATGCCCATGAAGGACAGGTGCGTACACGCATATGTATATATGTGAAAATTAGAGGATTGTGAGTGCAGGTGTCAGGGTGCTTGTGTGTGCATCTGAGGGCAGCTGTGTGAGCATGCACATGTGTAAGAATGAGAGAACTATGCTTGCAGGTGCACACATGTAGTCCATGTCCCTGCATCTGTGTGTCCACAGGATATGTAAGCGTTAGTGTGTGTAAGTATGTGTGAATGCACGTGCATGTGTTCTGTATGTGCCTTCACGAGTGTTTCTCCCTCCCTGTGTGTGTTTGAGGAGCTGCGTGTGTGCACCAGCATGCAAGGTGTACAAATGTAAACGTATCACGTGCACGTGTGCATGACATGTTGTGCTTGTGTATGCATGTTGGTGTAAATGTCTGTGCAAGCATTCATGCAGAAGTGTGTATCTGTGTTCAGGCGTGTGTGTGTGAGCCTGTGTGTGTGTGTGTGAGTGTGTGTGTGTGTGTGTGAATGCAAGTTTGCTGTGCACTAGGATCTGTGCATTTGAATATGCAGAATCTTCCATGTGTCGCACATACATGTGTCCGTGTGTATAAGAAGTACACTTATGTGTACCTGCTTGCATGTGCATGTGTGATGTGAATTTACACATGCCCACGTGTGTTCCTGTCTATCATGCATGCACACGTGAGCAGGTGTTGGAGTACATGAGTGTATATTTGCATGTGCATGTGGATATACGGCACTTTGGTGTGTGTGTGTGTGTGTGTGTGTGTGTGTACAGCCATGTGTACATGCACCTCAGCGTGTATGTTGTGCTTTGCACGCACATGCATTTCCCTGTGTGCGTGGTGGCCTGGTCGGAGGAAACCTCACTGCAAAAGGCATGTCGTTCATATCCACCAGCTGCTCTATAGGAGAAGCACGAACGGTCTCCTCCCATATTATTTACTGTCTCTGAAAACCCTAGCAGGTCAACTATGTGTCAGTTCCAACTCAATGGTGTACAACAACAACAACAACAACAACAACAACATGTGCTCCTGCATTTTTGTGTGTACAATGAGTGTTGTGTGTGAGGTGTCAGTGTGTGCTGTTGGGGAGTGTCTGCGTGTGAACCCATATGTGTGGGTGTATAAGGGCACTTATGTCTGTATGTGCACTTGATGTCCACCATCTGCTCTCAGGATTCTGAGAAGCCTGGTCAACAGACAGCAGTTTCATGCACAGGACCCGGGCAGAGACCGTACTATGCACATATGCCCTTTTTGAAGGGCACAAGAGTCGGGGCTCTGAGGTCAGGTATCAGGGTAAGAAGACAGGTGCTGCTGGATTTCCAGTCACTTTTCCGGGGCAGAACTGAGGGTCAGGGGAGCTCCTCTGAGTGGGAAAGGCTGGGCCTTGCAGCCAGCTGGACAAGTGCTCACACTGAGGACTTGGCCGGATGAGCACGGCAGGCGCCTTCCTGACCAGCAGCTGAGGTCAGAGCTTCTCTGGGAGGAGTGAGCACGACAGGTGTAAGATGTGTGCTGCGGGGAAGAGGGGTATGTGTGTGTACACACATCTGAGAGGGTGGTCACAGGCGCCTGTGTCAGCCGTCTCTGTGTGCCAGTGTGGGGGTGTGCACACCTGCTCCTTCCTGACCAGCAGCTGAGGTCGGCTCCGGGAGCTTCTCTGGGAAAGGTGAGCAGGACAGATGCGACCCTCAGCCTCCTCCTGCTTGACGCCTGGCCCTGCCCCTGGGCCCCCCCTCTGTTCCACAGGAACGGGCCCGAATGGCGCCACCACAGGCTGCACCTGAACCCTGACCTGCTGGAGCCCAGGAACACACACAAGTTCATGCCCATGGTGAACATGGTGGCCCGGGACTTCTCCCAGACCCTGAGGAACAAGGTGCTCCAGAATGCCCGTGCAAGCCTGACCCTGGACGTGCAGCTCAACATCTTCTTCTATATCATGGAAGGTGGGGCCCATCCCAGGACCCAGACAGGTACAGGAGGGAACGTGGAGCCAGCCTTGTCCTAAGGACGGTCATCGGTGTTCCCACAGCCAGCAACTTCGCCCTGTATGGCGAACGGATGGGCCTCCTGGGTCCCAACCCCAACCACGCCAGCCTGAACTTCCACGAGGCCATGAAGATCATGATGAATTCCACCGCACAGCTCTACATGCTGCCCCAGAGCCTGTCCCGCTGGGCCAGTGCCAGCGTTTGGGCCGAGCACTACCAGGCCTGGGACACCATCTTCCAGTTCGGTGAGGCTTCCCCTCCCATGTGCTCCAGTTCTCCACTGCTGTCCAGCAGGGACACTCAGGCTCACACAGAGGGTGGGGAGCGCAGTGGTCAGGGAAGGAGGAGCAGGGCCCTTCCTGCACCCATGCCTGTCCGTGCACTGTCCCCCACAGCCAACGACGCCATGCATAAAGTCTACCAGGACCTGGCGCTTGGCCGCCCGCAGCACTACAGTGGCATCATGGCAGAGCTGCTCCTGAACTCAGGCCTGTCTCTGGAAACCATCAAGGCCAATGCCGTGGAACTCACTGCAGGAAGTGTAGACACGGTCAGCCAGCACCCAGCTGCTCACTGGGCCACACCTCACTGCACCCCAGACAGTGTCCTCCCACCAGCTGGACACCTGGCCCCATTCATCTCCTCCCTGACATTGATGACACCCCTCACCTTGGTCTCTGCAGTGAAGGGACACTGAGGGCCCCATAGGCAACTGACAGGGGGACTGTGGCTGCAGGTATGACTGGACACGACACTCGGTGCAGAGGGGCCCAGTAAGCAGCACTGAAGCCCCTTCAGAGAAGCTGGCCTGGCTGCACTAGGCTCCTTCTTCAAGCAGCACATGACCTGTGGCTCTGACCACTCAGCAGAAAACTGAAGTGATGGCAGAGAGAGGAGGGATGGACAGGCTAGAGTGGGCGAGCGTGATGGGGACACTGAAGGGTCCAGCCCAGCTGAGCATGCGACACAGTCCTTGCCCCACGCGGATCCCCTTTGCCAGCCCTCACCAGGTCTCTCTTCATGGCATTGCCACTGTCTCACCCTGGAGCAGGGGAGCCCTGGAGCTGCCCATCCTAGACCATGGCGCTCACAGGAGACTTCCTCCAGGCTGCTGGGCTACTGTCCTAAACAAGGGTGACAGAGATTAGCTGGGCCAGTGCCAGGGTGTGGACTACAGGGAGTGAGGCAGCCTGCAGGGAAGGGGGGAAAGGCTGGGTACAGGGGGAGGGGGAGAGGGAGGGTGCAAGGGGAGAGGAAGGGTGCAGGGAGAGAGGGAGGGTGCAGGGAAGGGAAAAGCAAGGCACTGGGGGGTGCAGCAAATGAGGAAGGGTGCAGAGAAGAGGGAAGGGCAGGGCATTGAAGGGGTGCAGGGAGTGAGGGAGGGTGCATCGAAGGGGAGAAAGGCAGGGCATTGGGGCACAAGGTGCAGTCCTGCACTGGGCGCTCCATTCCAAATATCTTAGGCAGGTGGAGGGGCCACATTGTGTTCTGTGTGTGCAGGGAGTTAATGATCTTGGGCAGAGCTGCATGGGGACACAGGGGGCAAAGGGACAATCCCTGGCCCATTCTCCTGTCAGAGGAAAGCAGGCTGTGTGTGGAAATGGGTGAGAGATCCCGGGCTCCAGACCACATCCTGGACAGAACCACACGCCAGCTGCTGGCAGGAATGACCCAGAAGCAGGGACTGACTGAGGTGGGTCAGTGAGTTCACATGAGACAGAGTGCTGAGCTCAGTGCTGGGGATGTGCAGGGAGAGGACTGGTAGAGAGAGAAGCACATGGTGAGTCAACAATACAGGGGGCTCCACCTGTAGGGATTAGGGCTGTGGGAGGCTGCTGTCCCCAGGGGTCCTGGAAACTGAGAACTAGGGGTCTCAGAGTGCCCCTGACCAGTGAGTAAGGGGAAGAAACAGCTTGCTTTCCCAGGGGACAGCTCTGGGAGACCCCCGCCTGATCCAAGGCTTGACCCACTTCTCCCCTCTCCCACAGACATCTTACTCTCTGCTGATGACCCTCTTTGAGCTGGCCCGCAACCCTGATGTCCAGCATGCCCTGCGCCAGGAGAGCCTGGAGGCTAAAGCAACCCTCAGTGACAGTCCCCACAAGGCCCGCTCAAAGCTGCCCCTGCTGCAGGCTGCCCTCAAGGAGACCCTGCGGTAGGTGCCCTGCCCCTGCCCAGCTTTCCTGGGCCCACATAGACAGCAGCATCTGCCACGGGGTAACTCAGAGGACTTGTTGGAGTGCCAGTCCTCCCTTCTACATCAGCGAGCCTTTGTGTCCCTCTCTCATGTCCTGCTGGGGCAGCTGGGTGAGCAGGCTGCTGGCATTATCAGGTGAACCTTTCTGGGGGATCCACCCTTGGAAACCAGGAGAGGCATCGGGCATGGCTGATAGCAGCAGGGGCAGCGGAGGCAGTAGAGGACACTGTGTCGTTCACTGCAGGTTGTACCCCGTGGGTTTAACAGTGCAGAGGAAGGTGGCATCAGACCTGGTGCTGCAGAACTACCACATTCCAGCCGGGGTGAGTGAAGCCCCAGACCCTTCAGAGACCCCCCATGCCATGTGCTCCAGATCACCACGCTGACCTCACCCCTGTCCGCAGACCTTAGTCATGCTGAACCTCTACTCCTTGGGTCGAAACCCCAACGTGTTCCCGAGGCCAGAGCGCTATGACCCCCAGCGCTGGCTGAACAAAGACTCCACATCCAACTTCAATCACGTGGCCTTCGGTTTTGGGGTGCGCCAGTGCGTGGGACGTCGATTGGCGGAGGCAGAGATGCTGTTTTTCCTGCACCATGTGAGCAGCGGCCGTGGCCGCAGGACTAAACTTGGCAGGATGTGTGACTAAATATATACAGGCATTACTTCCTCTACCTCTGAGAAAGTGTGAAAAAAGAGGAGTCTGTGCAAGGGGGGGAGGCATTTGAGAAAGTCCATGGAGGGCAGCACAGGGTGCAGTCCTTGCCTGTGTCCTGAGCTTGGCAGGTGCTGTCCAGGCAGTTCCAACCCCCACACACACACTCCTTGTCCCTTACAGCTGGTCCCCGAGCCAGCCTCACATGTCTGCTGTGCTCTGTCCTAGGTGCTGACGAACTTCCTGGTGAAGACCTTCTCCTCTGACGACTTAAAGATGGTCTACCGCACAGTGCTGATGCCCTCCAACTACCCCCTCCTCACCTTCCAGGCCGTGGACTAGCTGACCGCCAGCAGAGCGCAGGGACCCGGACACCCCTCCCTCTGTGTCACCGCAGACACCTCTCTCAGCCCAGAGCCTGCTGCTCCACAGCCACACCCCAGTTCTCCCAGCCCCTTCACTACTGGAAGCCCGAGGCTCTCAGAGGCACAGAGAGTGCCCCGCTGGACAAGTGCACAATGACCAAGGGGTGACGATGGCCTGGAGGACATGGCTGTGTCCCTAGCCCTACTCCACCATCACCACTCTGTCCACGACCCTCTGTGTGCTGGGACGCCACCCTCAGCCCTAGGTCCAGTCGGCTCAGGGGGTCTAACCCCTTGTCTATCTGTCTGGTACCGCTCCTCCATCTACCCTCTCCCTCCTCCATGTCACAGCTGACCTCACAGGGTCACGGGTCACTGTACTTCTGTTACTGTACTTCTGAGTGACCATGTGAAGCTTATCTTTGGCCAAGGAAGTAGTTATCAAACAGAGCAGGAAGACACTGCATGGTTCAAAATCAGGAAAAGAGTGTATCAGGGATGTGTCCTATCTCCATACCTTTTCAACCTGTATGTGGAACAGATCACTGGGGAGGCTGGACTTTAGGAAGATAAGTGTGAATTCAGGATTCAAGGAAGACTCCTCAACCACCGGCATTATGCAGATGATATGGCTTTGTTGAAACTGAGGAGAACCTGACAAGTTTGTTCTTACCGCCGGGCCAACTGGAAGCATCATGATTGGTGGAGAATAGATCGAGGTTGTTAACAATTTCAGCTTGCTTGGCTCCACAATCGACACTTGGCACTAGCAGTCAGGAAATCAAAAGATGAATTGTATTGGGTAAGTCTGCTATCAGGGACCTTTCCAAAGTGCAAAAAGCAATGATGTCAGCCTAGAGACTAAGGTGTACCTGATTTAATCCATGCATCAGAGAGCTGGGCAATGACTAAGGATTACAGGACTGATGATGCCTCTGTGTTGTGGTACTGGAGGAGACTTGAACATATCATGGGCCACTGGAATAACAATTAGGTCTGTCTTGAATATGGTGAAACCAAATTTCTCCTTAGAGGCTAGAAAGAAAAGAGCATTATGCTTGGAGGTTGGAGGGACAGTGCAGGAGGGAAAGACCAAGGATGAGATGGATTGATACTGTAACTGGGCCAACGAGGGGTAGGTGTGTCAGAGTCAGTGAGACTGGCTCAGGACAGGGTAGGCTTCAGGGCTGTTGTATGTAGGGTGGCTATGTGCGTAACAACAACATGTACAATGTTTTCAAATGGTATTTTCAATTTCCTCATATGCGTGTGAAATTTGAGCAGTGAATAAAGAAACCTGCAGAAAAGAAACACATTTGAATCAAGTCGTGTTGACAAGAATGGGAAAACACTATGCACTGTCAGAAAGCCAAATCCTCCGTGAACAGAACGTAGCCAGAGTGCGTCATAGAAGTTTGCACAGAAAGCCTTTATTTCTCCTAACTTAGGAAAGCTGTCTAAAGAGGCCAGTCTACAGAGACGTTTTCATGCTTAGGGAAGTGAAGGGTCAGCCAGAAAGGGAAGCTAGTGATAGAGGTGGAGAGTCACAGTGGCCACAACGGGCTTACACACAGTGGAGGTTGTGAGGATGGCATCCGGTCAGTCAGTGGACTGGAAAACATCATGGAGAAGAGCATGGAATAGGAGAGAGCAGCTGCTTCTCCACAGTAAAGCTGATTCCTCTCCGGATGAGGAGATGCCTCAATGCAGAAAGCAGGGGAAGGGGGCACTTTATGTCTGCAGAACTTAACAAGCACTCAAATCCCAGAACCTCATCTTCACATGGCTTTAATGTAGGGTCTGACCACGTTGCCCAGAGGCCAGCGTGCAGGAGGATGGTGACCCCTCAGGCTGTGCATGGCAGTGTGACCCTGAGCAGCCCTGACCACCTGCGCTCACTTCCTGCGGGGACAGTAGTCCAGGGTCTTCCCTGTGGGGTGGGAGTTCCACCAATGACTTCCACGATCACAACACATACTATCACCAGGAAAGGACTAAACTGAAAGAGCAGTGGAAACGTGTGAATGACAGTCGTCTAGGAGGAGAGAGCTCACCAGATGTCTGCTAGAGCAGGGAGCTTCAAGAGGCTGACAAACATCCAGAAAGATCCAAACACCAGGACGAGGCTGAGCTCTGCGGGTGGGATCAGGTGGTGCTGTCTTATCTGTAGCCATGGCGTCAATGACCCTCATTTCTATACTTCCCAAATCCCCAAGAGGGACCTGTATGGGCACTAAAATCAAGGTGCCTAGTGTAGGGGTGCTGAGTCGTGCTCCGCTTGAAGGCAATCAACAACAACAAGTCTAGCAATAAGAGCTTGGAGCTGCTCCAGGGTCAGGAGAGGGAATGGCTGTGGAGCAGCGCCCTCCGGCCTGAGAGGGGCACCTGTGGTGACACACATGGAGCTGGGCTCCAGGCTCTGGGCTTTGCTGGTGACCCGCTACAAGGGATAAAGCAGTCATGGCTTGGGAGGGACCTGGTCCAGCGGCTCTTGGGAGTTGGTATGCCTGGCCCCTGTGTGGTGGGGTCACCCTCAGCTCCTGCCTGGACAAGCTAGGTGCTGGGATTGTGGAAGCGCTGGGAAGTGCTGAGGGGGCTGTGGAGGCTGTGGCCAGCTTCCCCTAGTGGACACATTCCTACTTGGGGAATTGATATTGCCCTGTGTGCATGACAACAAGCGGCAGCCAGCTGTGTGACCTTGGCCAAGAAGACGGGGGACCAAGCCTGGGACGCCTCGCCGAGGGCTCTTTGAAGAGGGGCCACCAGGACTTTAGACAAAGGCCTTTACTTAAAGTGCAGGGAGCTACAAGCTGGTCAAGGGAGTCCCTTTTGAACCTCCTTCTGGACAACTGTGTCCTCTTGGGAAACTCACCTCTGACCTGCTTCCTCGTGACTCCAGGGTGGCTCCACAGCATCTTTGAGCCCCGCCACCCCCCGTGTCCAGTCTGCTGCTCTTTTCCTAGCAATTGTGCACTGATGACTACCTTACACACGCCTGAATCTGGAGACAAATATCTTAAGGGCCAGGTTGCCCCAAAAAACCCAACAGCAGCCAAGAAGGACAGACAGTCGGATGGACAGTGTAAACCCCACACTAGAGTCTGAGGTTCCCGTGGACAGGTCGGGTCGTGTGTCACAAATACAGTGACAGAGGGACAGCACAGAGGACCCTGTGAGGTCAGCTGTGACATGGAGGAGGGAGAGGGTAGATGGAGGAGCGGTACCAGACAGATAGACAAGGGGTTAGACCCCCTGAGCCGACTGGACCTAGGGCTGAGGGTGGCGTCCCAGCACACAGAGGGTCGTGGACAGAGTGGTGATGGTGGAGTAGGGCTAGGGACACAGCCATGTCCTCCAGGCCATCGTCACCCCTTGGTCATTGTGCACTTGTCCAGCGGGGCACTCTCTGTGCCTCTGAGAGCCTCGGGCTTCCAGTAGTGAAGGGGCTGGGAGAACTGGGGTGTGGCTGTGGAGCAGCAGGCTCTGGGCTGAGAGAGGTGTCTGCGGTGACACAGAGGGAGGGGTGTCCGGGTCCCTGCGCTCTGCTGGCGGTCAGCTAGTCCACGGCCTGGAAGGTGAGGAGGGGGTAGTTGGAGGGCATCAGCACTGTGCGGTAGACCATCTTTAAGTCGTCAGAGGAGAAGGTCTTCACCAGGAAGTTCGTCAGCACCTAGGACAGAGCACAGCGGACATGTGAGGCTGGCTCGGGGACCAGCTGTAAGGGACAAGGAGTGTGTGTGTGGGGGTTGGAACTGCCTGGACAGCACCTGCCAAGCTCAGGACACAGGCAAGGACTGCACCCTGTGCTGCCCTCCATGGACCTTCTCAAATGCCTCCCCCCCTTGCACAGACTCCTCTTTTTTCACACTTTCTCAGAGGTAGAGGAAGTAATGCCTGTATATATTTAGTCACACATCCTGCCAAGTTTAGTCCTGCAGCCACGGCCGCTGCTCACATGGTGCAGGAAAAACAGCATCTCTGCCTCCGCCAATCGACGTCCCACGCACTGGCGCACCCCAAAACCGAAGGCCACGTGATTGAAGTTGGATGTGGAGTCTTTGTTCAGCCAGCGCTGGGGGTCATAGCGCTCTGGCCTCGGGAACACGTTGGGGTTTCGACCCAAGGAGTAGAGGTTCAACATGACTAAGGTCTGCGGACAGGGGTGAGGTCAGCGTGGTGATCTGGAGCACATGGCATGGGGGTCTCTGAAGGGTCTGGGGCTTCACTCACCCCGGCTGGAATGTGGTAGTTCTGCAGCACCAGGTCTGATGCCACCTTCCTCTGCACTGTTAAACCCACGGGGTACAACCTGCAGTGAACGACACAGTGTCCTCTACTGCCTCCGCTGCCCCTGCTGCTATCAGCCATGCCCGATGCCTCTCCTGGTTTCCAAGGGTGGATCCCCCAGAAAGGTTCACCTGATAATGCCAGCAGCCTACTCACCCAGCTGCCCCAGCAGGACATGAGAGAGGGACACAAAGGCTCGCTGATGTAGAAGGGAGGACTGGCACTCCAACAAGTCCTCTGAGTTACCCCGTGGCAGATGCTGCTGTCTATGTGGGCCCAGGAAAGCTGGGCAGGGGCAGGACACCTACCGCAGGGTCTCCTTGAGGGCAGCCTGCAGCAGGGGCAGCTTTGAGCGGGCCTTGTGGGGACTGTCACTGAGGGTTGCTTTAGCCTCCAGGCTCTCCTGGCGCAGGGCATGCTGGACATCAGGGTTGCGGGCCAGCTCAAAGAGGGTCATCAGCAGAGAGTAAGATGTCTGTGGGAGAGGGGAGAAGTGGGTCAAGCCTTGGATCAGGCGGGGGTCTCCCAGAGCTGTCCCCTGGGAAAGCAAGCTGTTTCTTCCCCTTACTCACTGGTCAGGGGCACTCTGAGACCCCTAGTTCTCAGTTTCCAGGACCCCTGGGGACAGCAGCCTCCCACAGCCCTAATCCCTACAGATGGAGCCCCCTGTATTGTTGACTCACCATGTGCTTCTCTCTCTACCAGTCCTCTCCCTGCACATCCCCAGCACTGAGCTCAGCACTCTGTCTCATGTGAACTCACTGACCCACCTTAGTCAGTCCCTGCTTCTGGGTCATTCCTGCCAGCAGCTGGCGTGTGGTTCTGTCCAGGATGTGGTCTGGAGCCCGGGATCTCTCACCCATTTCCACACACAGCCTGCTTCCCTCTGACAGGAGAATGGGCCAGGGATTGTCCCTTTGCCCCCTGTGTCCCCATGCAGCTCTGCCCAAGATCATTAACTCCCTGCACACACAGAACATAATGTGGCCCCTCCACCTGCCTAAGATACTTGGAACCGAGGCCCAGTGTAGAACTCTACCCACTCCCCCCAATGCCGTGCCTTCCCCCCTTCCCTCTACCCCCACCTCATTCCCTGCACCCTCCCTCTCCCCCAGTGCCCTTCCTCTCCCTCCCGCACCCTCCCTCTCCCCCTGCACCCTCCCTCTCTCCCTGCACCCTCCCTCTCCCCCTGCACCCTCCCTCTCTCCCTGCACCCTTCCTCTCTCCCTGTACCCTCCCTCTCCCCCTCCCCCTGTACCCAGCCTTTCCCCCTTCCCTGCAGGCTGCCTCACTCCCTGTAGTCCACACCCTGGCACTGGCCCAGATAATCTCTGTCACCCTTGTTTAGGACAGTAGCTCAGCAGCCTGGAGGAAGTCTCCTGTGAGCGCCATGGTCTAGGATGGGCAGCTCCAGGGCCCCGTGTCTACACTTCCTGCAGTGAGTTACACTGGCATTCTGGAGTACCTTGTTCCTCAGAGCCTGGGAGAAGTCCCGGGCCACCATGTTCACCATGGGCATGAACTTGTGTGTGTTCCTGGGCTCCAGCAGGTCAGGGTTCAGGTGCAGCCTGTGGTGGCACCATTCGGGCCCGTTCCTGTGGAACAGAGAGGGGGGCCCAGGGCCAGGGCCAGGCGTCAAGCAGGAGGAGGCTGAGGGTTGCACCTGTCCTGCTCATCTCTCCCAGAGAAGCTCCCGGAGCCGACCTCAGCTGCTGGTCAGGAAGGAGCAGGTGTGCACACCCCGACACTGGCACAGAGATGGCTGACACAGGCACCTGTGACCACTCTCCCACATGTATGTACACACACACACACACACACACACACACACACACACACACACACACCTTACACCTGTCTTGCTCCTTGTCCCGAAGCTGCCTTTGTGGTGAGGACAGATGCAGTTCCGTGTCCACCTGCTGATTTTCAGGGTTGTCCCTTCAGTGGTCAGGAAGGTAGAATCCTGAGACCACCGTTCAACTCCTCTGAGGACATCAGTTCCACCAGTCTCCATCATCACTGTCCCTGGACTGTGTCAGTAACAAGTGTATGTTTGATCTCCTTGGGAATGTCACAGCCGAGGATGGCCCCCAGGATGTGCTGATTCTACGACTGAAGATTGTCATTGCAGTGACTAGATGTCCGCCCTGTAGGAGGGAGTGGACCCTGCACCCTCGTGGTAGAACCTGTCTTTCTTCTTCACTGCTGTTTTTACGTTCTGTCAAGCCGAGTAGGACTCACAGCAACCCTCTGCACAGCAGACCTGAGCCCTGTCCTGTCCTGAACCATCCCCATCATCTCTGACACACGGGAGCCATCACTGTCTGTCTCACTGGAGTCTTCCTCTCCTTTGTAGACTCCACCTTTCCAAGCCTGCTCTCTGCAAAGAGTTACCTCTCCTAGCAACATGCCCAAAGAATGAGAAATGAAGCTTTCTTTCCTTTGCCTTCATGGAGTATTGCAGCTGCACCTCGCCCAAGCCACATCTGTTCCTTTGGCAGTCCATAGAATATTCGGTTTCTTTCTCCAACACCGCAGCTCAAAGATACCAATATTTCTTTCATCCTTATTCATTGTCCAGCTCTCAGAAGCATAACGAGTGATTGAAAAGACCTTGGCCTGAAGCCTCACAGCATTACAGGGGTGACGTGGACTCCCTCCTGACCTGGGCAGCATCCTGCTGGGCTCCCCCTGCCTCTGTACTCAGCCCTCCCCACCTCAGATGGCACCTCACATCAAGAACACGCCAAGTTTGTGTCCACGATGGTGTCTGTAGGCCAGCCAGGGCACCATGGGGACCCAACAGGGGTACAGGCTGTCCACCTGCTGTAGCCGCTCCACGTCCTTGGGCAGCATCACATTCACCATGGGAACCCCTCCTACGTCGTAAATGTGGGGGACAGAAAGCCCACTGGCTGTGTTCTCCATGGACCACTCTGAACATGCCAGTCGCGGCTCCCCCCTCGATGACCTCTTCTTCCTCCCAGATACGACACTTGGCACCCGAAAAGTCCTTTCCACTGTCTAATCAAAATCCCTGCAGCCACAGTACTCGAGTCCTCGCTCCCCTGGACACAGAGCCACTGTCTCTACAGTCAGGGACGCCAAGCACCAACCCCCTGTCCCCTCCTGGGGGACAGAGGACTGCGTGTTCCTGGGGACAGTCTACCTGAAGATGGGCCCCAGCTCGTGGAAGTGCCTCTCCATCTCCAGATGCAGGCTCTCCTGGCCCTGCTCCTTCCAGACACACAGCATCCTCTCCCACTTGTTGCCAGGACACTGGGGAATGGCTTCAAAGGGCAGCACTGCCTGGCCGGCTGCAGAGACCCTGGTGCCCAGGGCCCGCACACTGGACAGGCCCCACAGGACCCCAGTGGCCCGTGCACCTGCCTGCCTCCTGAGGGCCATGCTCATGCTCCCTCCAATCTGTCACAGTCCCAACTCTCTTATACACCCCCAAGGCCAAGCCTGGCTGTCCTTGCTGGCATCATGGACAAAAGTGTCCCTGGAGCAGGCCAAGAACTTGAGGCCAGGCTCAGAGGATGGTGGTGGCCAGGTCCTGGCCCCTCATTTCTCCAGGGACAGGGGAGGAGGAGCTGCTGAGGGCTTGGGTTTTCCCCAATGGGCTGAGCAGGGCAGTCAGAGACTGTGCCACCAGCAAGATTGACATCGCTCACCAAGAAGAGTGACAGCCTTGGCTTTTCTCTCTTGTCCTCCTTCAAGGCCTTAACTGGGGTTGAGAGGTGCTACCCTGATTAGCCCAGTGTCCCTCATCCTCCTTGATGCCCTGTGGCCATCCCAGCTGGTCATCTTGCTGTCAGCTCCCTGCTGTGATGGGGATACCAAGCACAGAGAGTGTTTGTCCTTTCTCAGGCCTCCTCGTGCGCTGGGGACTTCAGATTCCATTCCAGCGTCCTGCTCCTGCATCCAGGGCCGGCCCTGTCGTGCTCCACAGGCCCACTTCCTGATGGATCCAGAGCTCCTGAAATATTTGAACTCCTTTCCTTGTTCCACCAATGGGCTTGATCTGATTGTACTGCCTACAATTTTCTCACTTGAGGGCAGAGTCCACACAGCCTGGCCTGGTTACTCTCTGGACCTTTACAAAAGCTGCCCTCTGGCCTTTTCTGCAGCACTGTGTCTGGCTGGATGTGAGTGTGCGTGGGTACCTGGCCGTCTGGCACCACATTAACACATATGGGGACCTCAGGGTGCTGGTACCTACATGGGAGCAAACTAGGGTTCAGAGAGATCTGGCAGATGTCCAGGTCACTCCACAACTGGGGTAGGGCCTGGTGTTTCATCTCCTGACCATGTGCTCTTTTGCCTTTAAACTAACATGTAAACAGGGTCACCGTTATCAGTGAGTAAACAGCCTTGAGTTGGGGATGCTGATTCAGAATTACTCACATTCTATGCAAGTCAACTTTCAAAGAGAAATGATGATGAGTGTGTTCCTGTCATAGCAGAGCAATGATGCTGGATGGCGTGGCTCTTGTCCTTGAGGTGGTAGCTTTTGCCTCTTGCCACAACTCCTGTATGAAGCATTTCACCCTCGTGAGGCCCAGACAGCGGGGGACAGGGGAAGGGAATACACACATGTCTGCACCAAGCCTCCAGAATATGACTCTGCCTTTCCCAGGCCCTTTACATTGGAACCAAGATCTAGGCCCAGAAATGTCAACAAGTATGTTGTGTTGTGATGAAGGAAGGTGAGTTCTCAAAGCCCTTCCTCCTATCTCAACTTCCCCCAGGTCCTCAAGGTTGTCTGGTTCTCAGATGTTCAAGTTAGGACTGTTGTGTTGGCTACGAATCATAGTGACCCTAGGAACAACAGATTGGAGCCGTTCCCTGTGCTGCACCATCTTCACGATCTCACCGTGCTGAATCCTTGGCTGCAGTCACTGTATCGCACCATCCCATTGAAGAGCTTCCTTTCTTCTGCTGATCTTGTGGCTTTCCCAACATCATGTGTCTGTCAAGGAGTTGGCCTCTCCAAACAATATGTCCAAAGTGTGTGAGATGAAATTCTACCATCTTTCCATCTAAGGGACAACTTGATGGCTGCGCTTCATGGAAGACAAACTTGTTTGCTTTTTCAGCAGCCTATGGCATGTAAAATATTCTTTATCAAAACCACAATTCAAAAGCATTGATTCTTCTTCGATCTTCTAATTTTCTTATGCATAGAAAACAATTGAAAATACCATGGCTTAGAGAAGATAAAAAAAAATTAAAAATAAAAGGGGGGAATACTAAGAGTATGGCAACCATAAAAACCCAGAAGTAGTGATATTTATCTGTGATAAAATACATGTCAATGCAAAAACTATCACAAAGGACAAGGTCGCTACATCATGATTAAAGGGTCAATAGAACAAGAGAGCATAACAATATTAAATATGTATGCACCAGCCCGCCCCTCCCCACCCCGCCCCTCGCTGCTCCTGTGCAGGGCGGGCGGGCGCTGCAGAGGCCGTGGCTGCTGCTTCCTTGGACCACTTTGCTGAGGAGCCACGGGGAGGAGCCGCGGAGCCCCAAGGGGAGCAGCGCGTGGGCACCAGGCTCTTCATGGCCTCGGGCGCCCCTCCACCCCCCTGCATCATGAGCTGGGGCACCGAGCTGCGGGATCAGTTTGACAACCTTGAAAAACACCCAGTGGGGAATTGATATTCTTGAGAAAGACATTACATTTGTAAAGGAAAGGACAGAGGTTGAAGTCAGCTATGCAAAGCAACTCAGGAATCTCTCCAAGAAGTACCAACTGAAGAAGAATTCAAAGGAGGAGGAATAACAAGTCTACGTCATGTAGAGCGTTCCTTTGCACCCTGAGTGAGGTGAATGACTATGCGGGGCAGCATGAAGTGACCTCCGAGAACATGAGCTCCCAGATCACTGTGGAGTTAGCGCGCTACCTCCAGAAACTGAAGCAAGAGAGGAAATCGCATTTCCATGATGGACTCAAGGCACAGCAGGAAGCAACTTGAATCAAGTAAAAGGCGACTTGAGCGAGATTGCAAAGAGGCTGACCGAGCACAATAGTATTTTGATAAAATGGACGCTGACATCAATGTGACAAAAGCTGAAGTGGAAAAGGCACGACAGCAAGCTCAAATACGTCACCAAATGGCAGAAGACAGCAAAGCGGATTACTGTGCAGTCCTCCGGAATTTCAACCATGAGCAACATGAATATGACCATACACACATACCCAACATCTTCCAGAAGATACAAGAGATGGCGGGAAGGCGCACAGTGAGAACTGGAGAATCCATGAAGACATGCAGACGTTGGTCGGCAGGTGATACCAGCTATAGGCAAATGCTTGGTGGAATCAATTGATCAGAAAAATGGTTCACAGCTGGTGATTGAAGCTTGTAAGTCACATTTTGAGCCTCCTGGAGACATCGAATTTGAGGATTACACTCAGCTAATGAAGCGCATGGTGTCAGATAACAGCCTGTCCAGTTCCAGAGGAGAAGGCAAATTGGAGCTCAAATTTGGTGGAAAATCTAAAGGAAAGTTACAGCTGCTCATAAAAAAAAAAAAAGCGTATGTCCCTTTTAACATCCCCACATCAGCCGTCCCCTCTTCCCCCTGCCTCTGCCTCACCTCTACTGTTCCCAACCGCCCCCAGTCTCCCAAGCAGCAAAAGGAACCCCTCTCCCATATCTTCAATGAGTTCATGACCTCCAAACCCAAAATCCACTGCTAGGAGCCTAAAGCATGGGGGTGCAACACCAGAGGATTTCAGCAACCTGCCACCTGAACAGAGGAGGAAAAAGCTGCAACAGAAAGTCGATGAATTAAATAAAGAAATCCAAAAGGAGATGGATCAAAGAGATGCCATAACAAAAATGAAAGATGTCTACCTAAAGAATCCTCAAATGGGAGACCCAGCCAGTTTAGATCACTAATTGACAAAAGTTGGCCACAATATAGAAAAATTACGGCTGGAGGTCCAGAAATTTGAGACCTGGTTGGCTGAGGTGGAAGGCAGGCTCCCAGCACAACGGGACCAGGTCCTCTGAGAGAGTGGAATGTACGATGCCCAGAACCGGAAGAGCCCAGATGGCAGTTACACAGAGGAACAGAGTCAGGAGAGTGAGGTGAAGGTACTGGCCACTGATTTTGACGATGAATTTGACAACGAGGAGCCGCTTCCCGCCATCGGGACTTGTAAAGCTCTCTACACGTTTGAGGGTCAGAATGAAGGAACCATTTATTTCTGTAGCTGAAGGCTGTCATAGAGGAAGACAAAGGTGACGGGTGGACCCGCATCCAGAGGAACGAAGATGAAGAGGGTTACGTTCCCACTTCATACGTTGAAATCTGTTTGGACAAAAATGCCAAAGATTCCTAAAGGTGGCGTTTGGCATCCAGAGCCTCGGCTGAGCCTTCCCAGGAGAAACCACTTGATCTGCTTGTCCAGGCCTCAGGCGCGCCCGTGTGAATGGACTCTTGCTCTGGCGTGTAGGGCACCACTTGACTCTCAGCCCCACGCCCCTCGGCCGCTTGCCTTTTCCTTTCTTTCTACAGCATGCTTCTTGTGGCTCGGCTACCCCCATGGCCCAGACTGGCCACTTTTTTGAGGAGTAAGTTGTAGGGATTGTCCCCTTCCCCACACTACACGGTCAAGGGAGACCTCCAGCAAGACCCCCCCCACCCCTTCACTGGCACATTGGCCCTCAGTCCACCTGGCGCAGGTCCTGACTGATCCTCATTTCACACTGTGGCTTCTGTGAAAACTCTGCCCCTGGTCTCACGAGGAGACTCACAGAATCTGGATCAGGAAGGCTTAACCCAGGTGGACTGAGCCCCCTTGCGTCACTTTCCTGTGTCATTTACATAAGGAATGACACCATCTTCTCCGGAGTCCATTAAGCGTTCAGTGGTCCTTTTTTGATTTCGGGGTGCTCTGCTCCACACTGAACCACAGCCACCTCCTTGCTGTCTCAGCTCCAGGACTTGTGTGGCTGATACTGGGGCCGATGTGCACTCATGCTTTTGTTGGAGACCGTCTTCAGAGGCTCAGAGGGGCTGAACTGGAAGTCAGTTTCCAGGCACATGTCAGCCCTGATGCCTGCATGCATCCACCTTCCAGAAGGTCCTCTTCCTGCTTCTCTCTGCTAATGAGACCTGTGGACGGGAGGCACTCTGTGAACGAGCGGCTTGCCTTAGCACTCTAGCTCATTGCAAAGATGAAATCCTCTCTTTTCCATGAATTCCAACATTTCCATCTTAGTAGTTTAGTGCTTACATCACCAAACACCCCATTCCTCTTGTGGTCTGTCAAGTGACCCTGTGTGTCCTCCAGGCCACCCCCCTTCACTGGGTTTGCTTCGTTTCCTTCCCCTTTGGAATATCTGAGGACAAACTCAGATGGTGTTACCGTGCCCACTCATGCCTTAGAGCCGCGTAGCTTCTCTTTTCATTTGGTGCAGAAACAGTCAACAGAAATCAGCTGCGGGAATGACATCTGAAGCCCAAGGGTGAAATTGGCCGTGTGTAACTTGGTGGTCACTTGGCGTTCTCAGTGTTTCTCCCTATTTAAGAATGTAAGGTGAGAACTCTCACGGAACAGGGACTGCAAACACAGGGCCTGATGGGTGACCTGTCTCTGTTCGTGGTTCACTGCATGTGTGGAAATTAGGAATCTCATTCCTCTCAGCACACCACGGTTGACCACACACCACATTTCAGGAGCAGCTCAGTCAGCCCTCAGTGGCTGGAAGCCACAATCGAGGCAGTGCCAAGGGTAGGCAGTTGAAGAGGAAGTGGCTTTGGGTGTAACAAAGGGACAAGCACAGGCCTCCTATCAGCCTGTCTTCCTCAGAAGGGAGGTTGGGGAGGCAGAACGGGCCCTGAAAAGTGTCATGGAAGCCCGGGCTGCTGCACCGGCAGTGGGCTTCTGTCCCCGACGGTGGTGACCTGACTGTACCTGGCTGGTCAGTTAAGCCAGAGGACTGGTTTGGCAGATGATTTTCAATTCAGAATGCTGAAGGATAAGAGAGGGGGCTGCCCCTGTGCCTCTGCAAACCAGCAAGTCCACAGGTAACCAGGTCCCAGCCACTCCTGGGAGGGCTCTTTGTCAACAAGATGGCCAGAGATCTCCAGAGACTTCTGAACGTCATCACATCAAGCTGACCACTCTCCAATCCACAAGGATGTGAAATGGGTTTTTTGTTTGTTTGTTTTACTTGTTTTTAATCTGTTTTTAGAGACTCAGTAATGCACGAGCATTGCCTCTTTCACATTCTGGGATAGGATAGATTAATTTTCCTGCAATGTAAGGAGAAAAGTATAAACTGCTGTAATTTGTTCTTTTAACGTCTGTTAAAGCCAGTATATGCTTGTACCCCTCCACTTGTATCTCCTGTGCCTTTTTCTCCCCCTCCTGTATCACTCGGGCCCAAACACAGAATGGAAAAGGAGTGCTTCTAAACGTTTAATCTTAGTGTTTGCTTTCTTTTTTGCCTGTCTGTGTGGCTAATGTGGAAAGAGCAATGCTGTACCAGCTGGGCTTATTAAAGGAAATAAATTATTATATGATGATAGTTTAAATATATAATTTACTCTGGGAATCCTACTGTGAAACCATTTCCATCATTACGGAGCATTTCACATGTATAGTAGAAGTAGCGTCTGGTTCCTCCCCCTGCCCACTGCCTGCCATTTCTCCGCCAGCGCTAGAACATTGTGTGGGAGAAAGCCTCATTGTTAGGGAGCCTGCCCCCAAAGTGACTTAAAAACATAATGAAAGAGAGGACCTCATCACTGATCCCCTTTTTCCTTCTTAGAATAAGTAGGGGGCAAACTCAACAGGCATGGAAAGCTGTTGTGGGATCTTTGTGCTTTCATCACACTCATCTTAAAACTTTTAGGTTGTTAGGCACAGCTGAGACAAAGCTGTAGCTTGCCTCAGCAGCTGTGGCAGGGGCCTCGAATGCCTCTTGGTAACATCTGTAATCGCAGAAGACGCTTACTGAAAGTGGAAAAGTTAACGCTGATGCTAAACGTTTATTCTAGAAATACTGGTTACAAAGCTTCTTATTGGCTCTGCCACTTGTGCTTACTTACATCATCAAAAAAAGTCAGAAAATTATCCAAGATTCCTTTATAACATGATGTACCTTTCAAGGTGTGTGTGTGTGTGTGTGTGTGTGTGTGTGTGTGTCACTAATTCTAAACTTTGGAGGCATTTCAGTGCTGTAAAGTCCATTGCCATTGTGACAGTCCTGGAAATTGCCCATTTATTTGTCTCTGGAGATGGAATTAAACCAAATAAAGTGCTTCCATTGGAAGGCTTATATTGACCTTGTAACTATCTGTTAATCCTCTAAATGTTAAATAAAAGTATAACTTCTGGCACAATAAAAAAATATGTATGCACCAAATGATAGAGCTTCAAAATATACAAAGCGAACATTAACAAAACTGAAAAAAGAAATAACACCATTGTAGTAGTATGAGACTTCAATTCACCACTCTCAAGACAAGATAGACCTACCAAAAAGAAACTCAACAAAGATGCTGATGAACTAAACCACACAATGAATCGACTTGATCTCATAGATATAGACAGGCTAATGCACTCCATAAAAGCACAGTATACCTTCTTCTCCAATGTGCATGGAACATTCTCCAGAAGAGATCATATTTTGGGTCACAAGGCAAGCATCAGTAAATTAAAAAACATAGAAATAATACAAAGCATCTTTGCTACAAAATTATAAATAACAGGATAAAGAAGAACCCCCCCCCATACATTTGGAAGCTGAACAACACCTGGCTTGAACATGATTGGGTAATAGAAGAAATTAAAAAATGAAATTAAAAAGTTTCTTGAAACAAATGACAATGGAAACACAACTTACCAAAACCTCTGGGAAACAGTTAAAGCAGTAATTAGAGGTCAATTTATAGCAATAAGCAAAGACATAGAAAAAATTGTAATTGACTCTCTAAATTAACATCTCCAACAAATTGAAGAACAGAAAGAAAACCCGACACCCTCTAAAAAAACTTGAAACTATAAAAATTAGGGCAGAAATAAATGAAACTAAAAAAACCACAGAAAAATAATTGAAACCATGAACAAAACCAAGGAGTTGGTTCTTCAAAAAGGTCATTAAAATTGACAAACCATTAGCAAAATTAATGAAGGAAAAGAAAGAAAAGACACAGTAATCTGTACAAGAGATGGAAAGAGCAATGTCACAACAGAACCAACTAAAATAAAAAGGTTAACAACAGAATATTATTTAAAAACTATACTCAGATATGAAAATCTAGAAGAAATGGACAAATACTTAGACACTCACAATCTACCTAAACTGACACAGACCTAAACTGAACACCTGAACAAACCAATTACATAAGAAGACATTAAAAAGGTAATAATACATCTTCCAACAAAAAAGTGCCCTGTACCAGATGGTTTTACCAGTGATTTTTTTTCACACATTCAGAAAAGAATTGTCATCAATTCTGCAGAAACTATTTTAGAAAATAGAAAAAGATGGAATTCTTCCAGACTCATTCTATGAAACAAACATATCCTTGATACTAAAGTCAGGTAAAGACACCACCAAAATAGAAAGCTATATGCCAGTATCTCTCATGAACATAGATGCAAAAATCCTGAATAAAATCCTGGCCAATAGAATCCAACAATAATACATCAAAAAATAATTCGCCATGACCAAGTGGATTCATAACAGGTATGCAAGGATGGTTTAACACAAGAAAAACAATCAGTGTAATCCATCACATTAACAAAGCAAAGAACAAGAACTACATGATCCTATCAATTGATGCAGAAAAGGCCTTTAACAAAATCCAACACCCTTTCCTGATTAAAACACTCAACAAAATAGGATTAGAGGGCAATTCCTTCAACATATTAAAAAGTATATATGCAAACACAAGAGCCAAAATTGTTCTCAATGGAGAGAGATTAAAGGAATTCCCTTTGAGAACAGGAACTAGGCAAGATGCCCACTATCACTTCTCCTATTCAGTTTTGTATTGGAAGTCTCAGTGATAGGAATAAGACAAGAGAAGGAAATAAGAGGTATCCAAATTGGCAAAGAGGGTGTAAAATTATCTCTCTGTGCAGGTGATATGATAGTGTACCTAGAAAATCCTAAAGACTCTGAGAAAACTACTGGACATAGTCAACCAATTCATCAAAGTGGCAGGATACAAGATCAATATACAAAAATCAGTTGGATTTCTCTACAGTAACAAAGAGAATACAGAACTGGAGCTTAAAAAAAAAACAATACCCTTCACAATAGCTAATCACAAGATTAAATACTTGGGAGTAAATCCAAGTAGAAACACAAAAGACCTATTTAAAGAGAATTACAAAACATTACTACAAGAAACAAAAGGAGACCTGGAGAAATGGAGGAATATACTATGCTCTTGGATAGGAAGACTCAATATTGCGAAAATGACTATTTTACCAAAGGCGATCTACAAGTTCAATGCAATCTCAACACAAACACCAATTCCATTCTTCAACATGATAGAAAAGGCAATTTCCAATTTAATCTGGAATGGAAAGAGACCTCAAATAAGCAAAGCACTCCCGAAAGAGGTAGGGGACATCTCATTTCCTGATCTCAAATCCTACTACACAGGTGTGGTGGTCAAGACAGCATGGTTCTAGTACAATGACAGACACATAGATCAATGGAATAGAATTGAGAACCTACAAATCAATCTACCTATAGTCAACTGATTTTTAACAAGGAAATGAAATCAGTTAAGTGGGGAAATGAAAGCCTCTTTAACAAATGGTTTTGGCAAAATTGGAAAACTATCTGTAGAAAACTCAAGCAAGGTCCTCACCTCACACCATACACAAAAAACCAACTCAAAGTGGATCAAGGACCCAGGAATAAAACCAAGGACTATAAAGGTAATCAGAGAAAAGCTTGGAAGTACTCTAGAAGCTCTAGTCCACAACACAAAGAGTCTCCCAAGCATCCTGAGAAACCTACAACCAGGAGAGGATAAAATAGATAAATGGGACCTTCTAAGAATCAAATCTCTATGCTCATCCAAAAAAACTTTTCCAACAGGGTAAAAAGGGAAGCCACACACTGGGGAAAAAATTGGTAATGACATGTCTGTTTAGCTCCTTAATATCTTGATTTCTTCCCTCTGCTTTGACTTTTCGGTGCTCTAGTGCAATATTCAGTCTCTTCTGACATCTATTTTGGTCTTTTCTTCCTCATCTGCCTTTGTAATGACCTTTTGCTCTCTTCCTGAATGATATTCTTGATATCCTCCCACAACTCATCTGGCCTTCACTCATTAGTGTTCAAGACCTCAAACCTGTTCCTGAGATTGTTCTGAAATTCAGATAGGATAGACTTAAGGTCATATTTTGGTTCCCATGGATTTAATTTTCCTCAGCTTCAGCTTAAACTTGCATATGAGTAGTTGGTAGTCTGTTCCACAATCAGCACTTGGCCTAGTTTTCACAGCTGATATTGAGCTTCTCTAGCTGTTCTTTCCACAGATGTAATTGATCTGATTCCCATGCATACCATCAAGTGAAATCCATGTGTATAGCCTGCATTTATGTCTTATAAAATGTACTTGCAATGAATAAATCATTGATTGTGCAAAATTCTATCATTCTATCTCCAGCTTCATTTCTGTCACTGAATCCATGTTTCCCAACTACTGATCCTTCTTCCCTGTTTCCAACTTTCGCAGTCTAGTTACCCATTATTATTAATGCTTCTTGAGTGTATGTTCAATCAATCTCTGACTGCAAAAGTTGGTAGAAATCTTCTACTTCCTCTTATTTGGCTCTGACTTCTCTTTAACCGCTAATCCTAGGTATAGCATGGATGAACCTAATGTTTTCTACAGGGGTTTTGAGTGAAATCGATTCCATTCATTTGTGTCTGCAGGCCACCATCTCATCCATTAGGCAGAGAGGTCTTGAGGCTGAGCTGTGGAATAAATCCCCAGTGGTGGATTTTTGTGATAGGTCCCTGCATGCACTTTGGAGTTTTGGATAAAGATGAGAAGAAGGGTGCCAGATTCCCTTGTAGAAGATGCATGCCAGTTTAAACTCACTTTGACTACAGAAGCACCCCACAGTCAAGAGCCACACAGTAGTGTTAACGGTTTTGTGAGATTTGCCAAATTACAAAGTACAAAACAATAGTATTGAAAATGCCACTTGAGAAGGACAGGGGAGAAATGGATGCCTTTGAGCTGTGGTGTTGGAGCAGAGCACTGAATATCCTGTGGATGGTCAGAAGAACACACAGGGGTGTCTTGGAGAGGGTGCAGCCAGAGTGGTCCTTGGAGGCGAGGAGGGTGCAGCTTCAGCTCATGTACTTTGGGCCTCTGGCTAGGAGAGGCTATTCCTTGGAGAGGGACATCAGTGCTGGGAAAGGTGGAGGGACAGCGAAGGGGAGGAAGACCCTTCACCAGGTGGAGGGACACAGCGATTGCAGCCATGAGATGGTGAGAATGGCCTGGGGTGGAACAGGGTTCAGCTCTGTGTGGTTCACAGGGTCGCCACAAGTCATTCTGAAAGTCACCCACCAGTAACTTCAGACTAGTCTGGAAGGTATTACTTTTGTAGTCCAGAAGCTGTTATCACAGCTCTAAAGCAGGCATATCCTGTTGGTGTAGCAAGCATTTATCTGATATTTTTTTCTTTTCACATT
>NW_006399753.1:1518374-1523940 GCF_000299155.1 Elephantulus edwardii
GTTCTGTTAAATTTTGCTATTCTGACTGGGGTGAGATGGTATCTCATAGTTGATTGGATCTGATAAAATTTTACAATTAAATACCAGGTATTGATACGAATGAGTATGAAACGTGCATCCATCAAAAAACCTGCACGTACACACATTTGTGTCCGCTTTCTTGATCCAAAAATTGCAGGTAACCACGTGAAGCCAGACATAGTTATGCTTTTTCATTCTCTGCCCCGTCACCTGTGCTTACTAAATCACTGTGTGTAGATGCCTTCAGGGAGGGCCTTGGAGGCGGCAGGCCCTGATGACAGAGTCTCACAAATGCCTACCTCCTACTTGCATCTGCCCTGTGCATCCCCTTGTAAGCTCTTAACAAACCCTAATTGGACACCTGTGGTTTTGATTGTCACCGGTATACACACTTAGAGGACACGATGTCCAAGAATGAGGTGCGGTGGTGTCCACGACCTGTCCTGTGGCCAGTCCCCACGCTGGGGAGAAAGCACAGTGTCCTTATGAACAGCTGTGTGCTCACAGGCCGAGGTCACCGACGTAAGGTACTGCCTGTGGTGGTGAAAAGCGTGAAGTCATCCCCTGCTGGGATGCAGCCCCACATGCCTCACCCACAGGGTGACTGACAACTCATTGTTTCTGCTGTGGCTGGAGCAACGCAGGATGACCCTTGTCCCATCTCAGAGCTTGGCAGCAGGACGTGGTGCCATTCATGTTTGACTTGGAATCGATTACCTCATGGGCCTCGAATGGGCACTTCACCAGCTGTCTGGACCACTGGGTCAGAGGGGCACAGAGACCACCAGAGAAGAGGGGGGCCTAGACACAATGGTTCAGAGAGAGCCCAGCAGAGAAGGGCAGAGCTAACACTGAAGCAGAAAGCCCACCAGGGCACAGAGCACACTGGGGCAGAGACCATAAGGGCAGAGAGAGGAGTAGAGTGGGGCAGAGAGACCACAGGGCACGGTGGTTCAGAGAGGGCAGAGAGGTAGAGACAGACAGAGTGGGGGACACACAGAGGCAGAGGACAGAGAGGGACAGAGAGACCACTGGACAGAGAAAGGCAAATGGGGCAGAGAGACCACTGGGAAAGAGAGCTGCAGAGATGGGCAGAATGGGATACAGAAAGGCAGAGACACAATTAGGGCAGGGAGCCCACCAGGGTAGAGAGATGACTGAGGCCGAGAAGGGCAAAGAGGAGCAGATGGATGCAGAGAGCCTGCTGGGGCACAGAGTGGCAGAGAGCCAAAAGGGGCAAATGGGTCCACCAGGGCAGAGAGGGGTAGAGATGGGCAGAGTAGGGCAGAGAGACCACAGGGCAGAGTGGTGCAAAGAGGAGCAGAGGACAGACCACGGGGACAGAGAGGGGCAGAGTTGGCCAGAAAGGGTCAAACAGACCACTGGTCCTCAGAGGGGCAGGGAGACCACCAGGGCTGAGAGGGGCAGAAAGTGGCACAGAGGGGCAGAGAGAACACCCAGGCAGAGACGGTCGAGGGGCAGAGAGACCACCGAAGCCAAGAGTGGAAGAGAGGCAGAGAGACCACCAGGGACGAGTTGGGCAGAGTGGGAGAGGGGCGGAAAGTGGCACAAAGAGACCACCGGGGTAGAAATGGGCACCGAGGGGCAGAGAGACACAGAGAAGGGCAGAGACACCACCAGGGCTGAAAGGGGCAGAGACCCCACCGGAGAAGAGAGGTAGATAGGGGTAGAGAGACCATCGGTACAGACAGGCAGAGGGGCAGAGAGAGGCAGAGAGTGGCAGAGAGGAGTAGAGAGGGGCAGAGACGGGTCTAAGAGATGGCAACGAGGATCTAAGAGAAGACCGGGGTAGAGATGGGCAGAAAAGGACAGAGAGACCACTGGGCAGAGAGGGCAACACCCATGTGAAGGTCACTTAGTGTTTCGTTTTGCCTAGATGACGAAGAACTTGTTTGTTGTTATGTGCCGTCGATTCGCTTGCGACTCATAGCGACCCTGTGTACAACAGCCCTAAACTGCTCTGTCCTGTGCCAATCGCACTGTCTCTGACACTCCCATCCCAATTATCCCAGTCACTGAATCAATCCACCTCATAGAGGGCCTTCCCCTCCTGCGCTGTCCCTCCACCCTCCCAAGCATGATGTCCCTCTCCAAGGACCGGTCTCTCCTCACAACATGTCCAAAGTATGTTAGACGAAGCCTCAGAATCCTTGCCTCCAAGGAGTAGTCTGGTTTAACCCTCTCCAGGATGAATCTGTTTGTTTTCTTGGCAGTCCGTGGTACATTCAATACTCTTCTCCAGCACCACAGCTCAAAGGCATCAATTCTCCTTCTATCCTCCCTAGTCATTGTCCAGCTCTCTGATGCATAACAAGTGGATTGCAAAGACCATGGCCTGTATCAGACGCACCTTAGCTTAGGGGACACAAACCCAGCAGGATCCCAAACCCCAGTGTGTGGGGCCGGGGCCGGGGAATAAGGAATCAAAGGCCTGAGACACGTCCTCAGGGAAGAATCAGCGGCCTCGCCCCGCTGGCCGATCTAAAGCTGACCCCCAGCCCCCCGTGGACTGGCCCTGCCCTTCCTCTCCCTCGAGGCCCCGCTGTCACCACCCACCCGAAGGCCTCACGGTGCGTCAGCGATAAACCTCCGGGGCCGCACTTCCGCCTCGGTTTCCGCCCGGAGGGGTTTGTGTGAAGCACCCGAACGGCAGCCACCGGAAGTGGCCTCACTCAGCTTCGGTCTCGTGTCACCGTCATTCTGGCGCGAATTTTATATTTTCCCCCGACTTTTATCGTAACTGTCGAGGAGTGACGACAAGTTCCGAGTCCGAGGCGGCGGCACCCGTGGTCCGATCGTGTCCGGTGTGTTCCGGAGCCCCTGACATTCCCCTGCGATCCCAGCAGCCGAGTGTCCGGAGCGGCCCTGCTCGGACCCGGAGGTGAGTGAGTGCGGAGGACCAGGATGGTGGTCAGTCCCCGGGGGGGTCGGGAGGTGAGTGTGTGCGGAGGACCAGGGTGATGGTCAGTGCGAGGCGGGAGGTGAGTGAGTGCGGAGGACCAGGGTGGTGGTCAGTCCCCGGACCCGGAGGTGAGTGAGTGCGGAGGACCAGGGTGGTGGTCAGTCCCCGGGGGGTCGGGAGGTGAGAGAGCGCGGAGGACCAGGGTGATGGTCGGCGGGAGGGCTGGTCGCTGTGCTCAGGGCTTCACACCCCGCGCCACCTGGGGGTCACTGCACGGGCCTGGAAGGGAGGCTGGACGGCGGCGTTTATAAAAGTCATCACCTCCCAGAAATGACACGGTTTTTTTTTTAGAATCATATGATTCAGTATTGATAGAACCTGTTGGTCAAGACAGCAAAATGCCCAGCACAGTGAAATGAATCAGAGTTCTCTAGAAGCTTCCACAGTCATCCACGCTGCAGGGTTACAAGAAGCAGGAGAGCAAAGATTCCGATTATGAGCAGAGAGGTCATCTGAATTCTTTTTGTGGCCATTTAATGGATCTGTTCGCTTTATAAAAAGATGATGTGATCACTTTAGCATTCATTCTTTACCTCTCACCTTTAAAACTGACTTGATTGCTCTGTTAGGAAAGCCTTCGGTGGATGCAAAATCTTTGCAGTAGCCAGTGTCTCATCTTTCTCAGTGTATCTACTTCCCTTTAGTTTTAACCATTTCTTTTTTAACCTGGTTTTCTTTGATGTGTCCCCTCTTGGTTGATTGGTTTGCTTGATAAGGACACGAAACCTTTTCCACTTTTAAGCACTTTGCTGCAGCCAGGTTGTGCCATCATCCTTGTCAGTGGTTTCTAAGTTTTGCTGTCACAGGAACAGACACTCCTGCCTCTAATGCATGAACTTCTCCATTTCATCTTGTAAAGACACACTGGAATGATTTGTGAAGCGTTGATTCTTTGATCAGAAAAATGATGCTTCCAATCCCCCACATCCCGTCCAGCAGAGATCGCTCACTATTATGTGCCTGGTCTGCTTTGATGCTGTGGAACAGAACCACATCTTGTTTCAGAACAACTGGTATGGCCTGGATTGCAGCTCCCACAGTCTGGATGAACATTTCTGCCTGTTGTCAGCACAGCTCAGCAGAGAACTGGAGGACATCAGGGTCCTCCATTCCTGCCTGGTGAGGGCTGCTTTCCTCCTCTGCTTTTCCCATCTGTCATTTTGTTCATAGAAAGAATAGGCTCCTGAAACTGTGTGCAGAAAAGACTGCCCTTGGAGGCTCACACTTCTGATGACTCAGAAAAGGAATTTGCACATTTTCAGGTTTCTAACTGATGGTATTTTTATGTAAATTATCTCATATTCTGCATAAAAGTTTTTTCTAATTAATGATGACCAGTGCCAGTGGTTGAAAGTATCTGATAGTCATCACACAGTCCTGGGAGGAAGGCAGGGACCGAGGCATTTGACACACATAATCTTCTTTACGAAATCAGTCATGTCTAGTAAGTTTTACTGTCTGAACCGAAGTTTACATTTGTTTCTTGTGTGGCATCTTTTGGTGCAACAGCTGCAGGGACTGTGCCTGGTGGTTCTGTGTTAATTGTGGACATGCAGGTTCCCTGTTCCTTGTCTTGACCACTAGACAGCGACCTCGGGCTGTTCTTCTGGGTTCCTGGACTCAACCTTTGCCTCGAGGTGCAGTTGCCTCTTCTGTGGTGACCCCCCAGAAACATCCCCCCTCGATCAGGGTCGCTTCCCGCCTTATGTTACCTGTTATGAAGGGCCTAATTTTGTGGTAACTCGGGGTTCAGGCTGCCAAGGGACCACAATTCCACAGTGACCATGGTGGCCTCTATGAAAAATGCTGCATCTGGTCCCCTTTGCTCCAGCTGCTTCTCTATGTAGGGCACCTTATTAATGAAATCGTGAGCCTTTTGTTTATGCTATAAACAGTTTTGAACATTTTTTTTAGTGTTTATTTTTTTGAAACATTTTAAAAAGCTTTCGGGAACCACCAAAACGTGTGGTGTGCGCGGGACCGGATGTGTGGTGTGTTTGTGTCTGTTAGCTGCTGTGATCTGGGCCAGGCAGGGAATGTGCATGGTGGTTCTGTTAGTGTGGACATGCAGGTCCCCTGTTCCAGGTCCTGACCACTAGACGGCGAGCGCGGGTCTCTTGGGTTCGTGGACACAGCCTTCGCCTTCACTGTCCTGGTCTGTGAGATGGACACTGGGCACTTCCTCCCTGGGGGTCAAGGTGCCTCTTCTCTATTTTGCATGCCGTCGACTAAGTTCAGTCTTCCCAGGGTCATGTATGTGCTTGCAGGTGACGCTCCTTCCCGACTGCTTGTTTTCATCAAATCGGTGCTTGGGGGCCTCTTTTCCTTGCTCCAGTCATACCATTGGCGGGAAAATGGGCTGGAAAAACAGGTCTCAGCCAGAGACAGAGGAAGACCCTTTGTTAAGGAGATGAGGTGACATGGGGGCTGTCACCACCGGCCCAACTGTGTCCCAGACGATGAGGACAACACAGGACACAGTTCACATCTGTTGTTCACAGGCTCCTAGGAATCAGACTGGACTTGAGACCCCTGACAGCGACAACGTTAGAACAATCTGGG
>NW_006399753.1:1524292-1526246 GCF_000299155.1 Elephantulus edwardii
TGAACATTTACAGAGATTTTGGGTTTTCATTCATTCATTGTTGCACTGTTTTCTCTACCCTCCTCCCCAGTTCATTCTTCTTCCCCCGCCCCTGCCCCGAATGTCTGTTTTAATTGTCCATTTGCCACAGTGCTTGTCGAAGCCAGTTCTGATTAATCTCCTTTGTCAGTGTGTCAAAAGGGGAGTTTTATTATAAGTTTGAAAATCTTGTCTCCCCAAGAGAAAGGGCTGAGGGACTATTTTTTGGCCAGGTCAAGTATCTGGGCATGAGCTCATGTTGATCAAGCATTTTTAAGTGGGGAAATGCAACATGATCTTTAGAAAAGGAGAAATTCAATCAATCAGTGGTTGCCTGCCGGTGGACTCCATGCTGCATCTCTCTAGTGAAACGGGCATCACAGAGGACATGATACTGATTTTTCCCCTTTTTTCCCAAGATGGGTGCCTTCTGGAAGGTCCTACCAGGGTTACTGGTTTGGCACCTGGATGTTCTTAGAGGAGTTAAATATTGGTTAAGAGGGAGCAGGTAGGAGGTACCTAACTCATGTAAGGTGTGTTCCTGTGCTCTGTAATGCCCGCGTTATTAACCCAAATGTACTAACTTTCAGATCTGAACAGCCTCACAGGAAATCCTGTCATGAGAAAAAGAAAATGAGACAATCTGATTTAGAGGAAAACTACATAGGAATTCTGTTAAAATTGAAAACAATGTAAGATTTTCTTTCCTATTTATTAAAAAGTCCATCTTTTGATACAAAAGTGGAGGTCTCTCCCCCTCCCCTTTAAATTGTGATTTGGATGAAACTTTACAAAGAAATTGGTTTTCCGTTTCCGTAGTCATTCAGTTGCCCCACCCTTCAGTCTTCAATGCATGTCGTGTTCCTGGCTGGCTTATTGTGGTACACGTGATGTCTGATCCTCCATTCGCTTCGGATTGACTTCTTAACTATTCCAGTGAATTGCTCATTATCTATTCAATCTTTTCCTGCTTTCCCCACCATGATCCCAACCCTACTATTTTTGTGAACAAAGCCAAAATAAACGTGGGCGTGCATGTATCTGTTTGGGTGGCAGTTATGGTTGATTTGGGTTTTTTTTAAGTTTATTATTATTCATTTTAATGAAAGTTTGCAGAGAATGAGGATTTCCATTCATTCATTGTTGCACTTTTCTCCCTGCCCACTCCTTCCTCCCCAATTCGCTCTTCTCTTTGAAAAGTGAAAGGGGGGGGGGAAAGTAAAAGACATATGGAGAAAGAGACACAGAGACAAGAGAGAAAGAGAAACAGGGAGAGAGATAGAGAGGACAGAACAGAGAGAGAGAGAGAGAGACAGTAAGAGTCAGAAGACAGAGACATAGAACAGAGAGAGACAGAAGAAGACAGACAGAAAGCACAGAACAGAGAGACACACAGAGAGAGCCAGAGACAGGTACAGACAGAGACAGCACAAACAGAGGCAGAGACAGACAGACAGAGCAAGAGGGAGACACACAGAGAGCAAGACAGAGACAGACACACAGAGTGAGACACAGACACAGAGAGACAGACAGAGGGAGGAAGAGTGCCAGACACAGTGAGAGTCAGACAGGGCACAACACAGAGACACACACACATGCACGAGAGAGAGATGGGACAGACAGGGAGGTGGAGGGGAGTCGGAGAGGGGGACAGGAAGAGGGGGGAGAGAGACAGAGTCGTCGTTCCCCTCCCTCCCCCCCAATGACTGGGGCAGTTTTCCCTGACTCCCATCTCGAACCACTTACCCTGGGTGCTGGCAACACGGCTTCTTGTCCGGGTTGCCATCCAGGTTTCACATGAGGGCCTGCTTTTTTTTTTTTTTAGGGGCTTATATCTTCAATTGCTTTTCCCCACAGGTGGAAATAGTCACTTGAGCTGAGAGCCTACCCTAACTTGAGTCACGTGTCCCTTATCTCTCCCATACCAATTTTTTTT
>NW_006399753.1:1526928-1533000 GCF_000299155.1 Elephantulus edwardii
TGAAGCTGTGAACACTCTCAGTCTCCACATAGATTGCAAAAAATCACATGGTCATGGTGAAGGCAGAAGCCATCTTCATAAAATCTAAAGAGACAGGCCTGGAAATCTGATACAAACACATTTCTTCTTGAACACTCTGTAGAAAGCAGTTTTCCCCCAACCTGTAGGCAGTGTCTGTGAGTGTGTGACTCTGTTCTGCTCTTTATATTCAAACTCTGCGTGACACTAAGACCTTGTATCCTCACTACTGCCCAGTCCAGTGACGTTCCCATGACACATGGGAAGTCGAAAGCCAGGTCTTTCTTCCTAATTCTCCATTGCCTGGTAGTTCCACTGCAGCCTGTTCAGTATCCTGGTGGTCAGTAAACTTCCACTGACCAGTGAGTGACCACTGCACACAGGGTACACTGACTGACCAGGGATTGAACTCAGATATGCCCTTTGCAGGAGCCCAGATGTGTCCAACAAACGGGACTGATGAGTGAGGGGAAAAGAACCAGCAAGCTTCTGTCTGCAAGTTGTCTTCTGTTGTTGGTTTTTTTAAAAAGCAGCTCCCTGTGGAAGATGGGAATTGTACAACTGAGCCCACACAGCTTGCATTTTATCCAGTGATAAGAAAGGTTTGGGTTTCCCCAAGGTTCTCTTCCATTCGTAACCATCCATGAGCATCTCAAAAATCTTTTAAAAGCATCTGTGGAAAGTCATTGTATGTGTCTGTCAGTGCTTTTGACAGACACACAGAGAAAGACACATGGATAGACACAGTCACAGAGAGACAGACAGACACACACACAGAGTGACAGTGAGAGAGAGCAAGGCATAGAGACAGCAAAACAGCAAAACACAGGCAGATAGAGAGAAAGAGACAGAACACAGAGAAACAGAGAGAGAAACAAGAGAGTGTGAGTAAGACAGAGGCACAGCCAGAAGACAGAGACAAACAGGCAGAGAGAGACAGACACACAGTGAAGCACAGAGAGAGTGATAGACATAGTGAGAGAGCGAGACAGAGACAGAGTGCCAGACATAGAGACACAGAGCGAGAGACAGACACACAGAGAGAGATACAGACAGAAAGACAGACAACAGAGAGAGAGAGACATAGAGAGCGAGACAGAGACACAGAGCGCGCGAGAGTGAGACAGAGACAAACAGAAAAAGAGACAGAGCAAGAGACAGAGACACAGAAAGAGCCAGACACAGAGACAAAGCAAGACAAAGACAGACACACAGAGAAAGAGACAGAGAGAGAGACAGGGAGACAGAGAAAGAGACAGGCAGAGAGAGTGACAGAGAAAGCCAGACAGAGAGCAGAGAGAGACTAACAGACACAGAGAGAGACAGAACAACAGACAGAATGAGAGACAGTGAGTGAGACAGAGTCCGAGACCGAGAGCAAGTGGTTTTTAATGTAATTGTATCTTTAGCAAAGGATACTACTAGATGTTACAGCTTCCAGCCACGCTAGGGAGCCAGACCCTGTGCCTCCCCCTGGGCTGGGCCAGCAGGTGCCAAGGTGAAGCTTGGGCCTCCTCCTTCACTCTTAATTTGTGCAAAGCTTCCAGTTTTCAGTGGAATCTTTCTATTCCCATTACATTTCCTCCAGAGAGCTGCTTCCCAGCCCCAGAATCTGTCTCTGCGTTCTCCTCTGTTACACCCTGCGCTCCATTTCTGTGTGTATTAAAAGTGAGACTCATTGCTCCCCATCCCCAGGCACACACATGACTATTTTTCAGCTGTTGTTAATTCATACTGAGTTAGCTCCAACACAGAGCCACCCCAGGGACGACTGAAGGAGACCCTGTCGCCTGCTGCTGCACGATGTTTACAATCTCTGCTGAGGCGGGCACATTGTCACAAGTCACGGCCAGCCCGTGCTGTGGAAGTGTGTCCTCTATCTCTCCACGACCCTCTGTTTTTCCCCATCATGGCTTCCCTCTTCTGAGACTGGCCCCTCCTCCTAACACGGCCAAAGGAAGTCTCACACCTTTGCTTCGTAGGGCCTCTCTGGCTTCCTTTCTAAATTCTAGAAAGATCTGTGCACTGACACACAGGGGAAGGAGATGGTATGTGCCTGTGGACTCCCTCAAAACCCTAAGGCTGAAAGCCCAGGGCTTGTGATTTGGGCTGGCTTCTCACCAATTCCTCTTTGGGTTGTTTCTGACTTTTAATGAGCTGTCCTTTCTGTGCCATCAAGTCAGAGATTTTTAGCATGTTGGAGTCAGAGCGAAATACAACTCTCTGTTCCCTAAACTCAAAGACAGGAGCAGGAGGCGGGGGTGATATTACCCAAGACACAGGGAGCTCCAGGGAGACGGAGAGACTTGCAGGTTTGCTCCGGGGATAAGGATGCTATAAAAACGAAGAAGAGGAATTCATAGAAACAAAACAATCCACCCTCAGTGTGAGGGCAGGAAGAATAATCATGTCTCCCTATGCTTTCCCCCATTGTTAGTTGCACTCACAGCCCGGTACAACTAGAGCCTAACTGTGCAGCTGTTTAAAGTCTGTCTCGGCAGAACTGACTGAGATGAGACAGAGTGGGAATACAAACCTCCCTGAAGCGTCTCCAGGCATCGGCGTGACGCCAGGCGATGAGAAGAACCCAGGAATGACATGCTGGCGAGGAAGGCGAGCGAGTGGGGAAAACAGAAGAAGTTCAGCAAAGGAAAGTGGGGTCTGTGTGGTCACATTCAGGGGCTGACTCAAGATGGGGACCGGCTCTGCTGAGCTCTAAGTCTGGCCTTTTGTTATGAAATCAATTTTTATTCTATAATGATTTGCTTGTTGTACATACAACAAGGGTTTAGAAGGGGTCCTGGTACTAGGGATATTGTAGCTGATGTTAGATGGATCTTAGCTGAAAGCAGAGAATACCAGAAGAATGTCTATCTGTGTTTCATTGATTATGCAAAGGCATTTGACTGCGTGGATCATAACAAACTGTGGCTGACTCTGAGAAGAATGGGAATCCCAGAACATTTAATCGTGCTAATGCGAAACCTATACTTGGACCAAGAGGCAGTCGTCAGAACAGAGCAGGGCAACACTGCCTGGTTAAAAATTGGGAAGGGTGTACGCCAGGGATGTGTCCTGTCTCCATACCTTTTCAACCTGTATGCAGAGCAGATTATCCAAGAGGCTGGGCTCTATGAGGAGAAGTGTGGCGTCAGGATTGGTGGAAGATCTGTCAACAATCTGCGTTATGCAGATGACACAACCCTGCTCGCTGAAACTGAGGAGGACCTCATGCACTTACTGCAGAGGGTCAAGGACTGCAGCCTTCAGTATGGACTGAGGCTCAATGTCAAGAAGACAAAGCTTCTCACCACTGGACCAATCGGTAGCATCAGGATGGATGGCGAAGAGATTGAGATTGTTCACAGCTTCAGTTTGCTTGGCTCCACAGTCAACACTCTTGGCACCAGCAGCCAGGAAATAAAAAAACCATATTGCGATGGGAAAGTCTGCTGTTAGGGACCTCTCTAAAGTACTCAAGAGCAACGGTGTCTCTTTGGAGACTAAGGTCCACCTGATACAGGCCATGGTTTTTGCAATCACTTGTTATGCATCAGAGAGTTGGACAGTGACTAGGGAGAATTGACGCCTTTGAGCTGTGGTGCTGGAGAAGAGTTTTGAATATACCATGGACTGCCAAGAAAACAAACAGATTCATCCTGTTGTTGTTGTTATGTGCCGTCGATTCGCTTGCGACTCATAGCGACCCTTTGTACAGCAGCCCTAAACTCTGCCCTGTCCTGTGCCAATCGCACTGCCTCTGACACTCCCATCCTGATTATCCTAGAGAAGGTTAAACCAGGCTACTTCTTGGAGGCAAGGATTCTGGGGCTTCGTCTGACATACTTTGGACATGTTGTAAGGAGAGACAGGTCTTTAGAGAGGGACATCATGCTGGGTAGAGTGGAGGGACAGCGCAGGAGGGGAAGACCCTCTATGAGGTGAATTGATTCAGTGACTGGGGTAATCGGGATGGGTGTGTCAGAGATAGTGCGATTGGCACAGGACAGAGCAGGGTTAGGGCTGTTGTACATAGGGTCGCTATGAGTCGCAAACCACTCGACGGCACATAACAGCAACAACAATGACTTGCTTGCAAATTTCGTACGCATTTTTTTCACATTGGACCAATCCCATTTCTTTTACCCACCACCCACCCCTCCCTCTGCCCATCAGACTGTGTGACCCTATGATTACCCCCGCTGCCCATCCCCACCCTCCGTCTCCTTGGATCCTCAGACACATTGTATTAGTTATCCTTCTATTCCTACAATAAGGGGCTTATCCAGTATTTGTCCTTACGGGACTGAGTTAGTTCACTTAGCATATTGCTCTCCATTCCCTTCCAAGTTATGTAGTAATTTTCAAAATCATTGCTCCTGAGTGCTGCGTAATATACCATTGTGTGAATGGACCACAAATTCTCAATCCATTTGATTGTGGCTGGACATTTGGACTGTTTTCATGTTCTTGTGATGGTGAATAACGCTGCTATGGACATTGGTGTACAAATCTCCGTTTGTGTCTCATTTCTCATTTTCTTGGGGTGTATTCCAAGGCGTGGAATAGCTGCGTGGTATGGCATTTCTCTTGTTCAGCTTTTTGAGGACATGCCAAGCTGCCTTCTAGAGTGGCTGCACCTGTCTGTCCTTTTTGAGATGGGTGAGGCTCAGACAGACCAGCTGGGATCAGGAGAAACCTCTCTTCTGTCTGTGCGCACTCAGACTCGCATTGGGGAGCTGAGAGCTGGGCTGCTGGGAGGAGCTGTTCCTCTTCCTGTGGGGTGGCTGACGTGACAGCCCCGTGAGGGACAGGGCGCATCCTCAGAGTGTCACACACTGTGCGTCCGTGTGTCCTGCCGAGAGCCGCGGTCTCCCTCATCCGCAGGAGGATAAACACCGTGACAGTGGCCCTCGTGTCCCTGCTCTGCCTCGGTGAGATGTGGGGAAGTAGAGGGGAGCCCTACTCCAAGAGGGTTCTGGGGTCACAGCCAGGGCTGGTCTGACCGGAGGCCTCAGGAGACAGCAGGGCAGGAGAGGACGTGCCCAGGGGTTGGGGCCGCGTATCTCACATGACTCTCTTCCAGGGTTCACCTGAGTCAGAGGATCAGAGCGCAGCATGGTGAACGCTTCCAGATTTCTCAGATCCCGCTCCTGGGTAATGGGGACACGTGACAACACTGGGCTGAGGAGAAGGAACTGAGGCTGGGACAGACCTCATTCAAGTCCACTCTGTTCCCTTCCAGGGACCCTCCCCAAACCCACCCTCGGGGCTGAGCCAAGACCTCTGATCTATTCAAGGCATCCAGGAACCATCTGGTGTCAGGGGTCCCTGGAGGCTCAGAAGTACGTTCCGAACAAAGAAGGAAGCCCAGAACCCTGGGACACACAGCGGCCACTGGAGCCCAGAGACAAGGCCAAGTTCCTCATTGCACACGTGACTGGACTATGCAGGGCGATACCATTGTCACTGCTGTACTCAGTCCGCATGCTCAGCACGCAGTGACGTCCTGGAGCTGGTGGTGACAGGTGAGATGACGCTGTGGTGCCGCCTCAGGACTGCCCTGTGGGGAGGGGTCTGGTCTCACAGGTGTCCTCCCTCTCACAGTGCAGCCCAGGGTGATCTGGAAGGAGATCCGAGACCCTATTTAACACATCTCCCCTCTTTTCTTCCAGGAGCCTTTGACAAACCCACCCTCTCAGCCCTTCCAGTCCCTGGGGAAACCCCAGGCGGGCAGATGTCCCTCCAGTGCGGTTTAAGTTTGAAAAGTTCATTCTGTTGGACGAGGGAGACCACAGGGGCTCCTGGACCCTGGACTCACAGAACTCTCCAGTGGACGTTATCAGGCTGTGGGCCCTGTGACCCTCAGTCACAGACGGATGTTCAGATGCTACGGTTATTTTAAGACCCACCCCTATGTGTGGTCAGACCCCAGCAACATCACGGAATTCCTGGACACAGGTGAGGAACGAGGGTCTGGCTCGTAAATGACTCAGGGCCTGAGAGGAAGGATGATGGGGAGATGGGAGAGTGTCTGGATCCTGAAGAGACACA
>NW_006399753.1:1534065-1540588 GCF_000299155.1 Elephantulus edwardii
ACTCAAAACATCAGCAGGTAGAGGAGAGGTGTTTAGTAGGAACTAAATTCTTCAGCAGACGGGAGATCAGGAGACGTATTACACTGGACAAGTCTGCAATCAGAGATCTCTCCAAATTATTGAGAAGCAATGATGCTAGTTTGAGGACTAGGTGTGCCTCATCTAGACAATGATCTTACCAATCATTAGCTATACTACTGAGAGCTGGACAATGAATAAGGGTGACCGAAGAAGAGTTGATGCCTTTGAACATCAGTGGTGGTGTTGGAGAAGAATCAAATGTCCCATGGACTGCCAAAAGAACAAACAGATATGTCTTAGAGAAGGTGCAGCCAGAGTGTTCCATGGGGCAAGGGGGATGAAGCTTTATCTCACATACTGTGGGCATGTTGTTAGAAGTGGCTCTTCTTTGAGAGGGACATCATGCCTGGAAATTGGAGGGTTGGTGAAGGAGAGGAAGACCCTCAATCAGGTGGGTTGATACAGTGACCACCACAATTGGTTTGAATGTGTCAAAGATTGTGAGGATGGCGCAGGATAGGACAGGGTTCAGGCCTGTTGTTCATATGGTCTCTCTGAGTCAGACTTGATTGGATGAAATGTAACAACAAAACTTCTTCAAGTCCATCTCTTGTCTTTCTCTCCAGAACTGTACAGGAAGCCCTCTCTCTGAGCCCATCATGGCCCCATTGTGGCCTCTGGAAAGAGCCTGACCCTCACCTGTCATTCTGATGTCAGATATGATCCATTTGCTCTGTCTAACAAGGGGACACCGCACCCAGATGGTCTCTCTCAGGCTGCCTTCCCCCTGGGTCCCATAAGCCACACTCATGGGGCCAGTACAGATGCCATGGTAGATACTCGTCCCAAGAGTGGTCACCCCCTGGTGAGCCCGTGGACATCCTGGTCTAAGGTGAGGAGCCCCTGAATCTGCATGGAGAGTTTTAGGGGGCTGAGAGTCAGTGAGTGATTGTGGAATTGTAGGACAACTAGAAACAGAAAGAGTTAGAGAGCGAGAGAGAGAGCGATTTATGAGGGAAGAATTCAGGAAATGGGGACAAGAGGAAAGATTACATCATCTAAACTATAGCATCCTCAGCTCAGGTCAGAGATGGATATGAGGCAGCCCTCACATCTCCTTCTCTAGGAGAGCTCCCCTTCACGCCCATCCTCAGAGTATCCGAGGGCTTTCCAGTGACCTCAGAAGAGAACGTGACCCTTCAGTGCGTGTCATCAAACCGAGTAGACATTTTCCTTTTGTTCAGTGAGGGAGGATCAGATCCCCCCCTTTGCCTGAGAGCCCAGCAGCAAGGTCAAGTCCATCAGGCCACCTTCACCTTGAGTCCTGCGACCTCAGCCCCGTGGAGGGACTACAGATGCTGTGGTTCATCTGACACGTCCCCCTACGTGCTGTGCCACCCAGTGGCCCCCTGGAGACAGTGATCTCAGGTGAGCCATCCTCATCATCATGTTGGACTCTGTGCTGGTGGTCGTCAGGGCTCTGCTCCCAGGACAGTCTGGTGTTGGCAAGTGTGTGTGTGGGAGCTCTGAAGAACAGTCATCAGGAGGGTCTGCCTCTCAGCATAAAGGAAGTCACTGGGGTTCTCCTCCACGCCGTCACCACCATGGGTCCAGGTGGGGACAGGGAGAATCTGGGGACACAGGAGGAAACTGAGCTGACAAATGGACTCCCGGGGCAACATCAGTGTGTCTGCGTCTTCTTGTTCTTCCTGCAGGACTCTCTGGGGGTCCTAGCCACACACCCACAGTGCCCAGAGCAACAACTGGTAAGTTACAAGGACTTTAGTCGGAGGCTTTCCTGCTTCACCCAAGTCTTTCATGAGAACGTCTCAGCTGATCTAACTTCTAGATCAAATACTTGGCCATGTCTGTGGCCCTGGAGAGTTGGTCACAGGATGGGGAGATGACCACAGGACTCTCAGGGACCCTGAAGCTGGGATGGAGTGATGGATGGGGTGACGGATGGGGTGATGGGTGATGGATGGGGTGACGTGACGGATGGAGTGACAGAGGTGTTGGATGGGGTGGCGGATGGGGTGACAGAGGTGATGGCGTGGTGGATGGGGTGACGTGACGGATGGAGTGACAGAGGTGATGGATGGGGTGACGGATGGGGTGATGGGTGGTGGATGGGGTGATGGGTGGTGGATGGGGTGACGTGACAGGTGGGGTGACGGATGGAGTGACAGAGGTGATGGATGGGGTGGTGGATGGGGTGACGTGACGGATGGAGTGACAGAGGTGATGGATGGGGTGGGTGACGTGACGGATGGAGTGACAGAGGTGATGGATGGGGTGACGGATGGGGTGATGGGTGGTGGATGGGGTGACGGATGGGGTGATGGGTGGTGGATGGGGTGACGGATGGGGTGATGGGTGGTGGATGGGGTGACGTGACGGGTGGGGTGACGGATGGAGTGACAGAGGTGATGGATGGGGTGATGGGTGGTGGATGGGGTGACGGATGGGGTGATGGGTGGTGGATGGGGTGACAGATGGGGTGATGGGTGGTGGATGGGGTGATGGATGAGGGTGGCGGATGGGGTGACGGATGGGGTGATGGGTGGTGGATGGGGTGACGTGACGGATGGAGTGACTGGGGTGACGGAGGTGATGGATGGGGTGATGGAGGTGGTGGATGGCGTGACGGATGGGTTGATGGCTAAGTACAAGGGTATGCTGGGAGGGGTAGGCAAGAGGAAGATTTGCCTGGACAATTGGAGAGAGAGCACCAGCCCCAATCCTTTACCCTCACCATCCTGGCTGTCAGGAAATGTCAATGTTCTCCCCGTGTTTTTGGAGCCACGTGGTGTGTGAAGAAAGGGCATTGCTTCAGAAGGAACTGGGATGCATCTTGAATGGATGAGTGCTTCCTGATGATAATTCTGGATAATTCCCTTTCAGCTCTCAGGCCTCTCCAGAGTATGGAAGAGCAATGATGTTAGTCTGGAGACTAAGGTGCACCTGACCCAGGCCATAGTCTTTGCAATTACTTGCTATGTGTCAGAAAGCTGGACTATAAGTAGGCATGATAGAAGGAGAATTGATTCCTTTGAGCTGTGGTGCTGGAGAAGAGTACTGACTATACCATGGACTGCTAGGAGAGGGAGAAGCCAGGCTACTCCTTGGAGGCAAAGATTCTGAAGCTTCATCTGACATACTTTGGACATGTTGCAAGGAGGGTCCAGTCCTTGGAGAGGGACGTCATGTTTGGGAGAGTGGAGAGACAGCACAGGAGAGGAAGACCCTCAATGAGATGGATTGATTCAGTGACTGGGGTAATGAAGGTAGATGTGTCAGAGACAATAAGATTGACTGAGGATAGAGCAGGGTTCAGAGCTGTTGGACATAGGGTCACTGTGAGTCACAAGCCACTTGATGGCATGCGACAACAACAACATCTGGGACATGGTTTCTCTGAGATCCTGGCTGAGATCTCAAGGCACCTTTCAGTTCTGAGAGAGAAGCTCTTGCACTCTGCCTGTGCTGAGCAAGCGATACTGAATCATTGGGGCAGTGGGGAAGAGCAGATAAATAGAGAAGATGGGGTCCTGAACGCTTTCTACCACCTCAGAGATGCAGGGAAGGTAGCTTGCTTTCTGGGCTAATCAGGGAAATGGTCACTACCCCAATTTGAGTCTTCGAGGCTATCTCTAAGACACTTTGGTAGTGGCCCTGGATAGGAGAAGCCAAGTAGCCCCTCAGTCCCACTTCACCCCCATCCCCAGTGGCAGGTGGGGTGACAGGCAAACTCCGGGGCCCCCTGGTCCTTATGGATGGCAGTACTGAGAGCAGTGGCTCTGGACAGGCCTGTCACCACGTGGCGTCGTTATCCCGAGGGAGGAGATGAGTGCACAAAGGAGCAGTACTGGATTAGGACCCTGGTTTTCAGGAGGAGCTCGGTTCTTCACAGTCTGTGTGGGAGGTGTCTCTGGGCCACGTGGTTTCACGTCCTTTGACAATGTCACCCAGTGTGACACGCACAGCCTTCTCACCTTGTGATGCCACAGGTGCCTGGGAATGCCCCTCCACGCGTGGGCTTCTGCCCTGTGGCAGGTGGCTCCCATCGCCCTCCACCCCTCACCCCTCTGCACTCCTTATCTGCAGTCTCTTCACGCATTCTTGCAGCCTCTTGTGGGAAGTGCTCTGATGAACCTTCCCTGTTGTTGTTAGTTGCTGTATGAAGTGTTTCTGACTCACACGTGAAGAGCATAGACCTGCTTTGTAGGGTTTTCAAGGTGGGACCTTCCAGGAGCGGATCTCCAGGCCTGCCGTCCACGGTGCCTCTGGGGAGGTTCAGACTGGCAGCCTTTCCGCTAGTAGCCGAGCACTTAACTGCACCACTGAGGGAGCCCTCGAAATTCTCTCACACAGCTCATTGGAGACTAGGGTGCGCCTGGTCAAAGCCACGGTGTTTTCAATTGCTTCTCATGCACCTGAGAGTTGGACAATCATTAAGATCAATGCTTTTGAACTGTGGTGTTGAGGAAGAGTATGGCGTACCCCGCACGGACTGCCTAAAACAGAACAGGTCTGTCCGGGAGGAAGTGCTGCCAGGGAGCTTCTTTGAGGCGAGGCTGGTGAAGCTTCATCTCACATCCTTTGAGCGTGTTGCCAGGAGGGGCCGGTCCTTGGAAAAGGACGTCAGGCTGGAAGGGTGGAGGGTCAGAGGCAGAGAGGAAGACTTTCGACAAGATGGTCTGACAGAGTGACTGTAACAACGGACGTGAGTGTGGCGGAGACGGGGCAAATTCCAGGTCTGTTTTTCATGGAGTCGCTATGAGTGACAGCTCCATGGCACATAACACCACCACCCCCGTCAGCACTTAGATACGGTGAAGCAGATCTGGTGGGAAAGTAGAAAACAAAACAACGATCAAAAGACAAGGTGGTCGGAGTCAGTCTTGGGTTTAAATCCCAGCGTTGCCACTACTGCCCGGGAGGGGCTTACCTGTCTGGGTCTCAGTTTCCACATCTGTAAAATGGGTCAGGTAGAAAGAGCCAACTGTATGTTACATGATTGTTGTGATGGCTAAATGATGACTGCAAAGAACCCAGCATGTGTCTGGCACGTAGTGGGCGTCCAGTCAAGCAGGGATCCTTAGCTTATCCACGACGTGAAAGGAATGCTGTTGTTTCTATCCCAAAGGTTTGAAAAGCTACCTGAACATTATGATCGGTCTCTCGGTAGCCTTCACCTTGCACCTCCGTCACAAAAGGACAAATACTGCATGATGCCACTGTTGTAGAATGGGGCTGACATTGGGGTTGGGGGCAGACTGAGAAAGATGGGTTTAATAATGTATACTGCATTGAAACAGATGAGGGAAAAAACTGTTTAAAAGGGATATGTGATTAGGTATTTTTGTCATGACAGGAGTCAGAGCGAAGGCTGCATAATGGAGTGGACTTGGGGGGAGGGATTGTAAAACAATGAAATAATTTTCCTTTTGCTTTTCCAAGAGGGTAGTGTAATGGGGAGGGGGGAGGGTTGGAAGGGGAGAAAAGTGCAACAATGAATGAATGGAAATCCAAAGTCTGTAAATTTTCATTGAAATTAATAATAAATTTTTAAAAAATAAAAAAAACAACAATTAAATGGAACACATGAATATTGACATACTAGGCATTAGTGAGATATGATGGACCAGCTTTGGACACTTTGAATCAGATAATCACATGGTATATTATGCAGGGAATGAAAAACAGGAAGAATGGTATTGATTTCATAGTCAAAAATTCAAGTTCTGTCCTGAAATACTGTGTTGTGAGTGATATGATAATATCCACATGCATACAAGGAAGACCCTTTAACAAAACTATTATTAAAATATATTCTCCTGCATCTAGAGCCAAAGAGGAAGAAACTGAGAATTTTTTACAGATTTTACAGTCTGAAATTGACCAAATATGCAATCGGGATGCATTAATGTTTAGAAGAGGTCATGACCCTGGAGACATTATTGCCAATGCCAGATGGATCTTGGCAAAGTACCAGAGGAGTATATGTGTGTTTCATTGATGATGCGAAGGCTTTTGGTGTGTGAATCAAGTTGTGGCTAATCTTGAGAAGAATGGGAATCCAGCCGTCCAGCAGATTCTGTGTTTATTACTGCTGACCAAGTGAGCTGGGGAAGCGGCCCCGGCCATGGCCTTCTGACCGCAGACTCGGACCTGGGCACTGAGAGGGTGCACAGAGGGGCCAGGTGATGCCAGGGCGCCCTGGGGGGTTCCGGAACTGCTGCCCTGGGGGGTTCCGGAAGTGGCGCCCTGGGGGGTTCCGGAAGTGCCACCCTGGGGGGTTCCGGGAGGGGGCGCTCTGGGGGTTCCGGAAGTGCCGCCCTGGGGGGTTCTGGAAGGGGGCGCCCTGGGGGGTTCCGGGAGGGGGCGCTCTGGGGGTTCCGGAAGTGCCGCCCTGGGGGGTTCTGGAAGTGGCACCCTGGGAGGTTCCGGAAGTGTCGTCCTGGGGGGTTCCGGAAGGGGGCGCCGTTCAGCAGCCGCG
>NW_006399753.1:1540688-1541225 GCF_000299155.1 Elephantulus edwardii
GCCGCCCTGGGGGGTTCCGGAAGTGCCGCCCTGGGAGGTTCCGGGAGGGGGCGCTCTGAGGGGTTCCGGGAGGGGGCGCCCTGGGGGGTTCCGGGAGGGGGCGCCCTGGGGGGTTCCGGAAGTGCCGCCCTGGGGGGTTCCGGAAGTGGCACCCTGGGAGGTTCCGGAAGTGTCGTCCTGGGGGGTTCCGGAAGGGGGCGCCGTTCAGCAGCCGCGTGAGCACCTCAGCTCTCAGGACGCAGGTCAGCGGGTCGGGGTGGCGCTGGGCTCCGGCATTGTGGGGGTCCCCCCGCTACCCCCAGAGCCCCTGCCCACAGGCCCTGGTCTCCCCTGCTCGCTGGGGACGCAAGGCCCGCTGCTCTGGGCACCAGTGCTGTCCCTCGGGGCCCCGCGACCCCTCCCCTGACTCCCCATTCCCTCGGGGCCCCACAGCCCCTCATCGCATCTCGTCACCTCAATCCTGGGGAGCCCAGGGGCCTACTGTGCTGCAGCCCTGGGGGTCCCACTGCGGTCCTGGGCCCCTCCCCTCATGTCCAC
>NW_006399753.1:1542191-1550611 GCF_000299155.1 Elephantulus edwardii
CCCCCCAGTGTCCACCTCCTCCCATCAGTGTCCTCGCCCTCCCGCCTGTGTCCACCCCTCTGGGGTTGCAGTGCTGTGACACCTCCCAGGACAATGCATGGGACGGAGAGGTCGCTGTGCCCTCCTGACCGGGCTGAAACGTCTCTCCTGCTCTCTCCAAGGAGGCCTTGGGCTGCCTTCCAGCCACCAGTTCTGGTTAATGTGTACGGGCTCCCATTCGATCGATTTGACTGCAGAGCTGGGACGTTCCCCCGCCACGTCCTCTTGGAGCTTACTGTTTGGGACGTGTTCTCGCGTAACAGCCTGCCTGATTGTATGCACGCGTCTGTCTTCCTTTCACTGTTCGGCATAGATTATGATATTTTCTTTTTGAGAGTGACAGTTGGTCATCAGCAGGCCGTAGGATTGTCTGAATCTAAATGACCAATAGCAATCCATCTCAGCCCATTGTTGCCCAGCACTCCTATGGTCAGGCGTGCCCTCAAGTGGGTGCCGTATGTCACAGATGATGATGAGGGCACAGCATAGGCCCGGGTTCAGACCCACGGTTGGTGTCTTATGGTGGAGACAGTGTGTGTGGCTCCTTGCTCTGGGAAGACTTGGTCTTTTCAAAGTGAGCAGAATGCCTTGTCCTTCCTGTGTGTGCTTGTCCTCCCAGGCCTCAGCAGCTGACCCCTGGTGACAACTGTCCTTAGAGTTCCTAGAGAGTTGCCTGAGGCCAGGAGCTGAGTCGTTTCCTGCCCAGGTCGCTCTGCCAGTGGCCAGTCTGCTCTTTTGCTTGTTTCCAAGCTGTCCAGTGTTGTGTGGAACACCATGGCCACATGGGGGGAGGGGAAGCAGGTCCTGCTGGCTTTCTCCCCTACTGCCGGTGTCCACCAGGAGGGGCTTCCAGGGCAGCGTTCCGAGGCATGGCCCGCGCACAGAGCTCATTTCCTGTGCACAGAAATTGGGGGTGGCATCTGAGGGCAGCCTGGCTGGGCTGTGGAAGCCTTAACTAGGGTAGTGACCATGCCCTGGCCAAGAAGCTGGCATGAGCAGGAGACTCATGGTCTCGTGGTCCTGTGGTGACAGTCAGACCACACTGTCCCTTATCCCTGGAGCTGCAAGAGAAGGGAAGGGAGTCCATCAAAGAGAGCCCTGTGGCCTGGTTACACACTGCTCCAGTGAGACCTTCCGGCTGGCCATCAGGAGCCTCATTCCCACTTATGTGACATTGGTCTCTCCTGCAGGGCAATGCTCCTCCAAGATACAATGCTCCCCTTGGTCTTGCTCCTGTCCATGGGACTGACCATCACCGCCACTATCGTCACCCAGCCTGTGGTGGACACCAACTTCAGCCAGCCTGTGGAGGACGTCAAGCTCAGTGGGCTACCGGTGGACAGTTACCTCATCCCACTTCTGGCAAATGCCAAAACCAGCTGGCCTCCAACAGAGAACACCCTCCCTGAGCCCCGGTCTGAGTGTAAGTCTCAGCCCTCTCCACCTCCGCAGAGAGGAGGACACACCTGGATTCTCTGGGACCTTGGCCATCACACTGTAGGGTCTTCTGCAGCACAGCTGGGGCCCTGATGGCATTGGCGGGTGAGAGTAAAGGGAGGAGGGCTTTCCCCAGCAGCAGGCCAGGAGACGAGTCCAGAGACATCCGGGCAGGCACTGGGCTCTCAGGAGTGATCCCTCCTGTTTGTGGAGTGAGCCATGTTAGCCAGCAGCCCTGGAATGAGCTGACGGGTGTCTCTAAGAGAAGGAAGCTGCTGTTTGGGAGGGGCTCTGACCCAGTGCCCTCTGCCCACCCCCAGACTCAGGGGCTTTACAGGGTTCAGGTGCTGCCTTGGGCTTTAGAGCACCACTCTCCTCCTCTCTCCCCCACAGGGCAGTATAATGTGGTCTGCTACAGCTGTTCCTTAGTAAACACCTTCTCTTGTATCGCTGAGATGACCTGTGAAAAAGAAGTCAGACGATGTATGACCGTCGCCATTCGTAAGTACTCGTCTTAGGAGGGCCTGCTGAGTGAATGCCCTGTGCTCGCATAGTGTGAACACACGGCCTGTCCTTGGTCACTCAGTCCTACCTCTTCGCTCACTTTTAAGACAGCTACATTCATGGCCAGTGACTATGCCACTGTGGGGACAGTCTATTGGCATCCATCCTGAGCTGTCCTTGGGAGCTAGGTGCATGCCTGGACCCCATGCTTCAGCCTCTCTTTCCTTGGGGTACATGCGTCACACCTGTGCATCTGGGGCTCATTCTGTGAGGTCATGTTTGCCTTCACCAGGAAGGTGCATGTGGGGATAAAGAAGCATCTGAGTCTGCAGAGTACACTCTGCTACCACAGTGGCAGTGACAGCCAGTGCCCTGGATCTCCTTGGTGTGACCGAGAGAGAAGCTGAGCATGCCCACCCGCAGCCCTCACCTTGAACTTCATCAAGGCCATGCTCCTAAGAGGAGGTTTGAATAGGAGCCAGAGTCTTGGTACATAAGATCTCATATGTGGAGAAAGAAAAGCAATCTTCACGTGAAACGAGGAAATCTCTCTCTCTCTCTCTCTCTCTCACTCTCTCACTCTCACTCTCTCTCTCTCTCACACACACACACACAGTCTCTGTACATAAGATCTCCTATGTGGAGAAAAAAAGCAATCCTCACATGAAACTAGGAAATATCACACACACACACACACACACACACGGAGAGACAGATGCAGACACACACACACAAATGCAGACAGACAGACACAGAGACAAACCCAGACAGACACAAAGACAGACAGACACACACACCCCACAGAGACAGACAGATACAGACACACAAACAGACAGACAAACACAGAGACAAACCCAGACAGACACACACAGACACAAACACACAGAAAGCTACAGACACACAGAGACATACTCAGACACACATAGACACAAACACACATAGAGACACACACAGACAAACACAGACATACAAACACACAGACTGACAGACACACAAGGGCACAGGCACACAGGCACACACCCCTGAGAAAAGCCAGGAGGATTCCTGATCCAGCAGTTAGCAAGGCTTGCAAACAGTCATCACAGTCAGAAGCAGCGGGAAAGCAGACAGTCGGCTGCACTGGGCAGAGACGCCTTCTAGAGAAGCATGGTGTCTTTCGTTGCCCCATATGCACGTAAACACTAGAACATGGTCTAGTCAGAAGAATGACACAAGAACAATTGGTACCTTTGGATCAGAGTTTGGGTGAAGAACACAGAATATACTGTGGACACACAAAACCCAGAAAAAGTTGTGTGACCTGCAAGTGGCCTTGAAGAAGCAGAGCCAGTTTTGCAACAATGAAAGACTCTAAAGAGGAAAGCAAACGGGTGGGGGAAGGGAGGAAAATGTGCAATGATTAATGAATGGAAATCCCAAGTGTTCTGTAAACTTCATTAATGTATTAATTACAAAAAAAGAGAGAACATATTTGGAATATATGAAACGACAGGAGAGACAGTTGATGTGTACAACAGGTAAGCTCCTGTTTTGTTTAGAAAATCTTAAAGGAGCAGTCAAATGCCAGCCTTTCCGTGTTTTGACATCAGTAAATACATTGATTTTGGTGTCACTCTGAAAAAAATAAAAAGTACAGCCAGAATCCAGAATGTTCCTTAGAAGCAAGGATCTCACGTACTTTGGAAATGTTAGCAGGAGCCGGTCTGTGGAGAAGGCCATTCTAGTTTGTAGAGAAAAGGCCCAGTCCAGTCCCACAGCCCCTGAGATGAATTTGAAGGGTGGGCTGCCACGTCGGGCTCCAGCACAGCATGGAGGCTCAGAGCCAACAGGGTTTCGGCCTGTGCTTCGAGTTCCTGTGAGCAGGAACAACTACGTGGCCTTGACATAACTTCAGCAACTACTGACCGTTAGTGGAGCACTGAAAACTAGTAGGGGGAAAAGGAGAAATTTCAGGAAAACAACCTAGAAATCATAAGAAAGAATGAAACCAAATGGAGCCAAAAAAGATCAGGAAAGAGAAAGGGTGCCTCTGAGACTCGAGGAGCAGCAACGAGCAGTGAGGGGTTCTTTCTATCATCTGAGATGCAGGAGAAGCGAGAGAGACTGCAGGAAAGAAGGAGACGGCGATCAGAAGGGGATGTTGTTTGTTTCAGTCAATTTAGTTTGTCTCGTGGCGACGCTATGAAGGCGCTATCTGAAAGCTGCCCTGTCTGGCACCACCTCTGTCCTCCCTGACATGCTCAAGTCTTGTGTTACTGTCAGTCCATCTTGGTGAGGAGCCTACTCTCACCTTCCACCCTTCCCACCACATGCCCCCCAAGTCCTACCCCCTCCTCACGTCCAAAGTATGTGAGACAAGGCTGTGTCAGCCTTGCCTCTACGGAGCGCCTGGTTGCACTTCGTCAAGACATCTTTGTTCCTTTGTCAGTCGGGGGACATTCCAAACCCTTGGCTGACATCACAGTTTAAAGGCATGAATTCGTCTTTGTTCTGTTATCATTGCCCAATATGCATACATAGAAAGTAGAAAATCCGTGCACTGAGTGCACCTTAGTGTTTAAATGGACATCCTTGCTCTTTACCACTTTAAAGAGGCCCTCAGAGCAGATTGGCTAGTCCAGCATGTCTTCATTTCTTGACCACTGCTGCCATGGATGTTGATGGCAGTTCTAAGTACAATAACAACCCCAGTCTTCTCCCCATCCATCCTAATTTCACCTGTTGGTCTGGCTGGGAAACTTGCTTTTCTTGCTGTTGCAGTGTGACCCACACTGAACACTGTGGTCTTTGTTCCCCTTCAGTCGGTGCTCCTTGGCCTTGTTAACTGCCCAAAGCAGAGGATGCCACGTGCATAATGCAGGTTGTTGGTGGGCGTTCCTCCTCTCCTTCCACTACAGTCATCTTCACATCATCCACCTCTCTCTGAAGATCTGTTCTGAATACACTGAAGGTGTTGTTAGGTGTTGCCCAGTAAACCAGGACTCAGAGTGACTCAATGAAAAATAGAGCATAGTTGAGTGACCGGGAATTCTCATTTCTCTTCATGTTACTCGTAACTTATCATTGTATTCCTGGTGTAATGCCTTTGAGAAAGAACTAAAACACAAGTAAACCTTGTTCGAGTCTTCTCTGCTTTTCATGAGGATCCTACACCTCGAAGTCCCCTGCTCCGAGGCCTCTTCTGAATCCAGCTGGGGTTTTATCTTCGTCCTGTGGAGATACTGCTATGGCCACTTTTGGAATAATCTTCAGCAAGAGTTTACTTTTGTGTGATAGTCATGATATCATTCAGTAATCTCTGCATTCTGTCCTTGATGTCAGTCTGTCCTCTTTGTTTCAACTGCTGCATTTCAGGCATCAGTTATCACTAAGGCATCTTGATTGCAGGCCTGAACAATCTCCAACTTCAAAAGTTGTTCGACATCTTCAATTTCTTCCTCACTGACTTAGCGGTATAGTTGGCGTGTATTGAAACAGTAGCCATTCTAACTGGTCACTCTTCAGTATGTGTGGATAATATCCCACCACAGACATCGTTATACTAGGACTTTCTTTTGCTGATGTGATATGATAATACACTGCAAACATCCACCAATGGCCAGAACGTGGGATGTACAAAGAAGGAATCTAGGAAGATTGAAAGTTGTCAGAAGTGCAGTGGCATCTATAAAGATTTCTAGCCTAAGCATTAGTGAGGAGGGAGAGACGGATAGTGGCCGCTTTCAGTCAGTCAGTCCTATGTCTGTTCTTTTGGGAATTACAAGTAGAAGAGGAATGGTAGAGCACCCATCACCAAAAAGAATACTTCAAGATCAAGGGTTAAACTAGTTGGGGATATAGCAAGCTCTGCTGGCGGGAGGGGAGGGGGCGGGGGGAAGTCAGGGTAAGCAGAGAAAATACCCTCTTGTTTGTGTTAGGTGCCGTGGAGTTGACAACCCGTAGTAACCCTTCGTACAAAGATGGAAATCTTACTTTACCCTGCACCATTTCTGTACTGCATTCTGCCCTGGAAAGGATGAAACGAAGCTGCTCCTCAGAGGCAAGGATTTCGAAGCTCAGTCTCACATAACTTTGGGCATGTGGCCAGGAGAGGCCAGACCTTGGAGAAAGACATCATGCTTGGAAGAGTGGAGTGTCATCGCAGGAGATGAAGACCCCAGAAGAGATAGATTGACCCAGTGACTGGGGTAATGAAGGTTAGGTGTGTCAGAGCCAGGGAGACTGGCTCAGGACAGGGCCAGGGTCAGAGCTGTTGTTCACAGGGTCGCTGGGAGTCACAGGCGACTCGATGGCACATAATGACAACCATGTTAAAGACAGATTGTCTCAGTCGTTGGGTCAGCCCACGTCCTTGAGAGTCTCCTCTCTTTTGCTAGCCTACTTTTCCATGCATAATGTCCTTTTCCAAGGACTGACCCTCCTGATAACATGCCTCAAATGACTGAGATGAAGACTCGCCACTCTGACCTTGAAGGAGCATCCTGGCTGCCCTTTCTCCAGATGTGTCTCCTCCTGTGGCTGCCCATGGGATACTTAGTCCTGTCTGGCAGCGCCCCAGTTCAGAGGCGGTCTGCTCTGGTTTTCATTAGTGACTTCGTTGTCCAGCATTCACATGTACGTGAATCAGCTGAGAACACCATGCCTTGGCCTGGTAAGCCTTAGCCACTACTCATAGCCTTGCTCTTTAGCATTTCATTGTTTTATCAATTTTTAAATTTTAATTATAATATTAACTAATGTTTACAGAAGAGCTGGGCTTTCATTCATTCATTCATTCACTGTTGCACATTTCCCCCTCCCTTCCCCATACTTCCTTTCTTTTTGTTCGCTTTCTTTATTTTTTCATATTAATTCATTTTTGCACAATTTCCCCCTCCCCCTCCTATTCACCTCCCCTAGTCCTCTTTGCAATGTGCCTCTTACTCTGACCTGTTGTCTATATGTACAGTGCCTAATCATATGCTCCTTCTAAATAGTTTTTTCCTTCATCTGTTCCAATGCAGTGTTCTTTTCTGTCCACTTTTAGCCTATTCTCCCGACTCCCTATGTCAGGCTTGCCTTGTAACAGTGATGCTATGCAGTGTCTGTCCTTTTGTGACTGAAATATCTCACTCAGCATGTCCTCCAGGATCACCCATGTTGTGCGATGTTTTACAAGTTCATTGTTTTTCAGTGCTGCATAGTAATCCATTGTGTGAATGTACCAAAGTCCTTCCTACCCATTCATTTGTTGGGCGCTGGGGCTGCATCCATTTCTTTGCTACTGTGAATCACACAGCCATAAACATGGGTGTGTATACCTCTGTTCCAAAGGCAGCTCTGGTTTCTTTAGGTTTTGTCCCTAGTAGTGGCATTGCTGGGTCAGATGGTATTTCAATTTCCAACTTTTTGAGAAAGTGCCAAACGGCCTTCCATAGTGGTTGTGCCATTTTACATTCCCACCAGCCGTGAATAAGGGTTCCAATTTCTCCACTGCTTCACCAGCATTTATTGTTGGCTGCATTTATTGTTACTGGGGTGAGATGTTATAATTATTTTGATTTGCATCTCTCTGATAGTTTGAAATTTTGAACATTTCTTCATGTGTTTTTTTGCCATCTGAATGCCTTTTTAGGTGAAGTGTCAGTTCATATTTTGTGCCCATTTAGCTATTGGGTTGTCTACCTTTTTCTTTTTGAGGTGCTGGAGTATTCTATAAATGTTAGATATGAGTCCTTTAATAGATATGTCATTATCAGATATTTCCCTCTAGTCTATGGTTTTCTTTCCTTTTTTACCCTGTTGGAGAAGTTTTTGAAGTGCATAGAGATTTGATTCTTAGAAGATCCCATTAATCTATTTTGTTATCTCTTAGTTGTAGATTTTTCGTTATGCTTGGAAGACTGTTCTTACTGTGGATTAGGGCTTCTAGAGTTTTTTCCAAGCTTGTCTCTGATGGAGTGTATAGTCTTAAGCACATTTATGGTTTCAATTCTCAAACTCCAGCAAGCCCCACATCTCACAGCATACAAAAGCCAACTTCAGTTAGATCAAGGCCCCAGGAGTAACACGAAGACTCTTCAGCCTTTTAAAGAGCAGATTTGAGGCACATCCAAAAACTTCTCCAACAGGGTAAAAAGGGAAGCCACCAACTGGGAAAATATATTTGGTAATAACATATCAGATAAGGGACTTATATCCAGAATTTATAAAATACTTGAGCACCACAACAAGATAATGGTAAATAATCCAATAGAAAAATGGGCCCAGGATATGAATAGGTACTTCACTGAAGATGACGTTCAGATGGCCAACAAGCACTTGAAGAAATGTTCAAAATCCCTAGCTCTAAGAGAGATGCAGATTAAAACAACTATGAGATATCATCTCACCCCAGTAAGAATAGCAAAATTTAACAGAACAGCAAGCAACAAATGCTGGCGAGGTTGTGGAGAAACTGG
>NW_006399753.1:1551681-1561083 GCF_000299155.1 Elephantulus edwardii
TTACTCATATACAGTGCCAACCAAAGGTAATAAAGGAGGTCAGAATTGCTTCCACTGTGGAAAGCTGGGCCACTTCAGTAGACAGTGTCACAGACGAGAGCCACAGATAGACAAGGGAGTAGAGAGGAAGCTCCCACTTGCTTTAAGTGTGGATTTGAAGCACATATGGCCAAGGGTGGCCCACATCAGGTCCTCATGGCTGACAGGCCCCAGCTCCCAGCTGGAAACAAAGGAGGACACTTCAGCGATTTAGATCCTCCCAGAAGAGCTGTGGGTGAGCATTAACATTATTGGTAAGTATATTAGTTTTCTCCTGGACACAAGCCTACTATTTGGTCCTAAAAGCCTTCTGAGGTCCCAGCTCTTCTCACTATTTCTTAGCTGTTGGAATTGATGGAAAACCTCATAAGCAGTTCCTTTCTTCACCTCTGCCTTGCATGTGGACTTCCGAGCTGTAAAACAACCCAGTGGTAGATGAAATTTGCTCCAGGACTTAAGAACCATAAATGACATAGTTGAGCCTCTACATCTTGTGATTCCTAACCTTTATAATATAATAGACAAAGTGCTAGTCAATAGGCCTTTTATTGTAAGAACTGCCTTCCCTCTGTAACTTGATTTGTGCCACTATTAGAGCCTCTACCTGGAATATTATTGCTTTTTAATTTTTGACTCATGTACTTTTAACTTGTTAGTTAAATTTGTGTCTTCTAGGCTCCAACACTTCCATGTTACATCTTCAAAGATATGAACATGCACGGCTAAGCACAATTGATAACAGTGCATCTAAATTCCAGACTCAATCTCTATAATAGTCTATGTGTTTCCTATTGCCAAAAGAGACCCTTTAGAGTAGTGAGAGAAGATCTTCACCCTGAAACCTACAGCGTCCCTTTCCAGCAGGAAGTAGCTAAGAGAATATGCCGTCCCCTTTTCCTTATGAATCAGGGTGAAGTCTCTCTAAAGGAGGAGTGATAGGGAATGGCAAAGGACACACTGACAAAGGAGATTAATCAGAACTGGCTTTGACAAGCACTGTGGCAATGGACAAGGGGGGGTAATAGGAACGACTGGGGGGGAGGGTAGAGAAAATAGTGCAACAATGAATGAATGGAAATTAAAAAAAAGAGCAGATTTGCCCAGTGTGGCACATCTTTTCATGTTTTTTAATTGTTATTTAACAAAAAATTACAGAAAGTTGGGCTTTCATTCACTTATTGCTGTAAATGCACCCTCCAGTCCGTTTACCTGTGCACCTCATATTCTGGACTATTGCCATTCTTCTTTTGATTTCTTGACTGCTCCTACCATGGTGGATCTGTGTGGAATGAACTCCATGACTATTTCCAACTTGTCTCTAACTATGGGGACGAGCATAGGTTTGATGTTGAGGTGTTTCCACCCTGCGCTCTGTACTCTGAGTCTCTTTAGTAAGTGCTTCTAGTCCTGTTCATTTCCCGACAACAGGGTTCTCACTTTTACATCATGCCAGTTGTTGATAAGTCTTTGTCTAATCCCAATGCCAGATTCGTCTTCATATAGTTCACAGTCTCAGGTTATTTGTTTGGTCTGCAGTTCATATTTGTTGTTGTTAAGTGTTTTCCAGTTGACTAGAACTCACAGAGACCCTAAGCAATAGCCCAAGGTCATGACGAAGTGATTTTTAATTCTCCTTCTTCAGTGTTCTCCATATGGTACTCCTAGTTTAATGTCTTTGCATAAGAAATGAAACCAAGTAAGCTGCTCTCTTACATTCCCTGCTCTTTGCCATGATCTCTCTACCTTCAGCCATGATATCCCTTGATCTACAGCTTCTCTTGAATCTAGGTTGCATTTCTGATAGTTGCCAGTAGATAGACTGCTGCAGGCCCTTTTGGACAAGCCTCAGGAAGATTATCCTTGCGTGTGATACCAGTGGTAGGATTGTGTAATCTGTCACTTATATGCTGATGTCATTCTGTCACTCTTTTCTCTTGGCTTCCAACTTCAGTTTAGTTACCATTTATTATTAGTGCACCTTGATTGCATACTTGTTCCATTTCAGACTTGCAGAGTTGGTAAAATCATCCATTTCTTCATCTTGAACTTGCTTTAGTAGGTGGTACATATATGTGAATCTTCATACAGGTAGTTCTTCCTTGTACGATTACAGTTCTATGTCTGACTTCCCTGCTATTTGAAGTAGCATCACAACATCCAAGTCACCACAGTATGACAAACTGAGATGAAATTCTTCGTTGGTGAGAATACCCAGACCCGTTTGAAAGTGAGGTGTGCAACATGCCTGCAGACACAGAAGAATGCCTCTAGCCCTGGTCTGGATGTCAAAACTTACGTAGGTCCATTTCAATACCTGGGGCAAGCCCACCACACTTCTACAGTGATGGACCCAGAGTGCTGTATGCGTCCAGGTGAACTCATTTGTTCATGTAAAAGTCAAGCAGATAAGGAAAAACAGGCAATTGAGAAACAGAGGAAAAGTAATAAAGACCAATACTGCAGGTTTGAGCTAAATGTCCTGATGGAGCGGAGAGGGGCCTGCCTTGAGGGGATACACTCAGGGCCGATGGGGCCCTGCCAGTCCTACAGAAAGGGTCTACCTCTGTCAGTCCCCTCAGTCTAGGAATTCAGCCAGTACCCTCATCCCCCTCCTTATTAGATTGTTTCTCCAGTAGCTCCCAAGAAGACACTGATATTTCAGGTGTCATGATAATTTTATGTATATCTGACATCAAAGAAGTTCCAGTAACTGCCTCTTTGCTTCTCTACTGAGATGAAAGAGAGTGCTTTGGGAGGGATACCTGGTGTCCGCATTGGTTCTGAGTGTGGGCGGGGAGAAGGGTGTCTGACCTCCACCTCATGGAAATCTGTGTTGGACTCATCTTGCTATCATCCTCCCTTGATGTCGGCAAGTCTGTCTGGTACTACAGTTCCCACTGTTTGACTTGCAGAATAAGCGACCCAAAACTAAGTAGCTGGAAACAGCCAAATTGGTCTTCTCCTGTTCTAGAGGCCAGAGTCTGCAGCATTTGCTGGAAATCACTCACCCTGGAACCTCTGTGGTAGCACCCCTTCCCACCGTCTAGTTCAGCTTCTGAAGACTGCCCACCATCCTTGGCCTCCTTTCACTTGCAGATGCGTCACTCCAGTCTCGAGCGTCGACTTCCCACTACCTCCTTCCCTGTTTCTCTCTTACAGAGGACTCACGTGATTGTGTTCAGTGCATATTATCATAACCCATTTCAGGGAGGGCCAGAGGCAGAGATGAAGGTGGCAGCATGGAGAGAACACTGTCCTCCAGAGATACTTTTCCTGGAGCAGGCAGGACCCCCCACGCCCACCCCCACCAGTGACTTAGATGTAATTTCTTTATCCAGGGTTGTACTTGGTGCTGTGACACTGGGGATATCCCGTGTGGATGTGCAGAAAGCTGTGCCTGTTACTAGGTTGCTATGCTTGCACGCAGAACCATGAAATTTGGGATCTCTGTTTCTCTTTTAGGTGTGAACTCTCGTGAAGTCCTCATTTTCAAGAACTGTACAAAAAACTGCACTTTTGTCTATAAAGAGGAAGAAATTCCTCCAGCAAGTCCTGGCAGAAAAATCACAAAGACTACCAATTTCTATTTTGTTAATTGTTGCAATAGTATGCGTTGTAATTCAGGAGGACCCTCCAATTTTGAGAGAGACATAGTTGGTGGGCAGACAATTGAGGAGGACCTTCCTGAAGGAGCTGAGCCCTTTGGGGAATCAACCTTCCTTCTGATTTTTGCCTCCATCCTCATCAGCAACACTCTGACTTGAGGATCCCTCCCGGGAAGTCTGGTCTTCTCCCACCATTCTTCAGGGGACACTCAGCCTGTTGCTTCCATGAGAACTGGGGTTAAGGATCCACACAGAGCCCTGCAGGGAGAGCTCCTCTGTGACCTTTTAAGAATCAAATAAAGACAGCAGTTGTTTGTGGGTGGGAAACGTGTCAGCTCGTGTTTGCCTGCAGATTCTCAGAAACCCAACTGAGGTTCTCCTCAGGCAGTGGAGGGGTGTGGTCAGGGGCGTGTGGGGTGGGGTGTTGTGTGAGGAGGTATTTGTGGTGTGAGGGGTATGTGGGGTGTGTGTGTATGTGTCATTTGTGTGTGAATGGGGTGTGTAAGTGTGGACTGTGTGTGATGTGCTGGGTGTGTGTGAGTTGTGTTTGGTTTGAGGGACGTGTGGTGTGTGATTGAGTGGGGGGGGTGTGATGTGAATGCATGAATAGAGGGAGGTGTGTGTGTGATGTGTTAACGTGGGGAGTGAGTATGTGAGTGGGGGCCTGTGAAGGTATTGGGTATGTGAATGTATGAGTATGGGGTGTGATGTCCGTATGACTTCGTGAGAGTGTAAATAGGGGGAGGGGGGTCAGATGTGTGAATGAGTGTGTGGGTTGTGAATAAAAGATTGTTAAAGTGTGGAATATGAGTGTGTGTGGTATGTGAGAATAGATATGTATTTGTGAGTGTCCGTGGGATGTGAGAGTGTGTGTATGTGTGTGTGAAGTAAATGTTTACCAAACAGCGATTCATTCCACCGTTCATGCATAATTTGTTGGATGGCATGAACTTCTCTACCTCCAATGTCATCACACTCCCACATTGTTCTTGGCACTCTGCTATTCAGTCTCCCTCCTCTGCCTCTGTGCATGCCTTCTTGTTTAGTGGTGTTGCGCTGACCACCCCTTGATGGACACTTCCTTTTACTTTCATCTTAGTTGTTGTTAGGTGCCACTGGTTGAGTGCAACTTATAGCGACCTTATGAACAAAAGATCCGAACCCTGTTCTATCCTACACCATCCTCACATTTCCTGACACACAAGAGCCTGTTACACCAATCATCATATCAAACCACCTAGTTGAGGGTCTTCCTCTACTTCATCGACCCTCCACCCTTCCAAACATCATATCCCTCTCCAAGAAGTGGCCCCTCCTAGCAACATGTCCAGTGTACGTGAGATGAAGCCTCCTCACTCCTGCCTCCAGAGAGCACTCTGGCTGCACCCTCTCCAAGACAGATCTATTCTTTTACTTGGCCGTCCATGGGAGGTTCAGTGCTCTTCAACACCACAGCTCAAAGGCATCAATTCTTTTTCTGACATCCCTATTAATTGTCCAGGTCTTAGATGCATAGCTGGTAATTGGAAAGACCATACCCTGAATCAAATGCACTTTAGTCCTCAAACTGACACCATCACTCCTCAATAATTTGGAGAAGTCCCTAATGCAGATTTTCCCACTGCAGTGCATCTCCTTATTTCCTGACTACTGGTAACAAGGGTGTTAATTGTGGATCCAAGCAAGATGAAGCTGTTGACAGTTTCATTCTCATCTCCATCCATAATGACACTGCCTATCGGTCTGGTCTAGTATTAAGAATCTTTGTTTTCTTGACATTGAGATGCAATCTATACTGAATGCTGCATTCCTTGATCTTCTGCAACAAGTGCTTCAAGTTCTCCTCACTTTCAGTAAGCAAAGTTGTGTTTTCTGCATAATACAGGCTGTATATGAGTCTCCCTCCAATTCTGATGCCACACTTCTCAGAGAGTCCAGTCTCTCAGATCATCTCAGCATACAGATTGAATAGGCATGCAGAGAGACTATAACCCTGATGCACCCCCTTCCCAGTTTTAAACCATGCTGTGTTCCCCTGCTCTGTTTTGAAACAACAGCCTCCTGGTCTAGGTATAGATATCGCTTGAGCAGTTAAGTATTCTGGGAGTCCCATTCTTCTCAATGTCTGCCACAACTTGTTATGATCAACACAGCCAAATACCTTTGCATAGTCAGTAAAGCACACACAAATAGAATTCCTCGACCTACAGCGGGCCAGGAGAAGATGGCCGGCCCAGGAATGACCGGGCTCTCCCGCCAGGTGTGGGGCTTCAGTACATCTGTGGTCTGGCCATTTTCCAAGCTTGTGAGGCCACCTGTTCAGATACCTGGTGTTGAAGGTCACTATGCCACTGTTCTTTAATTCTGCTGCATCTAAACAGAATAAACTGGATCAAGTAGAAAAGGAGTTACTGAGAGGAGCACAACTTCTGAAGGATCCCCAAGTGGCTCTTGCTGTTCTGAATCCTCACGTGAAGTGGTCTATTAAGATGAAAAGCCTAAATGACATCACAGCAAAAGAGAGGTTTACTGCGCTCACATCCAACCTGATCAATCCACTTGCTGACAATGGTCACTTGAACAATACGCCTGGAGTCCTTTCTGCCTTTTCCACCATCATGAGTGTCCACCGTGGAGAAGTTCCTTACACAGCTATTGTGTCTCTCTTAGACAGCGCCTCTCTCTCTGAATTAAAAACAGTCCTGGACAGCTTCCTAAGTCAAGGCCAAGTGTTGAAATTGGAGGTTAAGACTGATCTGTCAATCATGGGTGAAATGATTGTCCATATTGGAGAAAAATATGTTGACATGTCTGCAAAATCCAAGATCCAGAGCTGAGCAGGGCCATGCGGGAGCTTATATGAAAATGCTGGGGTTCTGTTATGAGTGTGTAAACCTGGAGCATCAATAAAGTGTTGACCTGACAATCTGTAAAGTAGAAATACAGTGAGGGGAAAACCAAATAGCTATTCCTCTGTTCTTCCTTACTTTCAGACCAAATCCATCCAACAGCAGTGATATCCCTAGTGCCATGGCCTCTTCTAAATCCTGCTTGAACTTCTGGCAGTTCCCTATCTATATACTGTTCTAGCCAGTTTTGAATGATCTTCAGCAGTATTTTGCTTGCATGTGACATTAATGATATTGTTTGATAGTTTTCTCATTCGGTTGGATCACCTTTTTTTGGCTTTGGGAACAAATATGGACCTCTTCCAATCCATTAGTCAGATAGCTGTCCTCCACATTTCTTGGCATAGACTGGTGAGCACATCCAAGGCTGCATCTGTTAATTGAAACAAACGAGCTCAATATCAGTCAAAATTGGGCCAGGGGTGGACAGATCATGAGTTCAAATTGTGGCTGGAGAAAATGAAAATAAATCCACAGGAATCAAGATATGATCTTGAATCAATTACATCTGAATTTCAAGTCATCTAAAGAATAAGTTTCAGATATTGAACACCAATGATTGAAGACCAGATGATTTGTTGGATGATATCATCCATGAAAAAAGCAAAAGGTTATTACAAAAACAGAGGAGAAAGGGGGAAAAAATCAAAATGGATGTCAGGAAAGACTCTAAAGATCACACTGGAGCGTCGAGAAGCCAAGACAAAGGGCAACATGCTGAAGTGAAAGAGCTGAGCACAAAATTTTCAAGGGCAGCTCGAGAGGACACAGCCAAGTGTTAGAATATGCAGAGAGCTGGGATTGGAGAAGAAAAAGGGAAGAACTTGCTCTGCGTTTCTCAAGTTTCTCATGCTGAAACAACTTGTGCCACAATACAGAAAGATGTTCTGGACAGTATATTGAATGACCCAGGAAGCATCAAAAGAAGATGGAGGGAATATAGAGTCACTGTACCAGAAAGGATTGACTGACACTGAAAAATTTCAGCAAGTATTATATGAACAAGAGCCAGTGGTAATGGAGGAGGAGGTAGAAGCTGCATTGACGGCATTGGCAAAAAGGCCCCAGGCATCAATGGGATACTGAACAACTTATTTAATCTTATTGAGTGCCTGCTGCCTTTTTCTGTTTTACTCACCTCTCTTCCCATCCCTGAAAACCACCAACGATTATATCTGTGTAGAACCATTTCTTAACTTTCCCGTCAATGATCTTTTACAATAAATATCCTGCAGTGAACATAATGCCCTCTAGCTGCTCCGTGGGCTTCTTTGAATTCCATATCGCCTTCAGCGTTGCGTGCTACTCCCGCGGGGCTGCTCCTCGGCTTGTGAGCCATGCAAGGCTCGATGGGCCCGCCTGTGGGTCGTGGGTCTTGGGTCATGGGCCATTTCCTTCCTTAGCTAAGGAAGGCTGCAGGGAACCTGAGGGAGCATCCAGCACGTGTTTGTGTTTAACTCCTCTTGGGAATCTATGCCCAGCAGTGGGAGTGTTGGATCAAGTGTTATCTCTGCTATCCCCTCTCTCTGCAGTGGTAGTGATACCATTTTGCCCGAGCTGAAGTCGGAAGATAGAAGCATGAATTCGTTCTCCTGCAACAGCTGGGGTCCAAACAGACTCAAGCAGGTTTCTGAAGTGCATGCAGAGTGGAACTCCAAGGTGTCCAGGGGCTCCCAGGGAAGGAAGCGGCCTTCAGCTGCTGTTGGGGTTTGGGCAGGTGGAAAGGAGCCTGTGTGGTGAGTGCTGTCTGTCGAACTGGCCCTTTGGAATCTTGCCACAGTTTTGACATGTTCACTTTCTCTGCCACTTCTCCAACCATGGTAACTGCCAATCGCCGACGGCTGTGGTCATCTCCTTGTAGAGATGTGAGTGAGGGGCTCTCGATGCGCAGGACATGCAGACCTCTTTCCTCTGAGGACCCTAACCTCAGCCTTCTCAGAACTTCCCTGTTGCTCTCTGACACACCATTTTATGTTTCTGTCTGCAGTGTGTGAAAATCCCAGGACCTCCACACCTTCGGCCACCACTTGGTAAAGATCAGCCATCTGTGTGTGGATGCGTTTACTTCAGGGTTCTCAATTATGGGCTGTGTGAGTAGCACCTGACTAGATTTCCGATTTCTGTTGTTGCTTGTTTTGTTTCGGTTTTTGTTTTTTAGATGGTAACTCCCCACACACACTTGGAAATTGACAAGACCCCTAAACAAGACTACCCAGGTAACTAATTATTTGGTATTAAAATCATTCTACAAATCATGTGCTGCTTTCCTTATTTTATAATTTTTTAATCTTTTTTATTATTAATTTTAATGAAAGTTTACAGAGACTTTGGATTTCCATTCACTCATTGTTGCACTTTTCTCCCTTTCCACCCCTCACCCCATCCCAGTTCACTCTTCTTTTTGAAAAGTAAAAGAAAAATTATTTCATTGTTATACAATCCCTCCCCATAAGTCCACTCCAACTGTGTAGCTTTCATTCTGGACTCCTGTCATGACAATAATACCTAATTTGAAGGAGTAAACAGAGTCACTGTACCAGAAGGAATTGGCTGACACAGAGGAATTTCATGAAATAACATATGAGGAAGAGGCCTATGGTGATGAAGGAGGAAGTTCAAGTTGCTATGAAGGAATTGGCAAAAAACAAAGCTCCAGGAGTTGACAGCATGCCAATTGATTTATTTCAACAAAAAGATGCTGCCCTGGATGTGCTCACTAAGTTGTGCCAGGAAATCTGGAGGACAGCCAGCTGGCCAACTGACTGGAAGAGATCGATATTTGTTTCCATTCCAAAGAAAGGTGACCCAACAGAGTGTGGAAATTTTTGAACAGTATCATTGATATCACA
>NW_006399753.1:1561473-1561999 GCF_000299155.1 Elephantulus edwardii
TTGTGAAACAATGAAATAATTTTTCTTTTACTTTTCCAAGAGGGTAGTGTTCTGGGGGGAAGGCTTGGGAGGGGAGAAATGTGCAAAAAATTAATGAATGGAAATCCAAAGCCTCTGTAAATTTTTACTGAAATTACTAATAAATTTAAATTTTAAAAAAAATTAAGTTAGAGTAAGGAAGGCAATGGATTTATAACTGCTCATGCTAATAACACTATATAATGGCATAGAGGAGGAATAGTAGAACTGTATCCACATTTTCAATATTCTTACCAAAACCATTTATGGAAAATAGCAACTGCATTGGAACATGTATCTCTGGATTGGAAGTGATCATATTGTTAATATTTCTAGCCATATACTTAAAAGATTATATTGTTCAAAAGTATTTGTTAAATATTTGTTTAAATTTTTCCCTCTTTTAACAACTGACTGGGATCTAGAGGGAAGAGAAAAGACCAGAGAGTGGCCAAAATTATTGGGGCAGCTATTGCTGCCAGTTTAGGGCCTGTGTCAGGAAAAGGAA
>NW_006399753.1:1564289-1574002 GCF_000299155.1 Elephantulus edwardii
GCTCCGTCTGGCATACTTTGGGCATGTTGCAAGGGGGGACTGGTCCTTGGAGAGGGACATCATGTTTGGGAGAGTGGAGGGATGGTGCAGAAGAGGATGACCCTCGAAGAGATGGATCGATTCTGTGAGTGGAGTGGTGGGAATGAGTGTGTTTGAGATGGTGAGGTTGGCACAGGCTAGAATGGCATTTAGGGCTCTTTGTACATAGGGTCGCTATGAGTCTCAAGTGACTCGATGGCACATAACAACAACAACATATTCCTTTTAAACTGTTCTCTCCCTCATCTGTTTCAATGAAGTATACATTATTTATCCCCTCTTTTCTTAATTTCTCCCCAACCCTGGTCCTTTTGTGACTGAAATATTTCACTCAGCATAATGTCCTCCAGGGTCACCCATTTTGTATAATATTTCATGAGTTCCTTGTTTTTCAATGCAGTGTAGTATTCCACTGTATGAATATACCACAGCTTCTCTATCCATTCATCTGTTGATGGACACTTAGGTTGTTTCCAGCTCTTTACTATTGCAAACAAAGCCGCAATAAACATGGGTGTGCATCTATCTGCTTGGGTGGCAGTTCTGGTTTCTTTAGGGTATATTCCCAGTAGTGGAATTACTGGATCAAATGATATTTCTATTTGCAACTTTTTGAGAAAGCGCCATACAGCCTTCCATAGTGGTTGCATCATTTTACACTCCCACCAACAGTGAATAAGGGTTCTAGCCAGCATTTGTGGACGCAGAGTTTGCAAAGACAGCGGGGCGCTCCTAGAACTGCTGAGTAACCAGAGGAAGGCGCTTACCATGGGAGGGGCCCCACAAGGCTTCCGGAGGAACAATGTTCACTTCATTTATATGATACAGCTTTTCTTCTCCTTCAGTTCTCTTTCATGGGTGTGTGCACCTGCTGTGCTGCCAACTCAAGGCAAGAGGTTCGAATTCACCACCTGCTTCAAGGTAGAAAGATGGACGGTCTTCTGTGTGTTTACAGCCTCTGGAAACTGACTGGACAGTCTAGTAGGAGTCAGTTCTGACCTGGCAGCAATGAAGGGGGACAAGGAGTGCATCTGTGGGTGTGCCCGACCTGCTTGGATTATCAAGGCTGCGTCATGGATTTTAGATGCCGGAGGAGGAGGCTGCCTGTGTGGTGTTTGCTCCTCGGCCTTGCTCTGCATGACTTGGATAACTTGCTCCGGCTAAGAACTTCAAATGCGGTGTTAATCAGGAGTTGTGACAGAGGCGCATTGTCCGTTCCTGTTAGAAAAGAGACTGCTTTCAGGCCTGCTCCTTCATGTTCATGTTAGCCATTGGCTTTGTATGTTGTTGTTATGCCGTCACGTCAGCTACCGCTCATAGCAACTCTGTGAGCAACAGCTTGGAGCCCGGTCCTGTTCTGAGCCAACCTCTCCATCTCTGACACACCTGCTCCCATTGCCACAGTCACTGTGTCAGTCCCTCTCATCCAGGTTTTCCTCTCCTGTGCTGACCCTCCACTATCCAAGCATGATGGCCTTCTCCCAAAGACTTGTCCTTCCTGGCCACATGCCCAAAGGATGTGAGGTGGAGCTTCACAAACCCTGCCTCCAAGGAGAAAACTGGTCTCACCGTCTCCGAGACCAGCTTGTCCTCCTGGCAGTCCATGTGCATTCAGTGCTCTTCAGTGCCGCAGCTCAACAGCAGCTGTTCTTTTTATGCCGTCCTTAGTCATCTCCCATTGTCTTAATGAGGTTGAAGAATTTCCCTTTCCTATTTCTCAAGGAAAGGATGTTGAAATTTTTCAATTCCTTTTCTACATCAATTAAAATGATCCTGTGACCCTTTTGTTTTATGTCTGTGACGGACTGCACTAATTGTTTTTCTTATATTGAGTCCTCTTGCAAAGCTGGTATGAATCACACTTGAACATGGTAAACGAGATTATTTTACTTTTTATAGCTTTCCTCGGCTGGGACTTGTTGAGAGTTCTCCATCGATGTTCTGGAGGGACGTTGGTGTAGAGTTTGCTTTTATGCTGGGGTCTTTTTCTTTGCCTGCCTCTGACAGCCAGGGTTGCATGCTTACTTCCTAGACTCTCTGTCATATTCTGAATTGTTAGAGGAGGTTTGCCCCCAGTTCTTCTGTGAATATTTGGTAAATGACACAAGTGAAGCTGTCTGAGCCAGGACATTTTTTTACATTGGGAGTATATTTTTAACCTGTTTGGTTTCTTCTGTTGTGATGAATCTTTCGTGGTTCTATTGCGTTGAATTAATCTACCAGTCCTTAAAGAGGACTTGCAAGCCCTGTTCCAGGGGCTTATGCCACAGACATAAGAACATCAGAGGAGCAAAGAAAGACACTTTACAAAGCACAGTACACTGTCAGAGAGGCAACCAGGGAGTCTCCTCATAGGTGAGAAAGATGTGAGTCCTCAGATTATTGGTAGTAGCTGTTGAGTCAAGTATGACTCATAGCGACCCTCTGAATCATAGGCCCAACCCCGTCCTACACTGTGCCGTCCTTACTGTCTCTGACACACTTGAGCCTTTTGCCACAGTCACTTGTCAGTCTATCTCAGCTGTGGAGGCCAACCTTCCACCCTTCCAAACATGATATCCTTTTCCAAGGAATAGCCTCTCCTAGCAACATGTCCAAAGGATGAGAGATAAAGCTTTGTCATCTTTGCCTCCAAGGATCACTCTGGCTGTCCCTTTTCCAAGAAATGCCTGTTTGTTCTTTGGCTGTCCGTGGGATATTCGGTGCTCTTCTCCAGAACCACATCTCAAAGCCTTCGGTTCTTCTTTATGAAGTTCTTCTTCCTGGTTTGAGTGCTTCTTCTGCAGCTGCTTCTGACTGGTGAAAGGAGACAGTTCTTCCAGACATGTCACTCACCTCCCACTGGGCTGCTCTCAAGACAACACCGTGCTGACCAGAGGATGGTGCAACCTGTGCCTCTGACATGGGGAGGCTCGGAATCCCCTGTGAGCCTTTGGGCAGCACCTGATCTTTGGGCAGCCACTTCATGTCACCTAACACCTTGTTTGTCCACTAGGCCTGACAGCGGGCTGCTGCTGGATCTACCCACTGTACAGGAAGGTTGGCCTCAGGGGCCCAATATGGCCTTAGGTTTCAACATCTTTGTTGAAAGATTGACTATTTTCTCCAAAAACCAGAACCATGACAAAAACGGTCTCTTTGAGGTGGAGGAGTGGTCCCAGCTCTGGCTAAGCCATCCTGTGCCATCTTCATCACGTCTGACATACTTGAGCCCATCGCTGCGGTCACTGTGTCCGTCCAGCTCATTGAGGAGCTTCCTCTCTGTTGCTGTCCCTCCAGCTTTCCAAGCATGATGTCCGAGGAATAGCCCCTCCCAGCAACATGCCCCAAGTCTGTGCGCCAAAGCTCCACCATCCTTGCTCTGAGGAGAACTCTGGATGCACCTCCTCCAAGACAGATCTGTTCATTCTTTCATCAATTTATGGGACTTTCTGTCCTCTTCACCAAACTGCAACTCAAAGGCAGTGATTCTGCTTCTGTCATCCCCATTCATTACCCAGTTCTCAGATGCAAAGCATGTGGATTTAAAAGACTATATCCTGAATCACCTTAGTCTTTAAACTGACCTCATGGCTCCACAGTACTTTGGAGAGGTCCTTGACAGCAGAATTTCCCCAATGTAATATATCTTTTAGTTTGTTGACTGCTGGTACCAAGAGTGTTGACTGTGGAATCATGCAGGATTAATTTGTTGAGCATTTCAAGTCTTCTCCATCCATCGTAATGTTGCCTATTGGTCCATTCGTGAATATCTCATTCTCTTTGATGTTAGTTGTAATCCACATTGAAGGCTGCAGTTTTTTATCTTCTGCAGCAAGTCTTTCAAGTCGCCTTCACTTTCTGCAAGCAATGTTGTCTACATAATACAGGTGGTTGATGAGTCTTCTTCTAATCCTGATGCCACATTCCTCTTCATACAGTTCATTTTCTCAAATTACCTGCTGAGAATACAGGCATGGAGAAAGAATGAATACAACTGCCAAACACAGTTACTGATTTTTAAACCACGCAGTGTCCTTTGATTCTGTTTGGACAACTGCTTCTTGGTCTATGTCTAGGTTTCACATGAGCCAAATTAAGTGTTCTGGGATTCCCATTCTTCTCAATAGTAGCAATAATTTGTTATGAATCAGATGCCTTTGTGTAAATAAAACACAAGTAGGCATTTTTCTGGTATTTTCTACTTTAAACCAAGATCCATCTGGCATCCACAGTGATATCCCTTATGCCACGGCTTCTTCTTAATCCAGTTTGAACTTCTTTCTCTAAGTCCCCTGTCATTGGTTCCAGCCATTTTCATCATCTTCAGCAAGATTTCACTTGCATGTGTTATTAATGGTATCATACAATCATTTCCACATTCTGTTGGATCACTTTTTCAGGATAGGTACAGATATGGATCTCTTCCAGTCAATTGATCAGTCTTCCGGATTTCTCGGCATATGGTAATGAGCATGTCTCGGGCTATACCTGTTTGCTGAAACATGTCAGTGGATCACCTAACAGTTCCTGAGACGTCCCCCAACCCCCGCAGCTTGTTCTTCTTCATTCCCACTGACTCTTGATTATATGCTACTCCCTGAAATGGTTCATTATTGACCAATTCTTTATTGATCTATTGACTCTCTGTTTGTTTTCTCTTCTTTTTATGCTTCCTGCGTCAGTCAAGATTTTGTTCAGAGACCTTTCAATATAGCAACTCAAGGCAAAGCTTCATTTCTCATACTTTGGACATGTTGTTAGGAGAGGCTGTTCCTTGCAAAGGAACATCATACTTGGAAAGATGGTCAGAGAAAGAGAGGAAGACTCCCAGTGAGATGGATTGACACAGCGGCTGCAGCCATGGGCTGTGTGTCAGAGACGATGAAGACAGCAAAGGAAAGTGCAGGTTCGGGTCTGTTGTTCTCATCTTGACAGCACTTAACAACAACAACAATGTAAAGGAATAGAGGCGTCTTTCAGTTCACTAAGGAACCATAGTGGTGTGAGGGTTAAAGCATGCTGTTGTTAACCAGCAGGTGGGACTCACCAGCTCTTCTGCAGAAGCCAGACATGCAGGTGTACTTCATCAGATGGCGTCCCTGGAGACCCCATGTGGCTGCTGTGCCTGCTTGCTGAGGTGGTTCTGAGGCAGGAACAGCAAAATAGCACCTGACCACATCAGCGTCCTGAGACTGCGAGAACCCAGACCTAGAGACCAGTAAAGGGAGTACTTAAAAGAGCAGTCATTCCAAGTGGGTCAGACCAACTGGGTGAACCCTGTATACACATCAGAAATGGAGGAAACCACAGGGTGGCCTGCTCACAATGAGTAAAGAGGCGTCCATGTTGGACAGTCCTTCCCAAAGAACGAGAGTGACCTCCAGTCCCTAGCAAGAGTGCAGAGACCTACGTCCTTCAAACACAAGGACTTTTTTTTTTTACGTTTACATGATTTTATTTATTTTATTTTCTGGCCAGTACTGGTGCAAGAAAATATTTCCATTCTCTACATGGTAATGTACTGCAGAGTCTGTTCCACTGGAAAAAAAATGCAGAGAGGCATTGTTTTCTTGCCTCAAGTTCAGACTATAATGATAGGCCTTTCAAAAAGAAAAGTATATTAGGTGATCAATGTTTCCCTTACAATATACTTCAAGAAATGCAGAGGAAACCATAGAATTTACAAACAAAAGCAAAAAAAGTGCTCTCAGGGGATCAGAGAAAACACCAAATATATTATTTAAAAAATTAATTATTATTTACAAGAGTATATTTCACAAGTACCTGTTCATATATATCTACTTGAAAATCTTTTTCCTTATAAAGGGGACAGTTCTTTTGCCCACACTGGTCAACCAGTGCAGGCTGACTTTAGTGACCTTCTGGTAGGAGTTGGGGAAGGACTGGGTCAGGTCTCACTGAGAACCTGTGGGTAGCAAGTTCAGCTATGATTTGATTCATGTCAAATCAACCCCTGAATGGCCAGAGAGACTAACGTCCTGGGGGATCTGGGTGTCGTCCGTGGTGGTCAAGGCCATACAAACTAGGGTGGCACAGGGAAGGTGGAACTAGATAGTCTGCCAGCTGGACTTCCGTTCAGAATGAAGGCAGCTGCTGGCTGAGGTAAACACAAGGACTTTTTCAACAAGCAGAGGAGAGAGCTTGGAAGAGGATTCTGAAACTCAAACACAGTGTAAATGGCCCCCGAGAACCAGGCCTGGACACTCGTCACGGCGTGGGGTGCAGGGAGGAGTCAGTGGGCTCCTCACACTCTCGACTTGAACTCCTTGCCTGCGTGTCAGAGATGACTCTAGCTGACCTCCAGCGGCCTTCTCAGTCTGTAAACAGCCAGGGATTGCTTGTCTCAGCTGCAGAGCCGCTGTACTGTGAACCCCCCACCCCCCCAGAGCTGCTGCCTTGGGTACTCTTGAACCATCGCAGAGAGGGCATCCTCAAAGTTGGCACCCTGCAGGGCAGGTTAACACAGTCTCATTAACCCAGTTCTAGGAGTAATGGTATTTGGGCACTACGTGACTAAGAACCTGACGGTGACCAGCAGTCCCTGTTCAGTCAGTGCTTCAGTGTGGCCAGTGCTGATCCACAGAAAAGGGCTCAGAGAAGTCGGACCATGGTCCATGTCCAAGTTGGACCATGGTCGAATCAACCACACAAGGCTTACGGGTGAGATGATAAGCTAGTTTCTTTTCACCTGGATACAGGTGAGCTGGGCTCTCAAGTTATAAGTCAGCAGCTCTTGCTGTTGTTATGTACTGTCAAGTCACCTGCGACTCACTGAGACCCTCTGTACAGCAGTTCTGAACCCTGCGCTGTCCTGAGCCAGTCTCACTGATTCTGACACACCTACCCCCATAACTGTGTCAATCATCTGGGATCTTCCTCTCCTGCGCTGTCCCTTCACCCTTCCAAGCATGATGTCCTCCAAGAACCAGTCTCTCCTGGCCATGTGCCCAAAGCATGTGAGACAGAGCTTCAGAATCCTAGCCTCCAAGGAGAAACTTGGTTTCACCCTCTCCAAGAAACACCTATTTGTTTTCTTGGTGGCCCATGGTATGTGCAACACTCTTCTCCAGCACCACAACTTGAAGACATCACTTCTTCTGTCATTCTCATTGTCCAGTTCTTTGGTGCACAGCAAGTAATTGTGAAGACCATGGCCTGGATCAGGCTCACTTTAGTCTCTAGACTGACATCATTGCATCTCAGTACTCTGGAGAGGTCTCTGACAGCAGATTTTTCCAAGGGCAATTGTCTTTTGATTTCCTGACTGCTGATGCCAAGAGTCCTGAATGTGCTGTTCATGGGGGGTTTATAGAGAGAGACTGTTGGTGGGTTGAGCTGATCCCACGAGCAGGTCTTGGATGGGCGTGTTCAGCTGGCGCCTTTCTTACCTCGCAGGGGAGTCTTACATCCTCACATTTTCTGTGGTCTTCCTGGAACATCCCGGGATTGTCAGTTCAGCTTCCTGTTAGTGGGTTACCTTGCTGGAACTAGCAGGAGGGCTTTATTTGAGAAGGAAAAATTCTAGCAACAGTGAGATAATTTTTTAAAAAAAAATTATTATAGTTGTGATTTTAATGAAAGTTTACAGAAAAGTTAGATTTTCATTCATTCATTGTTGTAACTTTCCCCCTCCCCAGTTCACTTTTTTTATATATTCGTTCATTGTTGCACATGGGCTTTCCCTATGCCCCCAGTGCTCTTTGCAGTGTACCCCTTATTCTGGCCTGTTGTCATATGTACAATGCCTAATCATATGCTCCTTGTAAGCAGTTCTTTCCTTCATCTGTTCCAATGCAGGGTTTATCTGTCCACTCTTAGCCTGTTCTCCTCCCACCCCCGCCCCCATGTCAGAGCTGCTTTATAACAGTGGTGCTATGGCCATCTGATTTTACCTAGCAAACGGGGCCTCTGCTATCACGTGTTCCTGGTATTTTGACCATCTGGACACAGTTTGCATTCAAATGTGTTTCATACCCCCAAATTCTCAGCGAGTCCTTGCTTCTTTCCCGGATGCGGTTCCTCTCGTTCTGCTGTGAGGCGTCCGTGAGCAGCTCTTCAAAGAGTCAGGGACCAGCTTGAGGTGCTGCGTGACCTCAGCACCCGGCTTCCTTGCCTCGTGTTGCCATCAGAGAATAAACGTGGGAATGTGAGCAAGCAGGAATTTCACAGCCAGGGCCAAGTGCACAGTACAGACACAGGGGAAGGCCTTCTGCATTGGCTCTGCTTGGCCTTGGCCCCTTGGCCATCTTGATTTGGTTTGTGTCAGGACAGCAGAGCTTGCTCCCTGCTCCCCTCCTTTTCTCCCCAGTACACTCCCTTTCCCCAAAACAGCTACAGTAATGATCAAAGCACCAGCTGTTAGAGTTGAAGAAACTTTTCACCTCCCTCTCCCAGGATTACCTATCCACGACCTCCCTACTTGCTCCCTTATGGTGTACCAAGCAACTGCGAACGTCCTGACTCTCAATTTTCTTGTCAGACAATATAAAACTCCACTATAGCTTTAAGTGAAAGCTGAGCTCTGCTTGGGAGCCAGACTGGTAGTTTCTCCTCAATAAACTGTCTTTCTTGGCCAGAACTGGGTTCTGTCCTTCCTTGGCGACCTTCCAGTCTTCACCTTGCTGCTTCCTTGTCCATCTGCTCTTTATATATATTTCAGAAAAGATCAATTTAAAAATTCAACCTGCCCAGCTACTTAACAAAGACAATCTTTCCAAATGGGAGAGTGGTGCTTGGCTGGCTTACAGGTCTCATGCAGACACACAGCGTCCCCTGGACAGTGTAAACTCCTTCCTTCTTCAGCTCCTGGCCTACGCCCTGCAGGTGCTGCTGGAGGCCTACAGTGGGAGCCTTATTCCTGCAAGGCCTGGGGAAGGCACTGCTTTTCTGCCTGCACTGGGGGGCTCTGGGATGCGCCCTGAGTAGCTAAGGAGTAAGGGGAAGTGGAAGGGCAGGTGCATGAGGAAGGGATAGGAGGTTGGGGGGGGGGCGAAGGTAATGAATGTGTTTCTGAGGAGTGGGTGAGGCAGAGGCTGGGGACTGAACGATGGAGGGTAGACAAGGCCTGGGGGATGGAGGGCAAAAGGGAGACAGAGCGCAGAGTAGGGGTGGGGGTGGGTCAAAGAGGACATGAGGAAGGGCTGGTGGGCAGGAGTAGGGGGAGGGAGGGAGGGTGAGAAGTGGAGGCTGCTTGGGTCAAAAGGAGTGGGAGGCCTTGCAGTGCCCAGGGAGCGGCCAGAGAAGCCCCCAGATCGTGCCATGTGAGAAACCTTGCATGCCTCCCACCCTGCACCCACAGCATCCCACCCACATCCCATTCCCTATCCCCACACTCTGCTTCCAAGTGCCATCCCACCCCTGCTCCCACTTCCACCCACACCCCTCTCCACCTCAGCACCCCTCCTACCCAAGCTTCCTGCAACTCCGACCCCCCTCCTGTCCCGACCCCCCACTTGCCCCATGGAGGGAAAAATCCAGAGCCTATGGTGATGAAGGCAGAAGTTCAAGCTGCTTTGAAGGAAATAGCAAAAAATAAGGCCCCAGGAATACATGGTATACCAATTGACATATTTCAGCTAACAGATGCTGCTGTAGATGTGCTCACCAAGTTGTGCCAAGAAATCTGGAGAACAACCACTTGGCCAACTGACTGGAAGAGATCTATATTTGTT
>NW_006399753.1:1575987-1613015 GCF_000299155.1 Elephantulus edwardii
CACGGACACGCCCACCTATCCTCTCCCCGCCCCACTACAGCCTTCGTCCCGCCCCTTCCCTGTCACGGTCACGCCCCCTATCATCACCCTGTCGTGTCCGCTGCCCTCGCCCCGCCCCCTGCCAGGGACACGCCCCATCCTCGCCCCGCCCTGCTACAGCCTTCGCCCCGCCCATGCCATGGCCACGCCCCCGTCCTCGTCTGCACAACCCCTCCCCTGCGCTGAGTAGGGAGAAGATTCTAGAAGGAGCCCTCGTGGTATCCCGCAGGAGGCGCGGCAGGCGGGTCGGTGTCCACTAGGCGACAAGGACAGAGCCAAAGGTCAGCTTGGGCAGCGTTCCTTGGGCACCTTTGAGACGCCCCACCAACTCAACCAGCAGAACAGCATGGGGGGGCTGGGCAGGTCCAAGAGGGGGTCTGCGGAGCCAGCCGAGTTGGGGGCCACTGGGTGCTGCACAGGGGCATCTGCAGAACTGCGCCGGGGACGTGGAGTACAGGGAGGTGGGGGAACCTGGGGGTTGGGCATGTAGGGGTCCCAGTGGAGGAGGGGGGGACTCTGGGGCTCAGGGTGTCGGGGAACTTGGGGGTTGGGCATGTAGGGGTCCCAGTGGAGCCCAGTGGAGGAGGGGGAACTCTGGGGCTCAGGGTGTCGGGGAACTTGGGGAGCTGATTCAGGCACTGCTACAAAGATCTCAGGGGTCTGGTCTGCTCTTGTCTTTGGCCTGTACATAGCCCCACCCTGTGACCTCTGGCTTCCTCTCAGGGTCACATGGGGTGACCACACACTGACAAGGGACAGGAGGGGCAGAAGACGGATGGGGAGGAGTGCACCCAGACAGTCCTGAGGGGGGTCTGGAGCCCTTTAGAAGACACTACACCACCTGTGGGGTGGGGGACGGCAGAAGGTGATAGGAACACCTGAGGGTGGGTGTGGAGTCAGGGTAGGAGCAGATGGCCACAGCAGGAAGCAACACTGGATCCCACAGGCCAAACCAAGTGCCCTGTGGAGAGGGGGCTTGAGACTTGACCAGGTTCATACAAACAGGTTCCAGGTGGGCACCTTGAGGACATGGCTCTCCTGCTGGCCCTTCTTCTGGCCCTGAGTCTCCCAGTGGCCAAGCTGGAAAGGAGCATCTACGTATCTAAACAGGAAGGTCAGTGCCTGCCCCTTGCATGCCTGGGGGTACAGCAAGGTGGGATGCAGAGGGTAGGAGTCCTGGTCTGTTAAAAGGCTTAACAGGCCTAAGCGGGCAAGCTGGACACTGACAAAAGTGCCCACGTGGGATTCTCACCACTACCCCCTGTCAACCTTTCTGAGCATTGTCACCCAAGTGACCTCTGAGGACTTGGAAGGACATATGGGCACCGGGCACCAGGATGGAGTGTGGGTAAAACTGTGGCTGTGTCACAGAGTGAGCGTGCCCATGCCCTCTGGGGCTGTGTCTGTGGGACTGCGTCCACATAAGTAGACGCTTTGTGTGGATGTGAGTGTTTTGTGTGGGTTTAGCTCGGAAGGGCGAGGGCCAGCAAAGAGGAAAGACCCTCGACCAGGTGGGTTGACACCGTGACTGCCACAGTGGGCTCTCATGTGTCAACAAGTGTGAGGACAGGACAGGACAGGGTGCAGGTGTGCTCCTCAGAGGGTTGCTGTGGGTCGCACTCGACTGGATGACACCTCACAACAGCACCTGGTTGTGTGGGCTTGGGCTGTAAGTGCAGGACGGGTCTTAGGCCTGAGCTGTGTATCCAAGTTGAAGGTCGGGGTGTTTTGAGTGTGGATTGGGAGTGTCTGATGAGGATTTGTGTATCTGGGTATGGGTTGGGGTGTCTGGGTAAGGAGTGTGAATTGTGTATGAGTGTTTTGGAGTACCTGGTGAGGGTTGTTTATCTGGGTGTGAGTTAAGTAGCGGGGCAAGGATCGTGCATGTATGTGTGGATTAAGTAGCTGGGTGACGGTTGTGCGTCTGGATGTGGTTGGAGTATCTTTCTGGGTACGGGCTTATATCTGGGTGTGCGTGGGGAGTCTGGGTGGAGGACCTGGGGGATTGTGGCCCTGGTGTGGGTGTGGAGTGAACATACTGAAAGAAGTAGGAGTGACTGCACAGGAGGGAAGGTCCTTGCTGTGGGCTGGGTGAGTTCTGTGCTCTGACCAGTGGTGCCTCTCACGTCCCCATTTGTCATGCAGTGCTGAAGTGTCACTCCTGCGAGGCGGAGAATAATTTTAAATGCCTGAACCCAGTTAATTGTTCATCTGCCGAAACATACTGCATCACCACCGCCATAAGTACGTACCTCCTTTCTGTTGGGGTCCTGCGGGCAGGCGCGTCCAGGGCCCTCTGCCTTGTGTAAGAACAGCTAGCATAAAGGGACCCTTCTCAAGCATGCAGATCTGAGCTCCACGGAGGCTGGTGTGCCCAGCGGGGAGAACTACACCTACTGCTGTCCAGTGGCTGGAGGTGGGCACAGTGGGTGGGAGGGAAAGGGGGCCCCTCCCAGTGCCCATGGTGAGCGTCTGTGGCTGCTGACGGAAAGCTTGGGGTTCCAGTCCAGCCAGCGGCACCTCAGAAAAAAGGCAGAGCAGCTGCTTCCAAAGCACCTGTGTCTGCCGACTCTGTGGCGTACAGTCTGACACACAGGCCTGCTGGGTGGCATGCTTCTTAAAGTGACAAAGCTTCGATGATGCCAAATGCTCACAGCGTTACTGTTCTGTGCCCTCGAGTGAATTACAGCTCCTAGCGACCCCAGGACCAACCGACGTGAACCCTGTCCTGTGCTGTCCTCATCCTGCCACGTGGGAGCCCACAGCTGCTGTCACGGTCCGGCCAGCTCTCTTACACTGACCCCACATCTTTCTAAGTATGCTGTCCTCCTCCAAGGACTGACCCCTATTAACAATATGTGAGGCTCCAAAGGGCACCAAGGTGACACCTTTTCCAAAACGTACCTGTCTGTTCTTTTGGCAGTTCATGGGAGAGTCAGTACTCTTTTTTTTTTTTAATAAGTGGATTTTTATTTTTTAAAAAATATTGTCAAAGTTGTAGACCCTGGTTGAGATCCAGTGTTTGCTCTTCAACACCACAGCTCAAATGCTTTGAGTCTTCTGTCATCCTTGGTCATTGTCCAACTTTCAAATGCAGAGCAGCAACTTATTGATGAAAGCATGGCTTGGACCAGGTGCACCTAAGTCTTCAGACTGACTTTTTTGCTCTTTAACACTTTAGAGAGGTCCTTGACACAGATTTCTCCATGCAATACACTTTTTTAAAGATTTCTTGATTACTGGTACCAAGGAGGTTGATTGTGGGTCCTAGTAAGATGAAATGGTTGACAGTTTCATTCTTTAATCTGTCTATCCTGATCCTAGTCCACTAGTGAGAATTTATGTTTTCTTGAAGGCTGTCATCTTTGATCTTCTGCAGCAAACGTTTCAAGTCCTCTTCATTTTCAGCAAGGAAGGTGTATGATATGCATAGTGTGGGTTGTTGATAGTCTTCCTGTGATCCTGACACCACATTCTTTGTCATAAAGTACAGCTTATTGAATTATTTGCTTAGCATAGAAATTGAATAAATGTGGAGAAAAAAATATAGTCTTCATGCACACCTTTTTTGATCTTTAAACCATATAGTCTTCCCTTGCTCTGTTCAGACAGTAGCCCAGGTTTAGGTTGCCCCTGAACACAATCAAATGACTGGATTTCCATTCTCCTCAGTGTTACCCGTAATGTGTAGTGATCCACATAGTCACATGGCTTTGCATAATCAGTCAAACACAATCATCCTTCTGCTGTTCTCTGCATTCAGCCAAGACCCACCAGACATCAGCAGTGATAACCCCGGCGCCAAGCCTCTTCCAAACCAGCATGAATTTCTAGCAGTTCTCTGTCAGTGTTCTGCCATTTTTAGTAATCTTCAGAAAGATTTTGCTTGCATGTGGTGTTAATGATATTGTTCAATGATTTCCACATTCTATTGGATCACCCTTTCTGGGTGTGAGAATAAATATGGACCTCCTCCAATCAGTGGGCCAGGTAGCTGTCTTCTAGACTTTTGGTACAACCTGGTGAGCACATCTAGGACTGTGTCTATTAGAACGGGCCAGTTGATAGTCCATCCATTCCTGAGACTTTACTTTTTTTGCCGGTGCCTTCAGTGCAGCTTGAACTTTCTGCCTTATTATTGATCCTTGATCATGTGCTACCTCCTGAAATATTCCCATATCAGCCAGTTCTTTTTGATACAGTGACTCTGCATATTCCTTCTGTCAACTCTTAATCAAATATGTGCTCCAACAACGAAAGCCATGGATGAGAAAATTGCATAATTCTGCCAACTTTAGCAGTCTGGAATCGATTGAATAAACAATCAAGATTCATTAATAATAACTGGTGACTAGAATGCAAAGGTTGGCAGCAAATAAGGACAGGTACTGCTGGAATCCTGAAGGCACACGGTTCGAGGCCACCAGCCCCTCTGTGGGAGAAGGATGGGCAACCTCCTCCCATGCGACTACCTGCCTCTGAAAACCGGCCGAAGGGTCAGCTGTGGGTCAGTTCCAACTCTGCAGTACAGACAACAACCACAGCTGGAAATTACAGACTTGGTGACAGAAACAGGGCTGGAGATCAAATGGTTAACTTTTACACAATCAATGATTTCTTTACTGCAAATGTTGTTGCTCTTATGAGCCGTCGAGTCACCTGCAACTCATAGTAACCCTGTGTACAGCAGCTCTGAACCCTGGCCCCCCGTCCTGAACTAGTCTCACTGTCCCCAACACACAGACCCCCATTGCCCCAGTCACTGTATCAATCCATCTCATCCTGGGTCTTCCTCTCCTCCACTGTCCCTCCACCCTTCCAAGCATAATGTCCTTCTCCAAGGGCCTGTCTCTTCTGGCCACATGCTCAAAGTATGTGAGACAGAGCTTCAAAATCCTCGTCTCCAAGGAGAGACTTGATCTGACCCTCTCCAAGACAGACCTATTTGTTCTCTTGGCAGTCTGTGGTATGTTCTAGACTTTTGTCCATTGCAAATACTTTCTTTAACAAGGCACATAGGATGGCAGCACACACGGGCCTCACCTGCTGGGCTACACAAGAATCAGATTGACTACAGCTGTGGAAGAATCACTGGAGACTGTCTCTGCAGTCAGGGCCAAGCCAGGTGTCCACTGTGGGACAGACAAGTTCAAGCTGAAGAAGATTTAAACAAATCCACAAGGACCAAAATAAAACCTTGAGTTTATCCCACCTGAATGTCAAAAATAGGTTTGAGGCATTGAACACTACTGATCAAAGCCCAGAGGAGTCTTGACTGGATGACATCGAGGATATTCATCAAGAAGGCAAAGGCTGTTACAGAGACAGGAGGAAAGTAAAATCCGAAGTGGATGTCAGGAAAGACTCTGAAAATTGCACTAGAACATTAAGAAGCCAAGACAAAGGCAAGAAAAGCTGAACTAAAAGAAAGAAACAGAAGATTGAAAAGGATAACTCAAGAAGACAAAGTATTATAACAAAATGTGCAAAGAGCGAGAGTCAGGAAATTATAAAAAAATAACTTGCTTAGCATTTCTCAGATTTCAGGAACTGAAAAATTTAAGCCTTGAGTTGCAATAAATTACCTGCAACTCATAGCGACCCTGTGTACAACATCTCTGAACCCTGCCCTATCCTGGGCCGACCTTATTGTCTCTGACATGCTTGTCCCCATTACCCCAGTCACCGAGTCAATCTGTCTCCTCAAGGGTCTTCCTCCCTTGTACTCTCCCTCCACCCTCCCAAGCATGACGTCCCTCTCCAAGGACTGGTCCCTCCTTCCAACATGCCCAAAGTATGTCAGATAGAGCCTCAGAATCTTTGCCTCAGAGGAGTACCCTGGTTTCACCCTCTCCAGGGTGATCCTGTTTATTCTAGCAGACCATGGTCTATTCAACACTCTTCTCCAGCACCACAGCTCAAAGGCATTAACTCTCCTTCTATCATCCCTGGTCATTGTCCAGTTTTCTGATTCATAGCAAGGAATTGTGAAGACCGTTGCCTGGATCAGGCTCACCTTCTCCCCTCTTTTTTTTTTCTGGTTTCTTTTCTTTTTCCTTGTCGTGTGCCATCAAGTTGGATCCAACTGGCACAGTGGGAAATTGCCCATCATTTTCCAGCAGAGCATCTGGTGGATTTGAATCATGCACCTTTGGGATTGCAGCACAGCTTCTTGCCACTACGCCACCAGAGCTCCCTGATAAGGCACACCTTCGTCTCCAGACTGATGTCATTGCTCCTCAGTACTCTGGAGAGGTCCCTGACAGCTGACTTTCCCAATGGAATTAGTCTTGATTTCCTGGCTGCTGGTACCAAGAGTGTTGACTGTGGAACCAAGTAAACTAAAACTGTTAACTATCTCAATCTCTTCGCCATCCATACTGATGCTGCCAATTGGCCCAGTGGTGAGAATCTTTATTCTCTTGATGTTGAGCTTCAATCCATATTGAAGACTGCAGTCCTTGACCTTCTTCAGCAAGTGCTTCAGGTCCTCCTCAGTTTCAGCAAGAAAGGTTCTGTCATCGACATACCTTAGGTTGTTGTTGAGTCTTCCTTCTGGATGCTAGAGGTAAAATCTTGAATGATCCTGGTAGCATCAAAAGAAGGTGGAGGGAAAAAAAAAAAAGAAGGTGGAGGGGATACACAGAATCACTGCACCAAAAGGAGTTGGCTGACAGTGAGAGAGTAGTTTTTACAGAGTCAGGAGGAAGGTGGGAGGTAAGGGCACATCAAATGTTGGGAGCCTGTCAGTCTGTGCTTCCTGTCCTCCTCCTAAAAGCAGACTTCTGCCACTGTGATCTCAGGGTGTGGCATTTCCACTCTCCAGTCACTTACAGAGGGCTTCTGTGTGCCAGGGTGTTTGTGGGATAATAGGTAGTGATGACACTGCTTTTAAGCAGTATGTTAACTTCATAAAGAAATAGCCTGTACATGAAGTGAGGCAGACCCACAATCTCCACTGCTCAGGCACCATGGAGGCATTGTGCTGACGTGACCAGCCTCCAGCCAGCCAGCCAGCCAATCTCTGCTGTGAGGTCAGTGGCTTCAGAAAGCCCATAGAAGGTTGCTAGAGTCAGAACCACATCTGCAGCTGTACTGTATTATGATTCAAGCGAACATTTATAGAGCAGATTTGTTTTTCACTAAACAATCCATGCACATTGTGTGCTGTGACATGGATTGCCTTCTCCACGATGGAATGTGAGCTGTGGTGTGGACGGAAGGTGTGCTGTGGCGTGGGCTGTGTGGACAGGAGGTGTGCTGTGGCGTGGGCTGTGTGGACGGGAGGTGTGCTGTGGTGTGGGCTGTGTGGACGGGAGGTGTGCTGTGGCATGGATTGCCATCACCACGATGGAACCCCACTCGTCCTGCTTCCTCTTTTCTGCCTCCTCCTTCCCTCTCTGTCTTCATCTCTGGACAAGCACAGCCCTCTTAGTCCTGTACAGTTGACAGTTTACTCTCCCCGATGTTATTGTCCATCTTATGTTGTTAGATGCTGTTAGGTGGAGTATGTCCACATGGAGCCTGTGCTGTCCTTCCCTGTTGTCCCTGCCCTGCTCAAGTCTGTTGCCACATCACTGTATCGGTCCCTCTGGTTGAGAGTCTTCCTCTTTTTTGCCAACCCACCACCTTTCCAAGTATGATGTCCCTCTCAGAAGAGTTAGGAGTTCACCTCTCCAAAGTCCATGTCCTTGGATTACCCTCCCTGCGGTCAGCAGAGGCTGTCCCATGTTCCGTTTACAGGCTTGGCAGTAGTTTGTCTGGAAGTTGAGCTGTGGAGGTGAGTTGAGGTCCAGGCATGAAAGGTAACTAAGGGTCAGGTCTGGGGTTTCCACTAGTTTCTGACAAACCAGTAAAGACAGGTGATTTCAAGGGATGGAAATGCATTTTCCCACCGTTTCCAGAGGTCAGAGCCCCAGACTCAGGGCACCGCCGCGGAAAGGTACTCACTGCTAGACCCCCCAAGCTGCCCTGGCTGTGCCCCATACCCTTGTCCTTTCCCCAGCTGCTGCCGGGCTCCTGTAATGTCTCAGGAGTTGTGAGGTTTGAGTCGGCAGCCTACTCCCCCCCGGAGGTCGAGTTCTAGAACAGGGGCTCCTCCTTGTCTCAACCTCTGGACCGCCCAGTCCCTGTGCATCAAAAGACCATGGTGCCCACCAGTTCTGCACCCCTGTCCACGCCTAAGGCGCCCATCTCCCAGGTGCAGGGCAGGTTACTAGTTGCTGGAGCTACTGCGTGCTCTCAGTGTAGGGCTGACCATGGTCTGGACGGTGAGACCCTTGAAGCTGGGATACGCCCCAAGACCCGGGGAGATTGCATAGATGGTCATCAGCCTCAGTGTTGTACTTTGGGATCTAGTCATTCTATCAGACCCCAAAGAGAAGATTCAAGGGACCGACTGAAAGTACCAGCATGAATTGTCATCTCATATCTGCCCTCAGAACACACAGATGCTCTTAACACACAGAGGGAGCACGGCACCAGAGAAAGTGTATTGACAGACACATGGACATACTTGGCCCTGAAGCCCTTAGAAGATGGAAAAGCCAAAGCATGGGTTCCTTGGCCAGGATTTGTTGTGGCCTTCACTTCAGGCCCCACAGGCCCAGTACATCCCTCAGAAGAGAGCAGAGTGTGTGTCTTATTTGGAGAAGAATGTGGAACTGAAGAAGGAGATCAACCATTATCTAAAGAACGTTTTGTTCTCCTATAATTGAGTCACTGTCCACTCTAATCCTGACCCTGGATAGAGGCCCGAGATAGACACTAGTACACACGACTTCCTGTCTGTTCTGCTCACTCTTTGTAAGTTACTTGTAAATGCATCATCTGAGTGTTTCCTAGCTACTCGGGTTATCATCTTGGCGAACCTGGAACAGGTGATTCGTGGAGAGCCAGAAATGGAGCGAGGCCTAACACTTAAGAACTAGGATGGCTTCAAGAGAGAAGACTGACCTTGTGAAACAGGCTCATAAAAGTCAGATTTAAAAGCCTGTGATAAAAGATTTTAAGTGTCAATGCATTTGAGGGGGATTTGAAACTTCTTGTAATAATATTTTGAAAGGAAAAAAAAGAAATTGTGAGGTTTACGCACACCCTTCACTGATGGCCACCTTCCCTGCATGGCCAGGAAAGCCATGTTCCCAAACTGGACTATGACAGGTGCACACCCGGGGTGAAGGATGTATTTTGAGGGCAACACGGTTCCTTCTGTGAAACCACTAACAGCAGCCTGTCCCTTGTGGGCTTCTCTCTCTCAGGGGGGTCCTGGAGGCCTGAGCCAGCCCCACGTTAAGAAGTTGAGGCACAGGGGGCTCATGTGTTCCCAAAAGGAGACACACACACACCCCCTCCTCTGGGGTCACGCTGCCAGTGGCAGAGCCAAGCTCCTAGTCTGGTGCATCTGTGAGTCCAACGCTGGGTGCCCTGGTCCCTGAGCCCACTGTTCACATGCCTGTGGTTGAGCCGGGGCCCGGGAAGGGTGGATGGCCACTGGTGACCACTTCTTCTCTGTCTCTGTGTAGAGATCTTCGCTCGGTTCTACTTGGTCTCCAAGCAGTGCTCATTATCTTGCCCGGTCGTTGAGCGCCCTGCAGCAAATCTGCAACCCCGGAGGTTCCTCCTGGAGAAGCCTACCCCGTTCCTCTACATCAAGTGCTGTGAGCATACCCTGTGTAACGAGGTGGGCCCAACTGTGAACGAGACCACCTTCAGAGACTTACTCTGGGATGCCAGCGGGCAAGGCACTGAGCTGGCCACGCCCCTGACTTTGATCTCCATCTGCTTGGGGCTGGGGCTGTCCTGAGCGCGTACACGCCTACCTTCCACACTCCCCTGCGCTCACGCCCACCCACCCCAGTCTTGTGCCCACACTTCACACCAGCCATTAAACTTGCTTCCCCCTGACCAGCCGTGTGGTCTGACTTCTAAGGTGGAGGGCATCCTGGTGAGACCGGGTTACCGTGCCCAGCTGTGAGCGGTCTGCCTCTGTAAACGTCTCAGCCTTGTCAGCTGCAGGGTGGTCCTCTTCTGTCCCAGGGCCTTTCTGTAAGTCAGGCTAGCACTGGGCACTTGGTTTGCTTTGTGGAGAGGGAAGAGGAAAGGGGTGCACAGCACCCCTCCAGAGCCACCCGCTCACATTCATGGGGCTCCCAGAATCAGAGCCAAGGTAATGTCCCACCTCTGGTCAAGTAAAACCTGAGGAAGCCAACATCCTCCCCCACCTGGCAGTCCACACAGGACCGCCCCAGGGAAGGGCCACCACCTGCTGGAGTCAGCAGGGAACCTCAGGTGTGGCCAGCTTTGGTGACTGAGGCCAGGTTTCTGGGGCATTCCTTGGGAGAGGGGCCACCATGAGGTGAGGGGTGAAGGGGATGAGTCACAGAGACTGAGTCACAGGGACCGACAGGCTTATCCCTGTGTGGGGAGGGTCCAGGTGCTGTACCTGCTGGGTATGTGCTTGGTGCCTTTGACCTTGGGGTGGCATAGGATCCCTGGAAACAGAAGGTATGGGCAGGACTGAGACCTGGTGGGATCGTGGGTGCCATATCCCCTCAGTGTACAGAGGCCTGTGCTCATGTCCCCTGCACATGTGTCCACCCAGGAGGCACGGCCCACAGCCTTGTTAGGTCTCCCTGGCTCTCGGTCTTGTAGGCCACAGTAAAACCACAGTGAGTGGTTTTAGAGAGGAGGCGTAGACTCTCACCACCTAAAATCAGCCTATTGGCTGAATCATGATTTACAGGCCAGGGAAGGGCCCCCCTTGGCTCTTCTGATGCCTGCACCCTTAGCCTGTAGGTAGACTTACCTGTGTCCTCGCCTTTGACACTCAGATGAGAGTAGGGTAGGACCCATGACTCAGTGTGGTCACTGCCTGAAGTCCGAGCTTAGGGACACCTCTCTGTTAGGACGGCCAGGAGCAAGTGCTGATCCAGGGAGAGGGTGTGGAAACGTGATCCTGGATCGGCCTCGGCAAGGAACAGTCCCGGTGTGGAATAACGAAGGCAAGAGACGTAAACGCGGAGAAGGCTCCCGGGGGCGCTGGTGGGTGTGCAGCAGCCTGGGCAGCAGCATCAGAGACGCAGTGACCAGTCATATGGTCCAGTAGCTAAAATGGACCAAGGAACACATACATGGTTCTTGAGATCGTCAACAAAGGTTCCAAGTTACTAGTTTAGGGGAAAGAGGCTTCTGAGAGGCCAAATATGGCTACACTCTTGCTTTTTGCCTCGCTCACTCATGCTGGGTTACTCTTAGCTCCAGCTGGGCTGCTTGGAAGGGCCAGGGTCTTGATCTGCACCGTCTTGTTCATCAAGGCCATTTTGAGATGGGGGGCTGATTCAACAACAAACGCCCTTCTCCCTCCCACTAAGAGTCGTGGAGACCAGAGGCTGCCCTGTTGCCTCCCGAGTCTCCACCTGTTAAATAAGCCCTACCATACACCTGCTTGCCCTGGAAGCCTGGGGTGCCGACCTCGTTCTTCAATCTCGGCAACTTCCACATCTGAAGGTGAAATTACTGACCCGTGCCCAGGTGTGACTATGTCAGTAAAGGACTTGAAGTCTTTGCCCCAGGAGAGGACTGGGCAAGAGTCGCGGGCAGAGGGTTGGAGATAGAGACCTGAGAGGACAAAGGGGAGGAACATCTCTGGGATCCAGAGTGTGACCACGCCCTCTGTGAGCTGGACAGCAGCGGACGGAACTATATGGCAAGACCACGCAGAGGAGTGCAGCCCGCGGGAGAAGGCCTCCCAGCAGCCCTGTGCTCTCTGGGGTGCAGAATTCAGGGGTGCTGGTCCAGGGGAGGAGCACGTAGACACTTGTGAGCGGAAAGGAGCACGCAGGAAAAGGAGGATCTGAAGAGACACATCTTGGCAATTTGATCAGAATGACCTGACAGAAGCCTGGTAGGAGCACCAAGCCTGCTGGCAGGAAGGAAGAGAGGAAAACAGGTATTTCCTGGGCTTTTTGCAGAGTTCACAAGAAAGTTAGCAATAGTGATAAATAAATAAAAATATCAATACTGTAGTAGAAATGGTGTTTTCGCTTCTATGTATATGTGTTAAGTCCTGTTGAGTCAGCTGACTCTCCAGCAGGTTTATAGAAAAATAAAATGATGTTGAACATTACAGAATGATGTTATTAAATGGGGTTATAGGGAAAAAATTAAATGATGGGGTAAAGCTAATGAGTAAGTATACAGTTGTTGTGTGCTAAGTCAGAACCAACCCATAGATGACCCTCCAGTGCTTTCAAAGGCAATAAATTGCATGGGAGGAGATTGCCCATCTTTCTCCACAGAGCAGCAGCCGATGGATTTAAACCACATGCCTTTGGGATTACAGCACAGCTTCTTACCATTGTTGTTGTTGTTATGTGCCATCGAGTCACTTGCGACTCCTAGTGACTCTATGTACAAGAGCCCTAAATGCCGTTCTATCCTGTGCCAACCTCGCTGTCTCAAACACACTCATTCCCACCACTCCACTCACAGAATTGATCCATCTCATCGAGGATCTTCCTCTCATGCGCCGTCCCTCCACCCTCCCAAGCATGATGTCCCTCTCCAAGGACCAGTCCCTCCTTACAACATGCCCAAGTTTTGTCAAATGAAGTTTCCGAATCCTTACCATTAGGCCACCAGAAAGAAACATATTCATGTGCCCTGTCGTGCCATCAAGTCAGAACTGACCCACAGCTGACCCTCAAGTGGGTTTTCAGAGGCAGTTTACCGCATGAGAGGAGACCATCCACCCGCAGAGCAGCAGGTGGATTCAAACCACTGCCTAAGGGATTGCAGCGCAGTTTTTTACAGCTAGGCCATCAGAATAAAATAAAATTACCAGTTTGAAGACAGATGATGAGATTAAGTTTTTGTTTTAATCCTGCAAAGGAACCCCCCCAACCATAAAATCACAGGAAAGTTAAAAATATTTTTAAAATATAGTAGACTTCTTCCAACTGGCCTGAGGGGTGACTTTGCATGTTGAAGGACATGGGCTGTGGAATTTGTGGTTTTAGCTAGACTGAAATCATGGCAGGTCCAGAGAGTGACGCTCAATTCCAGTTCACTGGTATTAAAAAGTACTTCAACTCTTACATGCTAACAGAATGAATTGTGTACAGACCACATAAGGGGTCATTGCTTTGCTTGTCTTGTTCTTCAAGTTAAAGTCTAAAAATACTCCAGGTGTCAAAGCAGAATAAGTGGGATTCTAGATGGTCTGCACCTGATCTGCTAATTTGTCAGACCTGGAGCAGCTAATGTCAATTCATCATGTGATGCTTAATTTGTACAATAAATTATAAACCTGGACAAAACATAATAGACTTAATGTTATTAATGTCAGAATGGGTAGACTTAAAAACCAGAAAGCTTTAAATTAAAAATGTCAAAATGTGCAACTCACCAGAATTTTTAAAACATTTTCAATATCTAAAAAAGTGTTTGGATGACATAAAGCAACATGTAATAGAACTTTAAAAGGAAGTTGACAAAAAGTAAGCATCACAGTGGAATGTTTTAACATCACTCATTACAGACATACTTGAAAGGCTTACTAAAAATACAGATGCTTTGAGCAACTAGCTATATTGATCAGTTGAAAGTATGGGAGAATCATGCACCCAACAATACGCTGTAGGTGTTTTTCTCAGCCTTTTAGGGCAAAATCAGAGTAGAAGCAGGAGAAATATAGTTGTAAGTGCTTCTAACAAAAGAGAGAAGGAGCCTTGGTAGTGCAGTGGATTAAACATTGGATGTTGATGGAAAGGTCAGTGGTTCCAACCCACCCATCACTCCCTGGTAGACACTAACAGTATTTGACTTCACATGTTGAAAAGAGTTCTTTAAATGGATTCAAGGAAATTGCTAAAAAGAAAACACTGAAGTGGCAGAAAGCAATCAAACATACAGATTTGTTAGAAAGTGTCAAGAACGGTATTAACAGCAGATTAGATAAAACCAGAGAAGACTAGGGAAAAAAGGAATGAGCAACCTTCCCCATTTGGGCTGGGTTCTCTAGAGAAGCAGAGTGAGTGATATTAATTATCACTGCTGGAATACCTCGCTCATTGTCTGCTGGAGGCTGGCTGAAGGCGGACACTACCAGAAAGATGTTTACTTACGATTTATTGACTGTGGAAAGGTGTTCAGTTGTGCTGGTCTGGATAACATGGAGAAGAGAATTTCAGAACACTCTGTTGTGCTCATGCTGAACCTGTACATCTATTAAGAAGCAGTTATTCAAACGGAGCAAGAGAATAGCACATGATTTAAAATCAAGAAAGGTGTGCATCAGGGTTATATCCTCTTACCATACCTGTTCAAGGTGTATGGAGCTGTGGTGGTGTAGCGGTAAGGAGTTAATGCTGACAATCCAAAGGCCTGCAGTTCAAATCAATCTGCTGCTCTTCAGAAGAAATATGAGAAATCTTCCGTGTAATTTACAGCCTCTGAAAACCTGCTGGAAGTTAGCTATGAATTGGTCCCCACTCAACAGTACACAAAAACCTTCAATCTGTATGTTGAGCAAATTGAGAAGCTGGCTATTTGAAGAACCTGGCATCAGAATTGATTGGGAAGCTGGCTATTTGAAGAACCTGGCATCAGAATTGATTGGGAAGCTGGCTATTTGAAGAACCTGGCATCGGAATTGATTGGGAAGCTGGCTATTTGAAGAACCTGGCATCAGAATTGATTGGGAAGCTGGCTATTTGAAGAACCTGGCATCAGAATTGGAGAAAGACTATCAACAGCCTGTCTTGTGCAGGTGACACACTTCTTATGAAAAGTGAGAAGAGACTACACCCTTTTGCATGAATTACACTTCAATATCAAGAAAACAAAAATCCTCAAAAAAGAAAAATCCTCACAATTGAACCAGTAGGAAACATCATAAGAAGCAGAGAAAAGATTGAAGTTCTAATTTTACTTGGTGCTTAATCAACACACGTAGTAACAGCAGCCAAGAATTCAAAAGACAAGTTGCACTGGGGAAACCTGCTGGTGTTGAGGATCCCTCCAAAGTTCTAAAGAGCAGCAACAGCAGTGAGAAGACTAAGGTGCACCTGATACAAATCACGACTTGACTCAGGCGCACCTTGATTTTTAAACTGACATCATTCCTCCTCAGGACTTTGGAGAGGTCCCTGGGTTCATCGTGCAGTACGTCTCCTGATCACCTTACTCCTGGTGCCAAGGGTGTTGATTGTGGATCCAAATAAGATGAAATCATTGACAGTTTCAAACTTTTGTCTATCATGATGCTGCTTATGGACCAGTGAAGGGAATTTTGTCTTCTTGATGTTGAGATGCAATCCATGTTGAAGGCTGCAGTCTTTGATTTTCTGCAAGTGCACTTCAAGTCATCCTTGCTTTCAGCAAGCAAGGTTGTGTCATCTACACAACACATGTTGTTAATGGTTCTTCCTTTCCTCCTGATGCCACGTTCTTCATAAAGTCCAGCTCTTAAATGATTTGCTCAGCATACAAACTGAATCGGTATGGAGAAAGGATATAGCCCTGATGCACACCTTTCTTGATTTTAAGCCAGGCAGTGTTCCCTTGCTCAGTGTGGATGACAGCTTCTTGTTGTAGATATGTATTTCATGTGAACACAGCTAACTGTTCCGAGATTCCCCTTCTTTCGATGTTAGCCATAGCTTACTGTGATCCACATGGCCAAATGCCTTTGTATAGTCAATCAGGCATAGACAGAGTTCTTTTATTCTCTACTTTCAGCCAAGGTCTGTCTCACATTAGTAATGATATGCCTGGTGCCACAGCCTCTTCTAAACCCAGCTTGAATGCCTTGACAGTTTTCTTTTAATGTGCTGTTCTAACCATTTCTGGATGATCTTCAGCAGTACTTTGCTTGCATGTGGTATTTATTATTATTGTTATGTGCCATAGAGTCATCTGTGACTCATAGTGACCCTAGTACATTGGCTCTGAAAGCTGCCCTACCCTGAGTCAGTCTCATCACCTCCAACAGACTTAATCCCATTGCTCTGGTCACTGAGTCTATCCATCTCATTTTATATTTTCCTCTCCTGAGCTGTGCCTCTACCCTTCCAAGCATGATATCCCTCTCCAAGGACTGGTCTCTTGGCCACATGCCCAAAGTATGTGAGATGGAGCCTCAAAATCTTTGCCTCCACGGAGCAACCTGGTTTCACACTCCCCAGCACAGACCTGCTTGTTCTCCTGGCAGTCCATTGTATGTACACCACTCTCCTCCAGCACCACAACTCAAACACACCAATCCTTCTATCATCCTTAGTTATTATCCAGCTCTCTGATGCATAGAAAATAATTGCAGAGACCATGGCCTGGATCAGGTGCACCTTAGTCTCCAGACTGACCTCGTTGCTCTTCAGGTCTCTAAAGAGGTCCCTGACAGCAGACTTTCTCAATGCCGTTCATCTTTTGATTTCTTGGCACTGTGGAACCAAGCAAGCTGAACGTATCAACAATCTCAATCTTTTCTCCATCCATCATGAAGCTGCCAATAGGCCCAGTGGTGAGAATCTTTGTTTTCTTGATGTTGAGCTTCAATCCACATAGAAGACTACAGTCCTTGACCTTCTGTAGCAAAGGCCTCATGTTCTCTTCCATTTCAGCAAGCAAGGTTGTGTCATCTGCATAACACAAGTTGTTGATGAATCTCCCTCCCATCCTGATGTCACATTCCTCTTCATGAAGTCCAGCTTACCAAATGATCTGTTTTGCATATAGATTGAAAAGATATGGCGATAGCATGCATCCCTGAAGCACTCCTTTCCTCATCCTGAACCGTGCAGTGTTTCTCTGCTCTGTCTGAATACTGCTTCCTGGCATAGGTTTTCCCATGAGCACAAGTAAGTGTTCTGGGATTACCATTCTTCTAAAAGTTAGCCACAATTTGCTGTTATCCATAGAGTTAAATGCCTCTACACAGTCAATGAAACCTAAATAGTCATTCCTCTGGTACTCTCTGCTGTCAGCGAAGATCCATCTAGCATTGGCTATGATGTCCCCAATGCCATGGCTGCTTATAAACCCAGCCTGCTCATCTGGCAGTTATCTGCTGAAGTACTGTTCCAGGCATTTCTGCATAATCTTTAGCAGGATCTTGTCTGCATGTGATTTTAGTGATATCATGCGATAATTTCCACACATTTGTTAAGTCACCTTTTTTTGGAATGGGAATAAATACAGATCTCTTCCAGTCAGTTGGCCAAGTAGTTATCCCCCAGATATCTTGGCATAACCTGGTGAGTGCATTCAGGACAACATGCCTGCTGTAATGTCTCAGTTGGTATTCCATCAATTCCTAGGGCCTTATTTTTTTGCCAGTTCCTTTAGAGTAGCTTGAACTTCCTCCTTCATCACCATTGCCTCTTGATCATATGTTATTTCATTAAATTCTTCTCTGTCAGCCAATTCTTCTTGGTATAGTGCCTCTGTTGAGTTCCTGCCTTTTGAAATCTTCTTTTCAGCTCCTTAATGTCTTGATTTCTTCCTTTTGCTTTGGCTTCTCGGCATTGTAGTGTATATTCAAGAGTCTCTTCTGACATCCATCTTGGTCTTTTATTTCTCCTCTGTCATTGCAGTGACTTTCTGCATTCTTCATGAATGTTTTCTTAATATCCTCCCACAGCTTATCTGGTCTTTGCTTATTAGAGCTCAAGGCTTCAAACATGTTCTTGAGATGGTCTTTAAATTCTGGTGGGATAGACTCAAGGTCAAACTTTGGTTCTCGTGGATTTGATTTTATTTTCTTTAGCTTCAGTTTGAACTTGCATATGAATAGTGGATGGTCTGTTCTACAGTCAGCACCTGGCCTAGTTTTCACAGCTGATACTGAACATCTCCCATGACTTACACACACACACACACGGAGAGAGAGGCGAGGAGAGGAAAGGAAAGGGGAGGGAGAGGAGAGGAGAGGAGAGGGGTGTAGTCAGTCTGATTCTTTGAAGATTATCGGGAGAAGTCTATGTGTATATTTGCCGTTTGTGTTTCTTATGTGTTTGCAATGAATAGGTCATTGATTATAAGGAATAATACCATTCTATCTCCAGCCTTATTTCTCTCACCAAGTCCATACTCTCCGACTACTGATCCTTTCCCCCTGTTCCCAACTTTTGCATCCTAGCCACCCAGCCTTATTTCTCTCACCAAATCCATACTCTCCGACTACTGATCCTTTTTCCCTGTTCCCAACTTTTGCATCCTAGCCACCCATTATTATCAAAGTATCTTGGTTGCATGTTTGATTTCTGACTGCAAAAGTTAGTAGAAGTCATCTGTTTCTTCTCTTTGGCCCTGGTTTCATTAAGTTGGCCAGGTATATCTGCCTTCCAAATTTCCTGGCACAGCACAAACTGGTAAGCCCATCCAGAACTGCATCTATTATTGGAAATATGCCAGTTGGTATCCCACTGATTCCTTGGACCTCCCCCGCCCCAATGTCTTCAGTGCAGCTTCAACATCTTTCCTCATCACCATAATGCTACTTCTTGAATTATTTCAGGAAGTATTTCAACCATTTTTCTGCAACCCAGTATTGCAACTTAAGACTTGAACTTTTCACTTCTTTCAGCTTGAGACACACCAAGCATATTATTCCCATTTTATTCTGACTCCAGCTCTTTGCACATTTCATTAGAATACGTTGTTTTGTTTTTCTGAGCTGCCTTTTGACATCTTTTCCATCTCTTTTATTTTGGCATTTCCCCCCTCCTTTGTTTTGGTTCTCGACGTCCTAGTGAGATTTTAAGAATCTCCTCTGGCATTCATGTTGGTCTTTTCTTTCTCCCCTCTCTCTGTAATGCCCTTTCTTTTTCTTCACAGATATCCTTGATGTCATCCCACCACCTGACCTTCAATCTGTAGTGTTCAATGCCTCAAACCCATTCTTGAGAGTCTTTTTTAATTCCAGTGAGATCGACTCAAGGCTATATTTTGGTTCTTGCGGACTTCCTTTGTTTATAAGAGATTCATCATAAAGTCATAGATTGAAAGCGAGAACACGGACACAGCAGCGTCAATTGTATCAGAGTCCCATCGGTGTAGCCACACTTGCCTCCAACTGCCAAAGGCATCACCTGGCCAGAAGGGTGCTCTAAGGTAGAGGTCTGCAGGGATTCCCAGTAACGCCACATGTAGTCAAGTGGTCAGTCCGTATTAACTCATATTTGCAGCAGGAAAGGGAGTGAGAACAGGCAAGAGAAGGAGCATATTTAGGCCCCAAGAAACTTTATGAAGAAAAGCAGGCAGGATTTGATCTGCAGACCCAAGAATCACCAGGGGATCCCTGGTGGTGTCAGTGGGGAGTGGGCTGCTGACCCAAGGCCACGCCTCTCCGGTAGTCTCCTCCCATGTAGTTTGCAGCGTCTGAAAACCTACTAGGAGGTCCGCAGACACCACGGCAATGAGTGTGGCTGAGCTCACGGAAAGGCACCTAACTCCGAGGAAAGCACGGGAAGGGGCTGGGCTGATTCACGTTAGGAGCCGAGGCGAGGGATCCTGGGAGCCAGGGATCCACTGACTCGGGCTGGAGGAGGCTGCGGGGCCAGAACCCAGAACCCGAGGGGACCGGCTAGAGCCCGGGGCTCTGACCAGTCGCGGGCCGCCGACCAGCCGCGGGCCCACAAGCTGCGGGCACAGCAGACAGACCGGAAGGTGCGGGGGACCAGAAGGTGCGGAAGAACCGGAAGGCGCTGCGGGACCGGAAGACGCAGGCAACCGGAAGGAGCGGCCGTCCCCGCCTCCCCAGCCTCGCTGGCTCCCTCTGGCGCCCCTATCGGCAGGCGCGGACATGGCACCAAGAGGCCGAGCGGCCCTGAGCTGCGGGTCCCGGGGCCATAGCGGCGCCGCAGAGCGCCCTGCGGGGCCGCGGAGGACGGTCACTAACCCCACGGTGCACCCTGCAGACGCTGAAGAAAAGCTGTTCGGTAGGCCTTCTCCTAGCAGGCAATGCATTTACAAGAAAGAAGCATTACTTACTATTGATGGCTCAGCACACTGGGATGCAAGGCGGGTTTGAATCCACCAGCCACTCGGAGAAGGATGGGGGGGTGTCCTCCTGTAAAGTCACACAGCCTCAGAAATCCGCTGCAGCTGGCGCAGTGGACCTGGGTGTAGTGGATTTCATACACGCAGGGGGCCCTGGAGACGCAGTGGGGAAGAGACGCAGCTCTCCCGAAGGTCGGTGCTTGGAGACCTCCGGCTGCGAACCGGCTTGCTGTGGCCCCGGTGCGGTGAAGGTGGTTTGCTTGGGGCTGTCTCCCCCACCTCTTATGATTGCAAAAGGTGGCACCTAACAGGCAGGTACAGTAATTTTAAATTTGTAAACTTCTGTTAGCATAGTAGCCTCAAAATTTGATAGACTACAAAGGGAATGGGGTACTCAGAGGCCCACCCTAAGATGCTGTTTTGAGGGCAATCGGTACAACTGGCAGTTAAAGGTGCTCTCAGAAGACAGGAAGGTGTCAGGCCCACTGCCACTGTGTGCGGGGCTCCATTCATGGGAACCCAGAGGCTGTGTTTCAGATGGACTTGAATCCCTAAAACTGCATCGTGAAGTCCTTGCCTCGGGGCAGGGGGCCCTACGTTGTGGTTCTGCCTGGACATAGAACAGTGTGGTGTGCAGCTGTGTGAGTGAGGTCATTCCAGCGCAGGGTGGTCCAAGCTCTGATCATCTGAGCTTCACAGAGTGAACTGACAGCCCCAGCAGGGAACAGTACAGGTCACAGCGGAGGTCACAGAGCACGGTGGCTTCTGTGGGCAGTGGGAGCTAGGCAGGACCGGAAAAGGCACCCCAACTCAGACAATCAGGATGTCTTCTTGTGCACCATCAAGCCAGAACTGACCCATAGCTGACCTGCCAGTGTGTTTCCAGAGGCAGTAAATCACACGGGAGGAGATGGCCGTCATTCTCCCACAGAACAGCTGGTGGATTTGAACCACATACTTTTGGGTTGGCAGCACAATTCATAACCACTAAGCTGTCAGAGCTCCGAAGCAGCAATAAATACGTTTTCTTTGAAGCTGTCCAAGAGTGGAGTTTCTCTATGGGGGCTCTGTCACCACACCAAGCAGCCCAATAGAGAAGCTGGAGTCTGGTGGGCTCCGGCGTCGTGGGCATGAGGTTCTTGTGGAGAGAGGCAGACTCCAGGCTGAGAGCAAATCCAGGTAGAGTGTTCAGTGTCACCAAGTGGACAGGATGGGGTCATGGTCAGGGCCTGCTGAACCATAGTACTGCAGTCACCCTGTCTGTCATCCAGGAGGCCAAGAGGTAGACGCTGTTCAAAGATACACTGACGCTCGCCCTAGGACTTCCTGCTGGGGTGTGACCGGGGCTAGTGTGGCACGTAGGTCTTCCTGTCCCCAGGCCCGGGGGGTGTTCTCTAGGAAACCTCTGTGAGCTGAGACAGAAGAGCCACTTCCTGCCTGGAAGCTGCCTTCTTGTCCTGTGGACTCTCAAAGCCATTGGCCACCAGCAGGCCTTACTTCACTTCCTTGAAAGTCCCAGTCCAGGCCACAGGGGCCCTGCCTGGGCACAGAGCCCACAGGACTAAACTGATAAACAAATGACGTGAATGCGTGGGAGCCACCAGCCCTGTTCTGACCAGACCTCAGCTAGCAGGGCTCTGGTCTGCCACCCAGGGAGCACTGCCAGGTCCAGAGCAAGATGCCAGGCCCTTTCACCTCTGCTAGGTTCTTCCTGCCCACCCAGCCTCAGAGGACACTACTGACCACCACTGCCCTTGGTACCTGGCTTGAAAAAATGTATCTGTCAGAAGAACAGGAAGCACCCCAGCCATTCCCAGGGGGTCTGAGGGCCTTTCTGCCACACTGGTGGGGACTCAGGAGAGGAGCCCCACATGCCTTCTCCCTCATTGCCCTGGGGGTACCTGGGATAACAGACTGGAGGATGGCCAGATGTGTAGTTGTGGACACAGAAGTCTCAGAGCAAGGCTGGGCACAGTGTCCCCCTGCTGCCGGAGGAAGGGCGCACTCGATTCTGGATCCGGGCAGGACATCTGCTTGGCACAGACCGTGAGAACCAGGTGCAGCCAGCAGAGGCGCCAGGGCCTGTCTGCAGCTATGCACGCCAGTCATACCAAGCCCTGCCAGAAAAACACACCTGTCTTGGACGAGTGCTCCTTAGAAGCAGAGGCCTTGGGCATATTGTCAGGAGGGACAGCATGCCAGGAAGTGCAGAGGGTGGGCAAACGCAGGGAGGCCCCTCTCCAAGACGGGTAGATGCCTTAACATACCAACAACTGGGGATGCTGCTGACTGAGCGTTGGAAACCAGAACTGGATTCTTGGCACTGACGATCTGTAAACCTGTCCAGGCTCCATGTCCCACCAGGGCCCAAGTGCACATCATGCTGGACAGCAGCAATGCCCTTCTGCAGCGGTGTTTGACCTTGGTGGGCACGAGCTGTAGCCCCGGCTTCACCATCGTGACAATCCATCCCCTGAGAGAAGCCAGGCCCCCTTCCAACGGCGAGGAGGTGAAGCCCCTGGCTGTGCTGGAGTGCTGGCCTGGGTGTCCCTGAAGGAGTGGACGTCTCCCCCCACTCCTGGGCAGGTAAGGCACCTCCATAAACTACTTGGAATCCTATTTGTTTGTTTTGCCTATTTATTTGCTTAAACATTTGTTTATACTCCAGGGGCATGTATTTCTCAGAAAACCAGGACTGTACAGTTATGACCAGTTATTACTCAGTTTTTCCCGTCCTGACCATCAAAAGCGCTTTCGGTTGGTTCTTGAGTCCCTTTGACACGCCCGTCACTACACTCCTGGATCCTGCTGGTGTTCGTGTAAGTTGGGTTTCTGTTTTGTTTCCTTTGTGGTCCCTAAATGTCCCTCCAAGGATGAATGGACAGGGACAGCCTGGTCCATGCAGGGGCTTGTACATGGCAGGAATGGGGCTGCCACATGGGCAAACCTTGGAAACTCCACGCTGAGTCACCACATCAGACACAAAAGACACCCATTCTGTGGGTCCCTTGATGTGGAAAGTTCGAAGCAGGTCGATCTATAGAGAAATCATGTAGATGATTGGTTCCCGGAGGAGGGGGGGGACAATGAGGAAATATGAGAACTGGAATCAGGGTGCTGGTGGTTACTCAGCTTTGCTGCGACCAGAGACCACTGGCCTTTAAGGGCACCATGAGTCATAGAGATGTCCAGTGTGTGCACCTCACCCTGTGTGTTTTGGCTCCAGCCCTCGAGCCGGCCACCGCCTGGCTCCTTGTGCAGATGGACATGCGGGAGGAGATGCCGGCCTGAGGAGCTTCTGCTGCTGCCGCACCCCCACCAGGGCCATGGAGTCCGGCTCACAGCGTCACGGCCGGCCGGAGAACTGGTCACGTGTCCAGGGGCACATCTTTATGGGGCTGCTGAGGCGGCCACTCTGTTGCAGGGTCCATTCCCGGGGCACAGGAGACGCGTCCACAGGCCTGAGGAGTGCTGGGGAGTGTGAAGCGCTGACCTTTGAATTCGCACCCAAATGCCTTACCCTCAGCCCCACCAGAGTGCCCTGCCAGGGCAGCTGCAGTCCTGGCACTGCTGACCCACCCCTGCACAGGCCCGCCTCCATCTTGGCGGAGAGCAGCGGTGACTTGCTCTGAAAGGGCTGCAGTCACGGCCTTCCTCAGTGGAAGGAGCCCCCAGGCCAGCTCCCAGGTCTCCAGGACCCACCCTTCCCCACGGAGGAGCTGATGCTGAAATCCCAGGTCCCCACTCACACCCCAAGCTCAGACTCAGTCTCTGCTGCGGTAAGGGGGTGCTGCTGCTGGCAGTGGTTCTGTCCGGATTAGAGCCCCAGGGTCCTTTTACCGATGGGACAAGCCTACTGGGAACCCAGTATGCACTCAGGCTGTCCAGATCAGGGCGGCATCCAGGTCCACCCCATGGCAGCAAGAGCGGGGCTGACTGGACCCCTTCCTGGAGCTCCAGCTCCCTGACAGGAGGTCCCTCAATGAGCATCTGGAGGGGTAGGAAACATGCTGGTCAGACCCGGCCCTGCGCCCTGTCCCCTCCGCTGGCCATGCCCCCTCACCCAGCGCTGGGGAGGTTCATACCCAGCGCTGTGCCCTGCCCTCCCTCTGGCCACGCCCCCCACCACCCAGTGATGGGGGTTCATGCCCTGCCCCAGCCAGCGCCTTGTCACCCTCGCTGGCGGTGCTCCCCACCACCAGCGCTGGGGGGGAGGGGTTCATGCCCAGCCCCACCCGCGCATTAATTACGCCAGGGGGGTTGGTGGGGGTGTGGGGAGCGGGCTGTAATTGGGAGGGTATAAACACAGCACTCAGATCCTGATTAGCTGATTAGCGTAGGTGTGGGGTTCCCCAGAGGAACCCGCCCAGGCGGACCACATTCCTCCCTCCCCGGGCAGCGTCCTTCCGGGCGGGCGGGGGCTCCCCGGCCACGGCCACCACTGCCCAGCAGCAGGGCCACACTGCCGCTGAACCTGCCGGAAGAGGCCTGGACACTCCGGAGCCGCACACCACTCGGCTGTCGGGAGACAGAGACCCGCGCGGGGTGTAAACGCTGCCACTTTCCCGAGTCCTGCAAGGCCACGCGGTCCCTCGGAAGGGACACCGGTTCTATTAACGTGCTCCCCAGCCGCCCCAAACACGGGCACAGCACCCTCCCCACGTGCTGACGCGGGCACACACGTGTGTACACAAACGTGCACGTGCACAGAGGCTCGTGCATTTACACACACGGGGCAAAGCACACGAGTGCACACGTGTACAAAGGCGCACACAATGAGCACACGTGTGCCATTTACACACACAAATGTCTACCTGGAAGACACACACACCTCACACACCTACACCTCGTAGATTTATACAGAAAACACCCCCAGCCTCTCCAAGCAGCCAGACTTTTCTCTAGAGCCCAATTTCTGGGTGACAGTCCAGCAGGGACACTAGCAGGAGTTGGCCATCCCCTCAGCCTCTGAGGTGGTCTGCAAGCGGCTGCCTCAGGGCATGGAGGATGGAGGCCTTGGACACTCGAGCACTGAAGAGCCTGAGGGGTAGCGTGTGCTCAGGAAAAGAGGGGTTCTAAGGGCCTAGAGGAAGAGACTTGGGATCACAGAGGCAGCCGGAGCCACAGACAGTCCCCAGATGGAGGGAGTAGGCTCCCCAGCCAGGAAGTACCCCTCCAGAGGGAGAGCCAGGAGCTCACTGGACACTTTCTCCCTGGAGACACAGGGTGTATCTCTGGCCATAGTGGGACCTGAGCCTAGCCCCTGGAACCCCCTACACTGACGTGGCTCCAGGTGAGGTAGCCAGGGTGTGAGGTGAATGAGTGCTCCACTGCCAGCCATCTTCAAGCCAAGGGCAGAAACTCCGCAGTCTTGCTCCAGAGAAAGGTATGACGTGCATGGAATGGGTGGATGGAGGAAGAGGATGGCGATGCGAGCGCACGGAGTAGAAGGTGTACAGTGAGGGGGATGAGGTGGCAAGAGGAAGGAAGAAATGGATGAATGAGGTAGAGTACGAAGTGAAGTGGAGGTTATTGATGCAGGGAGTGATGAGGACGGCATGCACGGTGTCAGAGCAGAATAGATGATGCACATGTCACGGAGAGGAGGGTGTGGGCGCACGGGAGTGAACAGAGTGGATGGCGTGGATATAGTAGAGGTCCTGGTGCAGTGGATGGCACAGATGGAGCGGAGGCAGTGAACGGTGTGGATAGAGTAGAACAGGGGATATAAATGGAGCAGATGAACAAGAGGTACCTTGAGAAGAGGGGAAACTGCAACAAGGAATGGATTTTTTTTTTTAAGTGAACGGGGACAGGAGGAAGGACATTCCAACAATGAATAAATGAAAATCCAACTTTTCCGTAAACTGATTAAAACCACAATTAAATTTTTTTTTTTTTTACAAAAAAACTGAATGGTGTGGGTGAGTAAATGAAGCAGATGGAGTGGATGGTGGATGGAGTAGATGCAGTGGATGTGTGGACGGAGTGGATGTGTGGATGGAGTGGATGGAGTGAATGTGTGGATGGAGTGAATGTGTGGATGGAGTGGACGGAGTGGATGGAGTGGATGGTGTGGATGTGTGGGTGGTGTGGATGGTGTAGATGTGTGGATGAAGTGGATGGAGTGGATGGAGTGGATGGAGTAGAAAGTGGGAGGAAAGGTGGAAGGAGTGGAGAAGCTCAGGAAGTTCCCTCTGGTACCTGTTCGATCTCAGCACACTGCAGTAAATTGGCCAAAGGACATTTTTTTCTCCTGCTCTTATTATGCCCTCAAAGTGCTTCCTGCAGGATAAAGGTGGCCCCATCCCTGTCATGTCAGCAGAATCAAGTGAATCCAATACACCATACACCTAAAAAAGCAATACATTCTGGTTCAACAAAAACCCATTAAAATACATACTGGCCCCTTAACCTTCTCATCCATTCTGGCTCCACCTACCCCAAGGATCTCAGTACATTCACGGACTCCCAGTGGACTCTCTCTGGCACAGCCCCACAGTCACCTTTGGCTATCCTCAGGCTCAGGAATGGCACTGTTTTTGCTCTACCACCCAGAGGAGCATGGTGGAGAAGCCCCAGACCTCATGGTCCTGGGCCAAGAGGCTCTACACCAAACTGATCTTCCCTGGAGATGTAGGTAGGGAAGAACTCAGGCAATAAAGTTCTGAGGGCTTTGAGGGTGGTGCTGCCTGGAGACTGAGGCACACAGGGACCCTTGAGGATAGCGTCGAAGGCCAGCTGGTGAGTCAGGCAGCCCTCCTGCTTGGGCTAAATTATCGGTCTGTCCCATCTGTGGGTGGTAGCGGCGGTTGTGACCATATAAAGGCGCCCGGGCTGGCTGCCCCCAGTCCCCTCAGTGGTGGTGACAGGCTCAAGATGAAGTCTCTCATGATGCTGCTGCTCCTGGCTTCTCTGTGTGCTGACCTAGGTAAGGCTGACTGTGCGAGGGACGGTAGGGTAGTCTGAGGGGCAAAGTGGCACGTGGAGCTTTCAGCCTGAGCTGGACTTTGGGGTGAGTAAGGAGATATCTCTGTGGCTTCTTCCTGGCCAGCCCACTTGTATGCCCCCAGGAGCCCAGATAAGACCATGCCTCTGGGATTGTGGGTCTAGGGGCTGCAGGGCTTTTGGGCTAAGCAGTATGTCCTGGTTCTCACTTCATGACCCCTGTTGAGGGACAAAGGCTTCCAGAGTGCAGGACAAACTGATCATCTCCTTCCAGCCCTAGTCATACCCCAACCTTGATGACAGGGCAGTGTGACCTCCAACTAACCTGACCTTGCTCTTGGAGCGGGAAACAGGGTCAGGGGTGTAATGCAGTCAATGATTATCAGCCGGGTAATTATCACCGAGGATAATTAGCCCCTATCAGCTTCCCCTGAGCGTGGGGAAGGAACAGTTTGGAATGGTCTGCTGTCTAGGGGCTACTTAAGGTGGGGGAAGGGCCAAGGTGGAAGAGTGGTGCCAACAGGCACTTCATGGGACCATGGGGGGTTGCATCTTGGCAAGGGACCCCTGCACAGCACAGGAAAGGTCACTGAGGCCAGAGCCCCAAGGCTGCCTTCAGGGGACAACGCCGAGGTCAAGGACAGCTTGAGGGTGTCAGAAGATCAACAAGAGGACTCACATGCTGGGGACCCCAAATTAGGACACCTGCTCCACCTCTCCAGCACCATGTGGGAGCAAATGTGGGGTGCTGGGGCTGAGGAGGACGAGTCAGGCAGTGGGGACACCAGCCTCGGCCTCTGTGGCTGATGCAGTTCAAGCACTTGGGAGGAACAATTTCCAGAAGGGCCCCTGAGGCCTGTGAGGTGCTCACTGAGGTCTCTCCTCTGCATCTGGACGTAGCTCAGGCAGCGCCAGGAAACGGCCAAGGGAGCTCCGAGACTGGAGAGGCTGTTCTGACAGAGGTAGCACTGCGGGGGGACATTAGGAGGACAGTCTCTGAGCCTAAGAGTGGGCAGTGAGGGTCTACACTGACCCCTTGCTTCCTCTGGTGGTTGGACTCCAAGCCCCTCCCCTCCCAGGGCCTTTGAGGATTGGCAGTACCTCCCAGCACTCTAGCTGTGCAGCGGAGTCCCTAGACAACCTCCGGGCCTGGAGTCTCAGACACTCTCACTCCCCTGTATGTGCCTCCCCCTCCTGGATCTTCACACTTTGTGCCAGCTGGCCCAGCCTCTGCTCCTGCTGTCCCTTCTACACAGCACACTCTTTCCCCAAGCCTCACACAGAAAGCTGCCATCCTGTGTCTCCCTAGGCTAAGGCCCAGCCAACCCTCCAGAACGCCTCCTCAGGTCACCCCACACCGCTGGTCAGGGTTCTCACAGAGGCTTCTTGTACTGTCCTTTCCACTCACCCCACACGGTGATGCCACCATGTGTGGGCACTCTGCCAGGCAGCTGTGGACCTACTTTGGAGCTGGCTTTGTCCAAGTCCTCCTTGCTCTTGGAACATGACTCCAGAGAGGACCTGCCTGCACTGGTCACATGGCAGGAAGACAAGCCCAGGCTAGAGCCACACTCCTCCTCCACCCAGACATGGCCTGGCCTGGAGCCTTCTGCGGTGGCCTCCTCGGGAGAAAGGCATCACGTAGCTGTTCAGTCCCTGTCAACAGCCCCAAGTCACCCCTGTGTGTAAAGCCCCTGAAGGTCCAAGGCCTGGATTCAGAGCTGCTGTCTCTGTTCTGCAGGAAGCAGATCCAGCTCTGGGGTCTCCTGCAGCCCCTTCCAACAACCGAGTGGGACTCCATAGGAGCCAGGTGCTTCCCCCAAGGAAGTCATCTGTCCTCCTACATGGTCAAGAGCACTCCTCCCACTGCAGCTCAGAAAAGACCAGAGAGCCAGCCAAGGATGGGCAGTGAGGAGTACAACCCTGGCTCCAAGTCCGCTTCCTTGTGCTGCCCTCATACAGCTCGATTCACTCCTCTACCCAGAATCCTCTGGACTCTCCCTTTCAACCCTCTGTCTTTCAAACCTTCATCTTTCCACCTTCCAGCCTCCACTCACCCACCCATCTCTCCACTCCCTCCTCAACCATCCACTCCTGCACCTCTATGCCCACTTACTCATCCATTCACTCACCTCGCCACTATCCCCTTTCTTCCTCCACTCCTCCCTCTCTCCATCCATCATCTTCCACCCTCCACCCGTTCACCCACCCATCCGTTTACCCTGACCCACACACAATCCAGTTGGTACCAGCAGTTGGAAGATGGAGAGACATATTGCACTGGCAAAGTCTGTAGTCAGGGACCTCTCCAAGTTATTAAAGGGCAGTGAAATCAGTTTTAGTACTAAGGTGCACCTGATTCAGGCCATGATCTTTTCAGTCAATTGCTATGCATCTGAGACCTGGACAGTGCATGAGCATGACACAAGAAGAACTGATGCCTCTGAACTGTGGTGTAAGAGTGTTGAATGTCCCATGGATTGCATTGGTGAAGGTGCAGCCAGAATGCTCCTTGGAAGCAAAGATGATGAAGCTTCATCTCAAATATGTTGGGCAGGTGGCCAGGAGAGTGTCTTCCTTGGAGAGGGACATCATGTTTGCAAGGATGGAGAGATGGCAAAGGACAGGAAGATCCTCAGCCAGTGACACAGTGACTACAGCAATGGGCTTGGGTCAGAGACTGTGAGGATGCCGCTGGATAAGAGAGGGTTCAGATATTTTGTTCATAGGATTATTATGGACCATAGTTGACTTGACAGCACCTAACAACATCAATCTTATGACCTATCATCCATCAATTATGCATCCATCCATCATCCATCCATCATCCATCATCCATCCATCCATCCCCCATCATCCATCCATCCATCCTCCATCATCCATCCATCCATCCATCATCCATCATCTGTCCATCCGTCCATCCGTCCATCCATCCATCCATCCATCCATCCATCCATCCATCCATCATCCATCCATCATCCAGCATCTGTCCATCCGTCCATCCGTCCATCCATCCATCCATCCATCCATCCATCCATCCATCCATCATCATCCATCAATCATCATCCATCATCCATCCATCCATCATCCATCCATCATCCATCATCCATCATCCATCCATCCATCCATCCATCCATCCATCCATCCATCATCCATCATCTGTCCATCCGTCCATCCGTCCATCCATCCATCCATCCATCCATCCTTCCATCATCCATCCATCATCCATCATCCATCCATCCATCCATCATCCATCCTTCTATCCATCCATCATCCATCCTTCAACCATCCATCTACCCACATGCCAATCATCATTTATTGGCCATCCTACCTCTCCATCCAACCAAATATCCCTGCTTTAGCTGATGTGACCCCCCCCCCTTATATTCCCAGGGCCAGCAGAGAGAGGCAGATGAGTGTCCAAGAGCACATGTGCGGGGACATCCTGATGCTGGCCCTGGCTTCCTCTATCACATGGAGGCCATCACCCTGACACAGAGAAAAGGGTCAGGCAGGCTGCTGTGAAGTCGCCTCCAGACCAGGGTCTAGCAAGAGGAAGGTCAGAGAGGGTGAGTCACCTGTCTCCAGGCACCCCGCCAGAGCCACTCCTGACCAGTCCCCAGCCCAGGACTGATGGGCTGTGCTTCCTCCCCTGCCCTGGCCCTGCACTGCCACGTGTGCTGTGGCCACGAGAACTGCGAGTCTCTGGTGGAGTGCGCCCCAAGCGACAAGTACTGTGTGATCATGCGGGCAAGTGAGTACCGCTGCCCCACCCAGGCCACTAGCACCCTTGGCAGGCCCACAAGGTCCACCAGGCCCACCAGGCCCACCAGGCCAACCAGGCCTTGGGCTCCTGGTCCCACGCCCCTGTGTCCCACTGCCCTCAGCAGGGACAGCCTCTTGCCAGGGCTGCTAGCCCAGCCCTCTATGCCCAGAGTGTCACAGGATCACAGGAAACCGGTCAAGACCTAGGCCTTCACACGCTATTGGAGGCATCTGTTCAGAAGGCCCCTCAGGGAGTGAGTGGACAACAGAGCATGGGAACTGCCTGGAAAGTTCTGGAAAGCACCCATGTGGGCTGCAGCCCAAGCACCACAGCCTGGTGTTTATCCCCAGCCTCCACGTCCAGGCCAGCCTGCAGTCTCAGTACCACCCCTGACCCTGGTGCCTACCCCAGGCAAGGTCACACCTAGAGGACACCTCCTGGAGGTGGTCCCTGACTCCAGCCACAAGACAGCTTCCTCGTCCAGCCCCTATACTTGCCCACGGCCTCACGCACAGATACTCGAGGCTTCCTGGCACTGCCGAGGCTAAGCTGAGGCCTTTCAGCCAAGGTGCAAACAGGTAGCAGTGCAGTGAGGGAGTGTCAGCGATTGTCAGGTGGCCCCTGGAGAGCAGGAGGACAGCACAGGAGAAGACAAGGGAGTGGGTGGCACATGGTGGGGCTGAGCAGAGGGCGGGCAAAGTGGTGGCCTCACCATGACCTCTGTGCTCTGACCTTGAGTGAACGAAACCTATCCAGACCACATGGAAAGCTGGGCATCGGAGAGGGCTGGCTCGTGAGTGGACCCTGGAATGAGGTGGAGGCCAGTGTCTCCTGCTGTGAGAAGGGAAATGGAGGCGCAGAGGGTGGACTGGCTGGAAGAAGGAAGGGGGACAGGGCCACATCTTCCCCGGCTTCTGTGTCCCCAAGTGGAAGGTGAGGGTGTCTCTCTGTGGGGAAGGTGACCTGGGAAGGGCTTTGTCCCTCAGGAATGGCAGTTGCAGTGAGCATGCAGAGGAGGGGAGGGAGATCCCAAGCCAGCCAAGAGGTGCCCCCAGGACTCAGCTAACCTCATGGGGTGGCCTTTGAACCCTTGACCTCAGCCACGCCCTTTAACAGGGAGCCCCCCATGCAGGCTCCTGCTGTGGGGCGGGGGAGCGCTGACTGCTCCACCCTGCACCTGCTGGCATCTCTCTCCAGGTTGGGGAGCATCCGCGGGGGCGGCGGGGGGCGGGGAGTCTGACTGGAACAGGGAGGGCCTCCTCTGCCTCTTGTTCCACCGTGAAGACAAAGCTCCCGGCTGAAACCTGGCAGGGACTCTCGCCAATCTTGGGGGAATTAAGGTGTCACAGTCGCGTTTAAAGCAGCACAGGGCCTGGCAGCACGCTGACCCCACCCTTTCTCCTCAGCCAATCCCAGCGGCATCCTGGTCATGAAGTCCTGTGCCCCAACGTGTCCCAACAGCACTGCCTCCTCCGATGACCGCGCCCTCTCCGTCTCCTGCTGCCAGGGCAGCCAGTGCAACCTCAGCGCGGCCGTGGGCCTGGGGGGCAGCCAGGGGGCCCTGTGGGCTGCCACAGCCAGCCTGCTGTGGGCACTGCTCCAGGCAGGGTGGTGAGCCTGGCCCCGCCCTAGCCACCCTCACGGGGAAAGAGCCACTCGCCCGACACCTCTCTCTGCTCATTCAGGTCCCTCTGCTCCCCCAGTCCCTCTTGATGGGGTGAAGGCTCAAAGACTCCCAGAGTCAGGGAGCCCACTGCACCCAGATTTGAGACCAGCCTCCCTCAGGCTTTCTGAGCCTGGATCCTCCAACCTCTTCTACCATTTCAGGGCTTCTGGTGTCCCCAGGAGATCAGGGCTGGAGCTGAAGGACACCTCTGGGCTCATCCTCCTCACGGCCTTGTTAATGGGACTCCTTGATACCTGGGGGCTTCTCGCTGTCCCAGAACAGTCCTGCAGGGAAGACACAGCGCGGGGTGGACCTGGCTGTGGGGTTCCAAGTCTAGGTGCCTCAAGCTCAACCCTCCTACTTCCCATCTATCCCTTTATCTATCCATCCTTCCATCTGTCCAGCCAGCCATCTGTTCTTGGTGGGGGGTGTTATTCCCCACCATCTCTCCATCTGTCCCTCCATCCGTTCGTCCAGTCATCCCTCCACCCGTCCACCCAGCCATCCACCGGCTGTCCATCCTTCTGTCCTCCACTCATTCCTCCATCCATCCCCTCACGCCCTATCCATCCGGTCATCCATCCACCTGTCCACTCAGCCATTCACTGACAGTCAACGGTGGATTACAGATGAGTCCTCCATCCATCCCCTATATATCTGTTCACCATCCATCCTTCCACCTGTCCACCGTCTAGCCTCGCCCCATCGCTCCAGCTATCTGTTCATTCACCCTCATTCTACCTGTCCACCCAGCCAGCCATCTGTTCCTCCATCCATCTATTCATCCCTCCATCCCTCCACCTGTCTGTCCATCTATCCCTCTTCTCAATCCATCTGTCCATGCTTCTACCCACCCACCCGCCGGTTCACTCCAGCTCATGCCTCATGTCCATGCATCACAAAGCCACCAGGGGACAGAAGATCCATGACGGCCAGGACGGGGCCCTCCACCCAAGCCCTCACCCAGTGATGGGAGATGGAGCTGTGGAGACCCCGGTCCTCCTGCTGCCCCAAACCAAGCTGGGTGGAAGCAGCCCCTTTAAGTCATCTCTGGCTGCCCAGTGAAGGGGATGGGGGAGCTACCTTGCGGAACTGGTGTCCTAGGAGGGGCCCTGGGTCCGAGAGGTCCATTCTCACTGCATGTGGGAGAGCATCCTACCTCCCGCAGTCCGGTCCACTAGTAGGAAGAATAAAGCGGTGCTGTCCTTCTACCCGCTGCACTGAGACTTCCATCCAGGTCTGTGCCCGTTTTTCTCAACCTTGGTCACGCCTCAGCAGATGGGCACTCCTTTCACGGAGGTGGCGAGGGGGGAAGTCATTGGCCCACACTCAGGTGAGGAAGGAAAGAGTGTTTCTGGTTCTTTAATGGCATCATGGGCACTGCAAACACTGAACCCAAAGGCTGGGGGTTCAAGTCTGCCCACAAGCACCTCTGAAGAATGGCCTGGGGGTCCGTTTCCAAACACTGACCATGAAGCCCCCTGTGCAGCTCAGCAGGACACCCTGGGGACACCCTAAGTGGAGCTGACGAATCATCAACCTTATGTTGCTTGTTTTTTTTTAACTGATGTTGTTAGAAGTCAAGTCTCTTTCCAGGTCCCCACTGGGTCACAGTGAATAAGGACAGGGCAGAGGAGAGGCCACATTCTGAGACCTGGTGTCCCCACCTGGACTCCCATTCTGCACAGTGTCCCTCTGGATTCAGAGTCCCTGCTCAGAGCAGCAAGAGTGCCCAGAACTACCATCTCAGAGGGCTGCGTCCCACCCCGGGCTGTTGCTGGGTGCTGAGAACAGAGCCCCAGCTCTGCAGCGGTCGTGTGCTGCATCCCCAGGGCCTGACCTCCCATACCCGACCTGCTGGCTCCTCTCGGGCATCTTCAGGCCACAGGACTCTCCTGGCTGCTTCACAAAAGCAAAAGCAGGAGGCGTCTCCTTGCGAGGCCCCTTTCCTCTCCTCGCCTGCCCTGGTCATCTGGACGTGGGATGCTCTCACAGTGGCTCCAGTCCCAAGGGATCCCTTCTCCACCCTCCATGCCGCTTGATTTCCCAACAGCCACCGCTCTAACCTGATGGCGCTGCCCCTGCCCCACACAGCCCCACTGCTCCTGGGCTCTCCTGGGCACATTCCCTACAACCCCTCTGCTGTTGGAGTCTTCTGGGGGTCTCCTGCCTGCCCCACATGGCTCCACCACTCTGGGGCTCCTGGCACGAGGCTGTGAGTGCTGCTGTGTCGTAAGGAGCCATGCCCTGAAGGCAGCCTGGAAAGCTGCGGGTCTTTGCAGAAGCAGAAGCTGGTTGCTGGCTGGGGTCTCTGCTTGATCAGAAGAGCTAGCTTCAGTTTGAATGAGTGAAGACGTCCCATGAGATGCCAGCCTGGCCCTGGGGCTCCCCTAGTAGAGGCCATTCCTCCTGGGGGGCCTGTCACATTTTGCTGCCAGGCCCAGCTGGTGTGGGGTTGCCCATGTGAGGGTCCCTCTGACGAGTGGGGGCTTGGGGCTGGGCCACCTCCTCCCACGCAGCCTGGGAAGCTTGGGGCTCATCTCTTTGTTGTTCTTAAGAACCAAGGAGCCAAGCCTGACTCAGCCCCACCCCTGGGCCCTTTCCTCACAGTCACCCACAGGCCCAAGGCCTCCGTCATGGTCAGTGTGTCCGTCCATCTCCTCAAGCGCCCTCCTCCCCTTCTCTGACACCCGTCTTTCCCAGCACAATGCTTTCTCTTTTCCAGCGACTGCTCCTTCCTGGTGACTTGAGGGAAGTGTCACCATCTCTGCCTCTGAGGAGCAGCCTGGTTGCAAGTCTCCCAGGACAGACTTGTTTGGGTTTGGGGAGTTCCTGGGAAAGTCCGCACTCCTGGCCAACCCTACAATTCAAGGCTTTCTTTGTCAGGCTTCGTATGTGCACAAAGCTGCCGGAAGTAGCTCGGGCTGGGTCAGCAGCACCTTCCTCACTTGAGGAGATGAATGCTCCTCTAACCTCTTTCCTGGGTTTGGACCCACCGTGCAGGCCCCATAATGGTACAGAAGCACCACGCTCCCAAGGTGGTGAGTGCTGGGCCACCTCTAACTCGATGGCCCTGGGTTCGTGGAACCCACACCCCACCCGCCTGGCCCCACACAAGCTGACTGGGTGGAGCCCAAGGGGCCTCACCAGGGCACTGGGGTCCCTGTGGTTTCTGTTGGGACTTGTAGGGATGGGCCTGCCCCGTAGGGCGTGGTCACTGCCTGAGTCAGCTGCCAGAGAAAGTCACCCTGCCACAGGGACAGCCCAGAGCTTGCATGTCTACTCCACTCTCCTCTGAGGGAACCCCAAACTCCCCTAGCTTGTGGGGGAAGGGCTGCCAGGCCCCAAGCCCTGATGTTGGTGACAGTAGCCCCCTTGCTGCAGATGAAGAAACCGAAGCACATGGAGGCTTCCCGATGAGACCCCGCCCGAGGCTACTCCCCGCTCTAGTAAACCCCAGCCGGAATTATCCCGCAGCTGCCCTGTGTTTACTCACTAATGGGTGTGAGACCTGCTGAACCTAGAAGGCTCACCTCCCACCCATAGTAAGGACGCACATTGAGGCCCCACCTACTGTGCCCCAGCACTGGGAGCACCCCGATCCCAGCCGCAGGGATAGACAAACGGTTGGACCTTACAGGGACCCTCAGCTGGTGGAGAGAGGAGAGCAAGGGTCGTCTGAGGCCACTGGGAGGGACACTGAGATGCAGCAGGTATACCTGTACCTGTGAGGCACCTGTGACTCCCTGGACGCCACAGCACAGTGCCAGGGCAAACACCTGGAGGGACGGAGAAGGGGGCATGACCCCCCAGGTGGCCTTGGCAGGGTCCAGCTGGGCAGTGAGCAGGTGATGACTTTCACTCTACTTCGAGGGGAGTGGAGAAGGAGAGGGGGAACAGTGGGCAGAAGGACACAGGGGACCCCAGCCTGGTGGAGGCCAGGCCTCAGTGGATGGATGATGGGTCAAGGGTTGGTGTGGGCTGTTTGTGGGGAGGCCCATCAGCTGTGTACCCCTGGTGTGTCTGGAGGGCCGTGTAGGTAATATGGGCAGCATCTGTCCTGGCCCCGCTCTGGTTGGGACTTGTTACCCATGAAATGCCTGAGGCGTGGAGGGAATGTGGGAGGGAGGGCAAAGTATGAAAAGAAGGGTGCTCTCCCAACCCCCAGGCTGGAGGCTGGGGCTAGGCTCCCCTATCTGCCCCCTCCCCTCCCCGAGGCACCCCTGCTCCCAGGACCACTTTTCTCTGCCCCTAACTTCCTGGAAAGATGACACAGGGCGTCTAATCCCTGAACCACCCTGAACCTCAGGATTAGGATGAAGATGAGCCCTTCCCTTCCCCAAGGCTGTCCCCACACCCAGAGTGGGACAATCCTCCAAGGAACAGCCAGCCGATCCCAGCACAGCGCTGAGCCTGAGCCGGGACAGACTTCAAGCCTCGAGTGGCCCAAGGCCAGCCCCGGCCAGGACCAATAGCTAGGACCGCGTCCACCTGGGAAGACCAGGCTTCCCTCTCCTACCCTGTCTCCCATGGACTGGGAGGCTGGGCCAGAGTGGATCCCAAGTCACAGTGACCACATGGGACAGAGTGCCCTGTCAGGTAGACCTG
>NW_006399753.1:1613344-1617639 GCF_000299155.1 Elephantulus edwardii
TCCTGCCCCATCAGGTGGACCTGGCCCTTCAAGTGGGACTGGGCCGGCCCCATCAGGTGGACCTGCCTCATCAGGTGGGCCTGCACCATCAGGTGGTTGAGGCTAACAGGTTTGAACCACTGACCTTTCTGCTAGCTCTTCAACATTTTACCTACTACACCACCAGGCCTCCTGGGACCTCCCTGGCAGAGTGTAGCAGAATGAATGAATGAGGCAGCTGGAGGCAGAGGGGAAGCATTTAGCAGCTGTGAGGGGTGCCCTCACTCTCCCTACAGCAGTTTAAAGTGATGAGAAACCTTCTCCCTCAAGTCCCCAGTCCTGCATGCCTCAAGGGACCTGCCCTGCCCACCTCTGTGGTCACCCCCAGCCCAGGGCAGGCTCCTAGTGGGAGCCACTCCCGGCCCCATCACTCCTCTGTGTGACAGACAGCAGTGACCCTTAGTCACGGATCCTGCCTTGGTCCCTCTCCCCAAGGGGACCCACAATGAAACCTCTGTCCCAGTCATAGGCCCAGGCTTGTTCCTTGTGACTTCCTGCCGAGTTCAGTGAGAGGGCAGGGCTGGGGGGGGATGCAGTACCTTTGCCCTGCCCCTGCCCCCTTCCTCTGGGGCCTCACTGACTGATGTATCATGTGCAAAGTCAGGGTCCGGCTGGGGGGGGGTCAGATACCTGCTGGAAGGAGGAGGGCCTTGCCAGGTCCTGTCCCTCCCTGCCTGACCCCAGGTCTCCTCCTTTTACCAAAGAATCACATGCACTCCTGGTACCGGACGGTTGGGTTGGTGTTTGGGGGAAAGGCCTGGCAATCAGCTTCCTGATAGAGCAAAGTGGGGTTGCCATGAAGTGAAAGCAGCTGAGGGTGCTGGGGCAGTGATGGCCTGGACCTGGAAGGCATCCATGGTTGCAGTGAAGAAGGCTGCTCTGCAGGAAAACCCCAGAAATATCCTTTGGGGGCAGGAAGAACTGAAAGTTACTAAGTTGCTGATTCCCTGAAAGACCAGCATGTCCGAGGCAGGCTCAGCAGGGGAGTCTGGCCGGGAGGGTGGACCCGGTGAGCAGGCAGCAGGGTCTGCAGGAAGCCGTGCTGCTGACAAAGGTTAGGAAGGTCTACCATCAGCCCCACGGAATAAGATGAGCAGCATGCTCCCGGCAGATCCACGGCCTCAGGAAACCGCAGGAGGGTCAGCCATGAATTGGCTCTGATGCAACTGGAGGTGGACAGTGGGATCACGCGGCTGGCCAAACGCCCTGCGGTGAGTCTGTCTGAGCAGGTCACTGGATGGGACCTGGCCACCTCAGAAGGTCTTTTCCTCAAGCATGTCTGGCTCTCAGGTCCATAATGCTGGACATCACGTCCCTTTGAAGAAGCCCCCGTGGTGCAGTGCATAAAGCATTGGGCTGCCACCTGGAAAGGGGCGAGTCACCAGCTGCTCCGTGGAGAAAGGAGGGCCGTGTCCTCTGGCGGATTTACAGCCTCAGAACCTGGATGGAGGGGCTCTGAGAGTCAGCACCAATGGGCAGCCAGTGGACACCTGCTTTCAGATCTGCATTGGTCCGAGGACAGTAAGAAAGGCCTTCAGGGAAGAGACTGTGACGTTCTGGACTGGCAGACCTTACAGAACTGCCCCTCCTTTACCTACCACCGGGCCTAGCGTGGACGGTCACGGCAGCCCCGAGAGCTGAGGAAGGGGGGCCCTGAGAGGCGGGGGACCACGATTAATGTGTTCCTATTCCTGTCGGAAATTCCAGCCCAGAACGCTCCAAGCAGCTCTCCTCTGCACGCATACATGAAGATGGGTTGATGCCCTTAAGTTGTGATGTCGGAGGAGACTGAATATCTCAAGGCCTAGAAAGAACAGACACGCCTGGGCGGAGGCGCCCCCGGACGCTCCTGGGAGGCAAGGATGGCGGCATTTCAGCTCACATATTTGGAGAATGTTGTCAGAGGGGCCTTGGGGAAAGTGGACACAGACGGAAGTCTCAACAAAGGACTGCGATGGTGACTGTAACAGTGGCTGGGCTCCCGAGGGAGGTGGAGGACAGGGCTGGGCTCGGACCTGCTCACAAGGTCTCTGAGTCAAAGCTGACTCTGTGGCGTGCATCAGCAGCACGCGTTGGAGGGCAGGCTCCCGCTCAGGGTCCCGGAAGCACCTCCCATCCAGTCAGAATCCTGCCCCCAGGGCCACGCCACCCCTTGCAGGTAGCCTGCCCTGAGTGTCCTGTGACCTCCTGGTCTAGGAGGTGTTCTGCTCATAAACGGGGCCGTTGCCTCACTTCTGCTGAGAAGCATCTGCAGACAGACCAGCATGGTTCCAGGCAGCACACCAGGGACAAGGTCTCTGGAGCCCAGGTGACCCCAGCTCTTCAGCCTGGGCCCCTGGCTCACAGCTCAGGCTGAGGCAATTCTGAAAGCACAAGTATCCTATCTCAGGCACCCAGGCAAAGATGGGCCCCAGGGCCAGAGTTCACTGGTGCCAGAGCACAATGTCCCCAGGCCCATTCCTGGACCTCCACTCTCGGCCATCCAGGCAGCTCCCTTGGGTTCAGCAAGAATCCCACTGCCTCTCCCAAACCCGTTCTTCCAGAACCTTCAGTGGGAGGAGGGGGATAGCTTGTGAGTCATCCCTCCTCACCTGTCACCCCCACCCTAGAGCGAGTGACTCCTTAGCCTGCTCCCCAAGGTCCCTGAATCACCCTCCTTGGTCCTACCCTTCCTCTTCAGGGGCTCACTTGGGGTGGGGCCTAGGGGCCTTCTCCTGGGTCAGGGCACAGACCACTCATCATGCTAGCTGTTCTCAACTCGCCCCTGGGGTCTGAGGTGATACAGGACAATCAGCCTCCAGTGTCCCACTCCTCGTCCCTCCAGGTCCAGCAGGGCCTCAGTGGTGCCCCCACACGCTCTGGGCTTCCTGAATCATCCTCATTTTCACGCTAATGTGGAGAGGAACGGGTGGCCTCTCCCCATCTGTAGAGGACTGGGTGACTTCTCCATTTAGAGGAGGGAGGGGCCACATAGGAGCAGCTGCCCAATCATTACAGTGGGAGGAAAACAGGAGGGATTTGAGGCCGCTGGGAGCCCCTCGACCTGGCCCTACACTCCAGGCTCAGACCCATCCCCCGCATCACCCAAGTCACCCCGGGTGGGGCAGGAAACGGCTAGTTAGACTGCTGTGATAGCATGAGGGGAGGGGGCAGAGGAGAACCCAGGACTGTGTGGACCCAAGAGACCCATTAGGGGTTCGCTGGACGGGGGCTGGCTTGGCCCCAGGGGCTGAGGGCTAGGAAAGGGGCCTCAGTATTGCTCCTAGCCCCTGTCCTTCCTCATTAGCCTGGCCCCCCTCCCAAGCCTCTGAGTCTCCGACAACAACATTCCAACCAGCATTTTCTTGGCATCTACCCTACACCAGGCCCAGAGGGCGTCCAGAGTCCCTACCCTTCTGCTCCAGCATCCACACTCCCAAAGTCTCAGCCTTCCCCTGGTCCTCCCTCCTCGTTCCTCTCTCTGCTTCCACCATCCATTTTTCCAGAGCTCCACTGGGTGTCCTGGTGCCCTCTGTCCTGCAAAGTAGCAATGTCCTGTAAGAGCAATGCCTTAGGGTGGTGTCAGAGAGAGGGACAGAGACCATGACGCAGGGCTGGACCGGCAGAGATAAGATCCACAGAGGACAGACAGGGCAGCAGAGTGAGTCCCCAGCCAGGATGAGGGGACCAGGGGATACCCTGGCTGGGTGAAGGGATGCCCCCGGGCCCAGCAGAGATTGTATCAGGGTGGATGTGAGCCAGGCCCCTGCTGCTGGCGCTGACACATGCGCACACTCTCTCTCTCACACACATCGGGTCCCTGGAATGCGCTGCCCGCCCCATCCCGCCCCGCCCAGTGGCAGCTATAAGGGCCCTGAGAAGGGGGGGCTCCCACATCTCCCAGATGGCACCCGCAATGAAGACGGTGCTGCTGCTGTTTGTTGTGCTGGCTGTGGCCACCGGGCCAGGTGAGGGACTGGGCAAGGAGGACACCTGTGTGCTGGGCAGCCGGATCTCCAGCGGCACTGGACAAAGAGCAGTGACACGGGGGTGCTCTGAGCTTGGAGACGTGGTACCTCAGAACTTAAAAAAGCTGGGGTCTGCCTTCCTGGAGCCTTGAGCTTATCTTGGAATCTGCATCTCAGATGTCCCTGGGGGCCACAGACTCTCAGGCTGAGTAGACAGGGGTGTGGAGGTGTGGGGGGCTCATCTGAGATGCCACCAAAGCCCCATGCATGCAGCCCTGCCATCGCCCCGCACCCCCCTCCTCCCGCCCC
>NW_006399753.1:1618007-1619495 GCF_000299155.1 Elephantulus edwardii
GCACCCCCTCCTCCAGCCCCGGCACCCCCTCCACCCGCCCCGGCACCCCTTCCTCCCACGCCAGCTAAGCTGTAGCCTGGCTCAACGCTGTGACCCTGTGCCACTGAGAGCAGTTTGGGAGGCACTGTGCGTCCTCCATCGGGGCCCCTGAGCCAGCGCAGACATGGTCTCCCAGAGGCTGTTTGTAAAGCAGTGGCCCCAGACAGGCGTGAGGAGGGGGCTTTTCGGGCAGTGAGCCCAGCCTCTCTGGTCCCTGAGACCCTCATCCTCCTGCAGCCCGGGCGCTCCAGTGCCATGTGTGTGTCAGCACCTCCAACTGCAAGCAACCACAGACGTGCCCAGCCAGCTCTCGCTACTGCAGGACCATGATGACCGGTGAGGACTGAACCGGGCAGCCTGAAGGGCTGGGAGGCGGGCGGTCTGGGGTGGGGGTCTTGGGGCCATAGCAGCCAAGGGGACCACTGGCAGGATCTGGGCACGGGCTGCGGAGGAGGCAGGCTGGACAGCCTAGGCCTTGCTCGGCCTGGCCCCTGACCACACCTTTGTCCCTGCCCCCCAGTGGAATCGCTGTCGGGGAACCTGGTGAGGAAGGAGTGTGCTGACTACTGCGTGCCCAACCATGCCCAACAGGGCCAGGTCAGCAGTGGATCAGCCACCACCATGTGCTGCCAGGGTGACCTGTGCAATACCAGCCTCAGCGGAGCCCCAGCACTCTCCAGGGCAGCCACGCTCGGGTTGGCACTGGCCCTCGGCCTCCTGGCTTTGGTCCTGGCCCCCAGCCTGTGACAAGCCCCACAGTGCTTAGGGGGTTCTACTACCCCCACCCCCGACATCACTCTGCTGCACACCCTGTGGCCTCCACACTCTCCCCATCCACTGGGCCTGAGAAAGCTGACCTCGGCCCCTGGACGCCCTGAGCAGAGCAGCGGGCTGGCCACTAGCGCCATCTAGTGCCTCCACTTTTGTGTTCGTTTTGTTTCTTTTTCTACTTGAAGTTGGATCGGAATAAACTACTTAAAACCAATTTGGCTGTATTATTCCAGGAGAGGAGGGTGGTAGGGGACTGAAGGCGGCAGGCGACACTGCTGCCCTCCCCCTAGTGCCTTGGGCCCAGCTGAGGGCTGTGCGGAAAGTGCCACTTTGCACGGCCCCCACGGGCCATGGTCCAGGGCTCTCAGCTGAGAGGGGCGGTCCCTGGACTGGTGCCCGTCTGCCCACAGCTTTTCCTGAGCTACCTGGCTCCACACCTGAGGACCAGCAGTCTCCTCCTATCCCCCCTCCCCCCGCCAAATCCCCTGCATCACCTGACCTGTGTACACTGGGTAGGTGGGAATTCAGACCACACGGGCTGGCCGTGGGCAGAGAGGAGACTCAGCAGAGAGGGAAAGCTCAGACACTGAGACCCTGGGATTTCCCATGGGTCCTGCCCCATCCTCCCCGCGTTCTAGGCCCTCCCCTGGGTTCTCACCGCCACCACCAGCTTGGTTC
>NW_006399753.1:1619666-1640671 GCF_000299155.1 Elephantulus edwardii
GATTTTCATTCATTCACTGTTGCACTTTTCTTCCCTCCCAACCTTCCCCCAGTACACTACCGTCTTGGGAAAGTAAAAGAAAAATTCTTTCATTGTTTTACAATCCCTCCCCCCAGGTCCACTCCACTATACAGCCTTCGCTCTGGACTCCTGTCATGACAAAAATATCTAATAATTTCCCTCTTAAACAGTTTTCTCCCTCATCTGTTTCAATGTAGTATACATTGTTTAACCCATCTTTCTCAGTCTCCTCCCAACCCCAATGTCAGTCCTGCTTTACAACAGTGGCACCATGCAGTATTTGTCCTTTTGTGACTGAGATACTTCATCAGCATAATGTTCTCCAGAGTCACCCATTTTGAATAATATTGCATGAGTTCCTTGTTTTTCAATGCAGAGTTGTATTCCATTGTGTTACTAGACCACAGCTTCTCTAACCATTGTTTGTTGATGGACACTTAGGTTGTTTCCAATCCTTGCTATTGTGAACAAAGTCACGATGAACATGGGTGTGCATATATATGCTTGGATGTCAGTTATGGTCTCTTTGGGGTATATTCCCAGCAGTGGAATTGCTGGGTCAAATGGTATCTCTATTTGCAACTTTCTGAGAAAGCGCCACACAGCCTTCCATAGTGGTTGCACCCTGAGCTCTCTTTATGAGCTGGTCCCACCCCACTCTACACCCACCATCCCGTTCTGAGCCATCTCCCCCTGGGTTTGGGCCTTCCACTTGGGTTCTGACCTATCCAGAGGCTGTGGTATCCAAAAAGATGAGTCCCCCAGACCCAAATGCACAGGCGCAGAATGGTCATGCCCTTGGAGACGGGACAGTCCCTCTGCCAGTGGTGGAGACGGTCCCTCTGCCCCTGGAAGGGACACCCCCTCTTCCTGAGGCCCCCACTCCCTCAGGCTTCAGTGAGGGTCCCACCGCTCTGCTTCCCCATCAGGAATCACAGGCCTTGTGGGCCTGGCCAGGGCACCTATGAGCACCAGGCCCAGAGCCGCAGAGGAAGGGATGGGGTGGGGGGTAGAGAAAGGAGTGGGCTAGTGTGAGCAGGGTGGCCAGGCCACAGGCCACTCCCTTCTCACGCAGGGAGAGTGACACTGCCCTGTAGTCCCACAAGAGGACTCCAGGCCCCTGGCTCTGGGGGCAGGGGAGCTGGAAGTCTTGGTCAATTCTGCCTCGCCCTGGACCCCAGCTGCCATGGACCCTGGGGACTGCTCTCCTCTCCTCCCCTCTCACTAAGCTGGGGTCTCAGGAGCATCTGGCCTGGCCCTCCTATGAATCCTGCCTCTTTTTCTCTGTCTAGGGTCAGTGAGGGTCAGCTGGAGTCGGGCGGTCAATTCTCTGGGTTCCAGCCCAGCTTCCTTCCAATGCACTTGTCACTTTCCTGGGCAGCCAGCACCTGCCAGTGTTACCTGTGACCATGGCGGTGGTGCAGAATCCCAGCAGGGGTGAAGAACTCCCAAGCTCTGCCTCTGGGTCCTGGTTGGCCCTGCGGGGGGCGGGAATGGGAAGGGGCCGAGGGTGTGTGTATGAGGTGGTGTGCAGGTCTCCCCCTCTTTGTGTCCCAGACCTGCGGGGGGAAGGGAGGTGTGCAGGGCTCCCCCACCCCCAGTCTTCATCCCACGGCCTTGCATGGGGAGGGGGAGAGAGGTGTGCAGGCCTCCTCCGCTCGGAGTCTCTGCAGCCCCCACATCAAGCTCTCCATCTGCTCTGGGGTGGGAGCTCACGCAGGAGTTCCCAACACAGGGCCAGTGTGCACCCCAGTGGCCGATGGAGCCCAGGGCGTTGGTGTGGTGCAGTCGCTCTTTGTCACCATATGTCCGTTCACCAAGGCGAGGACTGGCAGAAAGTAGATGTGCCCCCAGCAGGAGAGGGGCAGCGGCTCAGGGTGCGGGGGCATGTGCAGTTCCAAAGGAGGGAACTGCCTGGGACCCTGAACAAGAAAAGCAGGGGTGCAGCCAGGGGTTCTGTCCTCTAGGACAGGAGTACGAGGACTCTGGCTGGGAGCCAAAAGGCTTCCAAAGGGCCAACTGTGGGCACCTGGGCGGGCAAAGGGCAGGCCCTGGCCAAAGCCATGAAGTGGAAGAGTACCCCTGCCCCTTGGGAGAATAAGATCCCCCACCCCCCAGCACAGCACATGCAATCAATGAGTCATAGGTCACGGTCACCACCTAGGGACTCCTTCTACTCAGGAGCTGTGGGGGGCCCTGACCACCACTGTCCTGGCTTCTGTTCTCCAGGTGCCAGCCCCACCCAGAGCCTGGAGGTTGCACCTGGACAGATGTGTGGAAGATAGTCCTGCCCTCTGTGGCCCTCACCTGTTCTAGACTTCTCACACCCCAGTCCCAACCTGACCCACAGGCAGGGAGTAGAGGTGGCCATGAGACCAAGGATGGAGAGGCTGGCCTGGAGGGTCACTCTAGCCCCCCCAAGTAGATGGCTCCTTCTGCAGAGCCCAGAACTGGTCAGGGGCTCTCTGGGGGTCCCAGCACCTGGCGGGATGCGCAGCCATCATGGCGTTCATTTTGGACACTGAGAGGCACTTTCCCTCAAATCTAAGTTTAAAACAACCAATCCCAGCATCCATGCTGACCCAGGTGCCCACACGAGTGTCACAGTGCCATGTGTACCACAATGCCCCCACCTGGATCAGAGTAAAACTGCACCCTAGGTTTCCACGGATGGACTCAGGCCCACCTCCCCCGGCCCCTGGAATGGGCTCCAGTGTCCACCCTCTCAGTGAGCAGCTGGGCACTGACCCGCCCAGCGCAGGCGCACCCCTGCCGCCAAGCCAATGAGGATATGTGCTGCCTGCAGGTGGGAGACCTGGAACTGTCGAGCCAGCTGCCGCCCACAGTCTCGCTGCCCCACGTCCCCGCCTGCAGGCTGTCTGGTCAGCTGTAGTCCCTTCACTGCACAATCTTCTTGCCATGCCTCCAATGTGTTTAGCCACTCTGGGGAGAGTACTCCTGCTCTGAAAGGTGAAAGGTCAGGAAAAGAGAGGGAGACTCTCGTTGAGGTGATGGATGCAGTGACTGTACCAACAGGCTCAAGTGTGTCAGAGCTGATGAGGACGGCACAGGACAGGACAAGGCTCTGTCCTTGTTCGGAGCTGATGTGAGTCGACGCAGCAGCCCCTACCTAACATCAGTTAGCCCTGCTAGGAGCTCCAGTGGCCTAGCCGGTAAGGAATTGTGCTGCCACCCCAACTGCAGCTGGTTTGAATCCACCAATTGCTTTGGGAAGAAAGACGGGCATTCTCTGTGTGACTTCCAGTCTCTGAAAACCGCTGTAGGGTCAGCTGGATGGCACGCAACATCAGTTCTGCTAGCAGTTCTCCTTGCACTCAAAGCTACCACTCATTTCTCTCCTGTTCTGAATTTCAAAAGCTTTGGCTAGGTGGAGGGCGCGACTTCTGCTAACCTGAGGGACCACAGTAAAGGGACAGGACGGAATGTTGTGACTAATGCCACACTTCTCTCATATCTTTTTATAAGCCTTACTGATCTGGCATACTTCAAGCCATTTCCTTTTTCTATTTTATTTTTTTATTATTTTTTGAGTGTGTGTACCATCAAATCAGATCTGACTGGTACAGGAGGAGATTGCCCCTTCTGCTCCAGCAGAGCATATGGTGGATTTGAACCGCGTACCGCTGGGATTGGCCATTTCCTTTTTCTAGACTCAATGTTAGGTCTAGATGTCTACAGGAGAGTTATAGTGGTACAGTGGTTAGGCATTAGGCTGCTATGACAGGTCGGAGGTTGGAGCCCCCCATCCCCCCCAGGGAGCTGAGGAGTCTGCTTCTGTTGAGATCGGTGGTCTTAGAAACCCTGAGAGGCCTTTCCGCCCTGTCCCATGGGTCAGTCACCGGCGTCAGCCCGAGGGCACAGAGCAGCACGGCCACAAGAGCAGCTGCTCTCCCCCTGCCCTCCTCCCTGCTCCCTCCCTGCCCTCCCCCCGCCCTCCCCCCCCGCCCTCCCCCTGCTCTCCTCTCTGCTCTCCCCCTGCTCTTCTCCGTGAGCCTGGGGCCTCAGGTGCTGAGTCCTCCTCCAGCCCAGGGAGAGGCCTCTGCTGCTACAGCTATTATTACCCTGTGACTCAGGCGCCCGGTATCTTGGGGTGGAGGCGGGAGTGAGGGACAGAGATGCCCAACATTGAGTGTCCCAGGGAGGTTAGGCAGGGAGGCCACGGTGACGGCTAAGTGTGGGTGGAGGCCCCTGGAGCTCGCCCTTGGCGTTGGCTGTCCAGAGGCTGATGGCCTGGTGTGGAGGAGGCGGAGGGTGGAGCTGGGGGGAGGGGCGGAGCTGCACCTGTGTCTGTGGGTCACGTGGTGTCACGGCAGGGCCTGCTCTGTGTCCGGGAGTGACTGGCTGTCCACAGTGTCCCTGCGTCGTGACGCCGGGTGGGTGTCTGGGTTCCCTTGAGCTGGAAGGGACTAGCCTATTGGCTGGGGGGGCCGAGAGGGCAGGGGCAGGAAGGATGATGGCGGGGGCGAACCCGAGCTCCCTGAGCCCCCACGAGGGGGGTGGCGCGCTGGAGGATGGCGGGGTGCGGGCCGAAGGGTCGGGGCGGGGCCTGGTGAGCTCACGCGCGGCGGGGTGGGCCCAGGACGCTGGGGACGCAGGGCAGGCGATGCGGCAGAGCGTCCGCGGGGCGCAAGAACACACGCACCGGCAGACCCGAGCCGCGGTCTGCTGGCGCCCAGGTGAGTGCGCGGCGCAGCGGGGGTTCCTGTTGATGACGGTCGCGGGCGAGGTGACTCCTGACACCCCTCGCTCCACGCCGCCTCCTCCCTGGCTCCGGGCCGCAGTCTTCGGGGCGGAGCTCCTGGCTAGGACGGGGTGTACCGCGGGCCCCGCCCGAATTGGGTCCCCGACTTGGGGGGCCTGGCGCCTGGTCCGTGGTGGGGCTAGGAGCCTGATATTGTCCGGGGGCGGAGCGCGGCCAGGGCCGGGTCCCTGCGGGGGGCGCGCAGCTGAGGTCCTGCCTCTTTCTGTCCCCCCCCCCGCCGCCCCGCACCTCTCGGCGCTGGGCATGCCCACCCTCTGCTTCGGTCTGCGCCCTTGCGGGCCGGGCGCAGCTGAGCCTGTGGCCACGTTGTCCCGCTACAGGGACCAGGCCGACTTGAGCTGCGTCCCACAGAAGCAGGGCAGGGGGCCCTTGTGCATTGCAGAGACCCAAGCACCGCCAGGCCCTCTCGCAGGGTTCTAACTGCTGTGCCCTCTGGCCTCCCTTTGACCGCCCCTTGCCCTCTCCAGCATATTTCCAATTGGAATGTCTTTGCCCAGCTTTCCTCGACTCCTACCTCAGACCCAGACACCCACCCCCACGGGCAGGAAGGCCTCCAACGCCACGCTGGGTGGGGTACCCCTCCCGTCAACCCCATCCCTGCCCCAGAATGGCTGCGCGGGGCACCCTCGAGCTCGTGTGACCGCCTGGGCTTTGTCATTCTCCGCACAGGGCTTTGTGTCCCAAAGACCAGCGCTGCCTGGTGGACAATGTGCCTGGGAACCTCTGTGCCAAGTCCCTTCTGATCTGCTCACGGGAACAGCTGCCCCACTGCCCTCCTCCGCCCCACCTTGCCTCCTGCTGCTATGAAGCCCACACTTGGCCTGTTCCTGGTGGCTCTGATGAGCCTGCCTCTGGGTAAGGTGCACGGACAGAGGGATGGACAGACCTACATTCAGGCAGACAGAGAGGGGAGCCCAAGTTCCCTCACTCCTTGCATCTGTTTCCCTGGGGTGGGGCGTGTTGGGCTGGAGAAGAGCCTTCTCTCTGGCCTATGACTCTTTCTGCCCTGTCCCCCGACCCCTAGTCCAGGCTCTGGACTGCCATGTCTGCGCCTACAATGGAGAGAACTGCTTCAACCCCATGCGCTGCCCTTCGATGGTCTCCTACTGCATGACCACCCGGACCTGTGAGTAGGGGGGCCTCGCCACTGGGCAGAAGAAGGCCTGAGGGAGAGGGGGAAGGGGGAGAAAGGGTCTCTTCCCTGTTCCTGGGAGGGGAGTCCAAAGGCAGGAGCCTCCTAGCTACCACTGGGAACTGAGGACCATGGTCTGAGAGGGACCCCACCCCCAACACTCTGTGCAGGGCCCTGATGGAGATGAAGAGGCCAGAGGAGGAGGGTGGAAACCAAGGACAGGAGCCCCAAACTCCAAAAGTGGACCCTACCCCCAGGTCTCTGGCTAGACCATCTGATGGGGATGGAGAGGGCTTTTTCTGCTTCTGAGAGAGAAGACTGGGGCAGGGGGTCTCCCAGCCGCTCCAGGGAGCTGAGGGCCTGATCCTCGGATAGGGAGGGTCCCCACCCCCAAGTCCTTACCTGGGCCATCTGGTGAGGATAGGGGGGAGGGTTCCTCTGTCCCTGAGAAGGTTGGGAGGTTGAGGGGGGGGTTCCAGGGAGCTGAGGGCTTGTGGTCCCCGCTTTAAGCGCTACCCCCCAACCTGGGGGTGTCAGGTGGGGTAGGAGTGGTTCCTCTGTTCTGAGAAGGTGGGGAGACAGGAGGAAGGCTTCTTGTAGCCTTAGGGGCTTAAGCCTGTGGCCCCCAGACAGAGGGCCATCTCAGCTGCATGCCTTTGGGGCCCAGCTCCATTCAGGTGACAGCTACCTCTGTCCCCCAGACTTCACGCCGTACAGGATGAAGGTCAGCAAGTCCTGTGTACCCACCTGCTTCGAGACTGTGTATGACGGCTACTCCAAGCACGCCTCCACCACCGTCTGCTGCCAGTACGACCTCTGCAATCACGCCGGCCTCTCGGCTCCCGCCGCCCAGGCCCTGCTCCCCGTGCTCCTGGCCACCCTGTGGGGTCTTCTCTAACACCTGGGACCCTACCTGGCCGGATGCAGCTCTTCAGAAGCACTGCCCTGAGGGAGGGTTGCGTACCTTCGACCCCCTGCCCTCCCAGACCCCTCGGGCCTCAGCCAGGCTTCCAGGGCCACACCTGTATGTTCATCCCACCTTTCCTTCCAAAACTGACTTCAGAGAAGTTTCCAGCCTCTGTAGAGCTCAGCCCTCCCGTCTCCAGAGCTCAGGGACACAAATGTGTGCTGAGGGGTACTCAGTCAGCTGGTACTTAGCCAGTGAAGGGCTCGTGGCTGAGCCCCTCCTAACAGCCTTGGAGTCAGGCCCTGCCTCAGTGGACTGGGAGTGTTCAGGGAGGTACCATAGAGACTCTTATTCTTGATTGAGGAGTCGGGCCCTGCCTCAGTGGACTGGGGGTGTTCTGGGGACAAAGGCAGAATATTAGGAACCTTTCCTTCTGGTCCTGGAGCTGGTTGTCCCTGTGCAGCAGCTAAGGCTCTGGGTTGCCCAGCATCACATGAGGAATGACTGTCCCCTTGATTGTCGGAGGATGAGTGCGAGTCCTGGGTTTCCAGCAATCCTAAGCAAAGGGAGACAGCTCAGCGTCTGAGGCTCCCCCAACTCCAAAGGCCCATCTGCATCTAGAGAGGGGTCAGGACTTGCTGTCCAGTCAGATCTCTTCCACCCAGAGCTCAGTGCATACGAACTAGGCCACCAGGGTCTCTTGACAACCAATGCCTGGCTCTCGGAAGTCGAGAGTCGAGATGGACTTCCACAGGACACCACATTGGGGTAACCAGTCGCCCAGTGACGCCTTAACCCCTCGGATCACATGGGACTGGAATACTTCTCTCGCCATGAGCATCTCCCTCCTATCACATGCTCCCCACCCGACTGGACTCTGGGACCCCAGAGCTTTCTGACATAGTGAGTCAGCGTCATCTAGAGCCCCCCCCCACAACCCACCTGGCCCACTTGAGCCTCGTCCACCGGTGGGTGTGGGAAGCACACGTCTGCCCCCACCCACCATCCACATCCCACTGACCAGGAGGGCCAGCCACCTGCCCCGTCCCATCATGATATCAGATCAAAGCGACGGCTGCTCCTGCCCTGACCACAGCCCCCAGTGCTCCTGACAGAGCTCCTGGGAGACCCAGACACTCAGCTCTCACCCCGAAGTGAGCCCCCACCACCAGACCTGTGACTGAAATTCCACCTGCAAAGCTTTGTTCCGGGCTACACTGGGCATGGAGGCAGACCGACCATGCTCAGGGGCCAAGGGGCTTGTCCTCTGGGCCTGGGGATGGAGGGAGGTGGTTGGGGGCTGCTTTGCCCTGGTTTGTTACCTGAGAGGTAGTGGGCTGTGGAGGAAGCTAGTGGTGGTAGTAGGGAGGTCCTGGGTGCATCTCCTACACGAGTGTCTGGGTGAGGAGTGAATGAACACCATGACCTCCTAAAGGGGCTTGGAGGATGAGGGGCCACCCTGGGTCAGGAGACAAGGCAGAGTTACAAACAGGACAGGTGGATGGGACGCCAGTAGAAGCTGCCCACTGGATGAGTTCCAGAGCTTGGGGACAGGCCAGGACATGTTGTCCCAGGCTAGCCATTCAAGGCCTGGGCTGTCCCTACCAGGAGTCCATTCTGGCCCCCAGATTTCTGATGGAGGTCCCTCAATGGCTGGCCCCAGAGTTAGAACAGGTTAGGATGCTGGCTAGGGCAAGGGGTAGAGCTAGACCAACTTCCAGATTTCCTCCAACAGACAGGGAGCAAAGGTCAGAATGCCAGCTGGGGCATTCTAGAGGGTCAGGAGGCCAGCTGGTGGATGCTAGAGGGTCAGGGTGCTGGGACGGCAGAGGGTCGAGATGCTGGCTGGGGGACGCTAGAGGGTCAGGGTGCTGGGACGGCAGAGGGTCAGTATGCTGGCTGGGGAGAGCAAATGAACACCCACGTGCACAGCCTTCTTGCACAAGACCGTCATCACCAACCTGGTCCTGGCCTCTTGAGCTGGACCAACCCTCCCTCTGGCCTGTCTGCATGAGGCAGAGGCCTGGCTGGCTGCCCACATTGGGTCCTGGATTCAAGAACAGGAAAGGAGCTGCGGGGTTTGAGGGAGCCTCCCACACCCAAGCCCCACCCCATAGCCACCAATCCATCCATCCAGGCCAGGACAGACGCTCTGCTCCCGGCCCCACAGGCAGTGTCTGGCCTTGCACCTGCCCTACTCCCCAGCCTGGAAGGAAACAGGTCAAGGCTGGAAGAGAGGCAGGAGTTCAGACAGGCGACTTGGGCTGGGGCACCAGGTTTGAGCTTACACTTGTCAACACTTTTCTGGTTTTCACACATCAGAGATGCCATGTCTCTGAGCCCCCAGCACCTTCCCATGGAAATCAAAGCCTCAGTTTACACACGCAGACTCTAATAGGGCAAGGAGCCCACATGTGCACGCTTACTAAACTCGACCAACTACTCACATGGTGTTTCTGTTTTGTGTGCTTGCCATATGGACCCACGTAGAAATGTTCGCTACAGATTAGTAAGCCCGAGTCAGCCTGTTCAAGCTTTCCTTATTGGGTGCTCGGTCTTCTCACCCACACTGCCTGGTGAGGGACACTAGCAAGCCCTCTTAAAGATAAGGAAACTGAGGCATGCCTGAAAGCCCCTGCCTACTGGTCCCTGTCCACACTGCAGTCTCTTCCTGCAGGGTGTAGGACGTGGGGTGGAATGGCAGAAGGGGTAATAAGGGGGGCAGGGGTACTGCCGGCTCCACTGGGGGCTGGTCCCACTGTGCAGGTCTCAGCACAGAGAGCTCCCTCAGGAGGATGGGGGCTCTCCCCAGGGGGAGTGGAGGGGTCTCCCAGGGGAAATGGAGAGTTCTTCTAGGGAGAGTTGAAGGCTCTCTGCAGGGGAAGCTCTCCCAGGAGAAGTGGGGACTCTTCCTAGGGGGTGGGGGGCTCTCCGCAGGAGGAGCAGGGGTAGCTTTCCCAGAAATCTCTCAGGGGGAGTGGGGTCTCCCTAGAGGCCCCGAGAGGCTGCACCTGCCCAGCTAAAATGGGAGCCAGCCTGCCTTGTCCAAGGAGCAGCACCTGGAACAAATATGGCCCCAGGGACTGTGCCCTTCAGAGCTGCCCACAGAGCTGGAGGCAGGATGGCCAGCAACAAGGTGCAGGCGAGGACAGGTGTGCAGCTGCACCCACACCCTCTAGGGACAGGAGGCCGCAACACCTCTCTTCTCTGGAGGTTGGTTTGGTGGTGAGGTGCTTCTGTCTGGTGTTTGTAAAATCCTGGAATGAAATGAAGCAGTGTACCACCCTTCATGCCTGCTTCCTGTGGGGCTCTTGTCAGGACCACAGTTTTTGGGCTCCAGCCCTTCAATTGTTCTATCTCTGAGGTGGGAGGCCTGGCGGAGTTCTCCAGCCCCTGCCTGGCATACAGGCTATGTGGCTCCCCTGTGCATCCTGCTGCCCCTGCCCAGCTCAGAGCTCCACGTTGCTCGGAGCACTGCCCTCATTCTGTACCCAGGCCACAGAGAGGTCCCCGTATTTCCGCGTGAATGAATGAGCAAGTGGAGGCGCGCCTGGACCTCTGCCCCACAAGGCGCTGGCCCGGGCCTCCCAGTCCAGCTGGTCCCGGCTTCATCAGTCTCTGAATCTTGTTCACTTGGGCTGTGCAGGGGGCACTTCAGCTGCTGGTAGAGAAGGCCCATGTCCCCCAGGTCCTGAGCTGACCCTAGCCTGGGGCAGGAAAGGGTGACCCTGGGGAAAGGAAGAGAGAAGGGCTTGACCAGGAACTGTCCCCACTTCTGTACTCCTGGTTCGCCTCTTGTCATCCTCTCCTTGGGAGGGGCGGGAAGGTGCCAGGTGCAGGAGGTGGCACTGGAGACCCCACACTGATCCCAAGTCCTCCTCCTCCTGGATTGTCCCTCCTGACTGTACTCCCACCCCAGCCTCAGCCCCTGGAGCCTAGCAGGCAGAGGAGATAAAAAGCGCTCAGGCAGCTAGTATAGACACCCCAGCAGACAGCCCTGCAGACCACTGGGGGGGGGTCCTGGCTGGCCCATTCCCTCCCCCCAGACAGTCCTGGCTGGCCCATACCCCTGCAGACCACTGTGGGGTCCTGGCCGGCCCATCCCCCCCCCCAAGACATCCTTGCAGATACCTGGGCATGGTGGATAGCCCTAGCGGGCCAATGCCGCCAAAGACAGCCTTGCAGACACCTTGGGGGGGGTGTCCCTGGCCTGCCCATCCCCCCACAGACAGCCCTGCAGACACCCAGGGTCCTGAGCTGGCCAACTCCCCACCAACATCCCTCTGCCCAGCAGACACCCCATGCCCCTCTGCTCACTCCAGCAGTGCCAGCTCCATCCTGCTCACTCCGCTCGGCCCTTTATTTCCAGCCACGGATCCTCAAAGTACGGCAGTCACGGCAGTGACGGCTCTCAGGATTCCCACAGAAACAGGTCACAGCAACAGCTTCCTCCCGCCCTCTCCCAGCCCTGCGAGGGACCAGGCCAGGGCCAGATGAGGAAGCTGAGGTGCCCAGAGGGACCTGGAACTGGGACCAGCTCCGTGCTCCGCCCTGGCCTCTGCTGGCAGCCTCAGATGCAGGGGGTGCTTGTGGGCTAGCCCTGGGAGACGAACGTCAAACATCATCCTTTGCGGAGCTTAGTCCTCCGTAGTTCCAGGTCTTCCAGCCACAGTTGTCCCTGTTTTGAGGACAAGGTCTGGCCAAGGGTGCAGTCAGCACTGGGGCCAGGTTCTTGGCAAACCAGCAGACAGCCCAGGGGCCGGGCGGGGCGGGGTGGGGTGCGGACAGCAGATATAAGCACCGTCAGGGAGCCCCAGCTGCCTCCTGACCCTGCCCTCATCTTGTCCCCACTGGACAGCATGCGTCTCCTCACTGCACTGCTGCTGACCGCTGCCCTGAGCGCGGAGCTGGGTGAGTTGGAGGACAAGTGGCCCCTCTTCCTGCACTCCCTCACCATCCTGGCTCCTTTCCCAGGACCCCACGCCTGTCCCCCCAACCACCTTTCCCACTCACACCCTCCCCACCCCCTACAGCGGTTCCCGTCTCCCTCAACCCCTCTGACCCTTCCCTCCCCACATATCCAGCTAAGCCCTGGACATTTCCACTTAACCCCCCCAACACACACCCCTACTCTCCGCTGGCCTCTGGCCACTGGCCACAAGCAAAGTGGCCTTTCTGAGCGTCTTTGGGCGGACCCTCAGTTGGTCAGCTCAGCTCTTGTTTTGGAGATCCCCTCCTGGGACCCCTTCTACCTGCCGCCAGTGAATGGATGGGCCTCCCAGCCCCTCTGGCCCTCCTCTGTCTGGTCCACCCGAAGCCGCAAGGCCCCGCCCACAGTCTAGCCCCTCCCGCAGCCTCAGCCGCTCTGGTCCAGGTGCCGCCCACTGGTCGACAGGATGTCTCGCCCTGGTCTCCCCCTCATCTCTCCGCCCAGTGGGCTTGTCCAGTCCTGATTCACGATGGCATCCCCGTCCACCCAGACCCTCCAGTTCTCAGCTCCCCGCCTTCTGCTGCCAAAGCCTTGCTGTCCCTCTCCTAGAGGTGGGATTCCAAGGGGCAGCGAGATTGGGACAGAGGTCTGGACTGTACCCCACAAAAGCGAGGCTCTTCCTTGGAATCCTCCTGAAGGGGGTGCTCTGTATGCTGGGCTCCGTGGGGACCTTCTGTCCTGGTGAGGCGTCCGGCTGTCTTTCCTGTGAGAAAAGGGGTCCAGGCCATGTCCCTGACCACCTAGGACCACCCTAGGAGGCGACGGGGACTCAGAGCTCAGCTGAGTGAGCTTCCCTCAGTAGCAGGGCTGGGTCAGGGTGAGCGCTTCTGGCAGGAGTGACCACTCAAGGTCACCCAGGCTGGTCCAGCCCATTGCAGAGTCTCAGGTGTGAAGAGTCCACTGCTTGCCAGACTGGCCTCTAGGGGCCTAGCGGACCTCCTGGGGGAAAATGGGCAGTGATCAGAGAATCTATCTCCGTGAGCCCTCCTTTACCCTCAAGGCCCCAGGGTCCCCAGACTATGTCCCTGAACCCCCTTTCTCTGGGAGCCAGGGAGAGAGGGGCATACGGCTCACAAGAGCACACAGAACCGGAGCCCACCCCTCCTCACTCCCACGGCTCTCCTCTCAGTCCCGCCCCACCCGTCGAGGAGCTCTGTCCACTCACAGATGACCAGCGCAGCGCTGCCTCTGAACGTGGTGCCCATGCACACGGGGCCCCCAGCCCGTATTCATTCATGAGCAGTGACTGTATCCCACTGGCTAAAGGGCCAGGAACTTGAAACAGTGGCCTCTCCGCACTCTCTCCTGGGGTCAGGAGGGTCTGCACACCTCAGGCGAGTGAGGACTCTGGCCCTGAGTGTGATGGGTGACGGTCAGACAGCTGGCCCTTGAGGGTGGGAGTGGGTGCGGGAGGGCTGTTCCCTCCTGTGTATTAGTGTGTCTGTCTCTTTCTGGCACCTACAGCACACAGCATGTCCTGCTACCAGTGCAAGGGCTTCGGAGGATGTATGCGGAAGAGCAGCTGCCCCCAGGCCTCCACCCACTGCGTGTCCGTAGCCACCCGTGAGTGAGGCTGTGAGGGACCAGGGTCCCCTGCCCAGACTTAGGCCACGTGGGGAGGGATAAGGCTTGGTCCAGGCACCCAGCAGGGATGGTGTCCACCCAGTCTTAGGGCAGGCTGAAGGGAGCCCAATGCTGGGGGCGTGGGAAGCTGTCAAGCCCTTGGCTGTGGTGGGCCCTTGGCTCTAGTGGGGGGGGTCCGAACCTTAGGGGTCTCTGCAATCCCTCCCATCCATCTAGGACCCCTTAACAGTCCCGTGGACCTGCCTCTGGTCACCAAGTCGTGCTCCAGTGGTTGCCCCAACATTAACAACCTGGCCCCCCATGCATCCCTGGCCTGCTGCCAAGCCAGCCTCTGCAATGCGGACTGATGATACCCCAGCCCTGCCCTGCCCAAGATGTCCAGCACCACCAGAGGACCCGGGCCCCCACCCTGAAGACCCCTCCCAGCCACAGGAGAGCTGCAGAGAGCGGCCAGGCCTGCGGAGTATCTGCCGTTCAGCACTGCTCCTTCCTTGAGTCCTGCCGATGCCTGGGCTACTCTTTGTGCTGCCCTGCAAGTCCCCAAATAAAAGTCCTGGCTGCAGCATGGGCCCATCTGTCCACTATAAGCGGGACCCTGGGTCCTGAGTTTGGGTTGGGGGGGAGTAGGCCCAGGTGGGCACCTGGCCTCCCTGGCCCACGTGTCCTGTGGCGATCCATCTCCTGAACTAGGTGTCAGGCCCTGCGGCCAGCCAAGCCCCAGAGTGGACACAGCCACTCAGCTGGGAGGGGGAGCTGAGGACCCTGACTCAAAAGGGCCACCTACCTGAGCCCTGAGGGCTGCCCAGGAGTGAGTCAGAGGAAGCCCCCCCTCCCAGGGGGGTACAGAGATGCTGAGGGGGAGGCTGAGGAGCTGCGTACAGGGCTGGGGGCACAGCCACGTCCTCGCTCATGTGCGTGCCTCGCTCTCAGTCTCTCTCTCTCTCTCTCTCACACACACACACACACACAGAGCCAACTACTTGGGGAAATCCCAGGCTCCTCCTTGACCTGGGGCTCCAGCTCTTCCAGGCAGGTGTCTTCCTCCTCCTAGCTCCACCTGCATGTTCCTTCAACCCTACCTTTCTGGTTCCCAGTGAGCCTTACCCATCCAGCCCTGGTCCCCTCCCATCGCGTGTCCTCTCAGGGAGGCTCCACCTAGCACCCACACCCAGCAGTGCCTTGGCCTCACCCCCCCCCCAATGGCCACAGAACTGAATGTCAGGAGAAGCCTGTCAGTGAGCTGGGTGAATGGGGCCAATGTGGTGACAGCTGTGATGATGTGACCAGGGTGGACCTGGGCTGGGTGAGCTAGCCAGGGGCACAAGCTGCCCAGCAGACACTAACCATCGGCTCTTGGCAGGCCCTGGGCTGTAAGGGTGGATGAGACCAGAACCCTGGGGTCAGAGATGGGGCTGCTATGCTGGTACCCAGCTCACCAGGAAAGCCTCTGCCCTACCTGGTCTTGCCTGCTCTCATTTTGGCAAAGTTCTCATGAGGAATAAACCCAGGACAAGGACATGGGATCACAGAGCAGAGCAGTGAGGAAGGGAGGTCCCCCAGAGGGCTGCACAGTGAGGCCCAGTGGGGTGGGGACAGCACGTGGTGGTGTCACAGGTACAGGCAATAGATGTCTGAGATTCCAAACCAGCCCAATGCAGCGGAGGGGTGTGGCGGGAGGAGTGAGATAAAGGGCCGTCCGGTCAGTCAGGGTGAAACACGGGATGCTCTCAGGTGGGGTGGTGAGCTAGCTGGCCAGCGCTTGGACCTCCGCTCCCTCCTTCACAGATGACTGAGTCAAAGACCAGCTTGTAAGAAGAGAGGCTTTTAAACATAATACAGAATAGGCAGGTGAGCACATCACTCAAAAGGTTAAACGCAGTTTGCAAATGACCTGCAAGAAGTGAAATCTTACGTCCGTACACAGATGTGGAGCGCCATTCATGGTTGTCAACAGGTGGAAACCACCCCAGTGTCCACTAACAGATGAATGGACAAGCCTAAAGTTGTTTACTGGTGTTGCAGATTTATCTAAAACAGCTTTCCTGAGGGAGCTCTGGGGACCTAGTGCCAAGAAGCTGCACTGCAATCCAGAAGGCATGCAGTTCAAATCCACTAGATCCTCCACTGGAGAAGGACAGGCAATCTCCTCCTGTGTCAGTCAGATACAACTCAATGGTACAAAACAAGAAAAGAAAGGGGGGGGGATAGTAAAAAAACAAAACCCCACGGCTTTCCAAGGCCATTTAGGCTTTCAGCACATGGCTGGGCAGAACATGAAAGTAGAGTGTATTGTTTATCTGCAAACAGACTGGCCTGTGACCCCATGCCACCAGGTTTAAACTGGACAGGTTTAGAAGTCAAGGTAGGATTCTCAGTATTCTCCAGGAAGAAGCAGAGAAAAACAGTATGTGTCCCTCAAGGCCAGAGCTTCCTGTGCCGGCCAGACGGAGGCCTCCAGGAAAGCAGCTGCAGTCGCAGCAGAGAAGCAGAGCCCAGCAGGAGACACACTTGACCTGGAATTGCTGCCCCACGCAGCAGGGTCAGGGGCTGTTGTCCAAGCTTGCTGGAGGACTGAGGATAGACGTCATAATCGGCAAGACTAAGAGAACTTGGTAACACTGACCTAGTGGTAAGGCTGAAGGTCAAAGGACAAGTGAGCAGGCTTGAGAAGTTGCCCTGTCTGAGGAATTGTATCCTGTTGCCAACCTGAATTGTAACCTATTAGCTTCCCTACAATTCCCATAACCCAGAGTACGGTCCTGTAAGATCTGTGTGGCCTTTGCAAGCTATTTTAAACCCTGAAGTAGAGCAGGAAGAGAGCTCTGGTGCCCTACTGGTAAGAAGCTGTGCTGGAATCTCAAAGACATGTGGTTTGAATCCATCAGCTGCTCTGCAGGAGAAGGTTGGGCAGTCTCCTCCCATGAGATTTACTGTCTCTGAAAACTTGCTGGAGGGTCAGCTACGGGTTGGTTCAGATTCTGTGACATGTGACATACAACAGCCGCAGCAGAGTAGTAGGATTGGTGTTGGGATCAGTAGAAGGAGTGGGAGCAGGGAGGCCTGACCTTATGGTAATTTGTTTTATACTGTTGGTGCTGCTGATGCAGACTATTCCATGCTATGAAGTTAACAGAGGTCAGATGGGGCCATCCTCGTGTCATCTACCATTCTTCCTATAGCAACAGATTCAGACACACACACACACACACACACACACACACATCAATGAAGAATTGATACTTGCTACAACATGGTGAACCTTGAAAACATGATGCTTAGTGAAATAAACTACTCACCAAAGACCACATACTACATTTTCTAAACTGAACTGTGTCCCCAGAGTTTGTGTCAGCATGGCTAGTCCTGAGTCTAGACACTGTTCCATCTTCCTCCGTGATCTGATGTGATGTGCTGAGCCTCTGTGTTGTAAATTCTCCTCTCCTCCATGATGCTAATGTGGCAGGATTAGAGGCAGTTACAGCAGTGCCTTTGAATTGTGTTGGTGATGAATATAAAAGTCCCAGCGACAGCCAAAAGAAGAAACAGGTGTGTCTTGGAGAAGGTACAGCCAAAGTGCTCCTTGGAGCCCAAGATGATAAAGCTTCCTCTCACATACTTTGGGTATTTTGCTAGAAGCTTTTCCATGGAGAAAGGGCATCATGTGTGGAAAGGTGCAGGGATGGTGAAGGAAAGGAAGACCCTCAGCCAGGTGGATTGCCATAATGACGGCTGCAATGGGCTCAAGTGTGTCAGAAATGATGAGGATGGCACAGGACAAGGGAGGGTTCAGAGCTGTTGTTCATAGAGTTGCTATGAGTCATGCTCGACTTGACAGCACCTAACAGCAAAAAACAGTGTTTCCTAGAGGCAAGGACGGCGAGGCTTTGTCTTATATTCTTAAAGCATGTTGTAAAGAGAGGCCGGCCCATGAAGAATGACATCATCCTTGGATATACAGAGGATCAGTGAAAGAAAGGAAGATTCTTCATGAGGTGGATTGACACTGTGACTGCAAGATGGGCTTAGGTATAGTGGCTGTGACGAGGACAGCACGGGACCAGGCAGGGTCTTGATCTATTGAACATAGTGGATCATACAAGGATGGTATGGGACTGGGTAGGGACTTGGTCTGTTGAACACAGGGTCACTGTGAGTCAGAGTCAACTCGATGGCACCTAACAGCAACAGTGTGTTCACCAGGCACTATCTTAATCCTAATCTATAGGCTAGGTTGTATTTGAGTCAATTGCTTCTGATATATAAAGAGAATGGATGCCTTTGAGCTGTGGTGCTGGAGAAGAGTGTTGAATATACCATGGACTGCTAGGAGAACAAACAGGTTTGTCCCGGAGAGGGTGAAGCCAAAATGCTCCTTCGAGTCAAGGATTCTGAAGCTTCGTCTGAAATACTTTGGGCATGTTGCAAGGAGGGACTGGTCCTTGGAGAAGGACATCATGTTTGGCAGAGTGGAGGGACAACATAGGAGAGGAAGACCCTCGATGAGATGGATCGATTCTGTGAGTGGAGTGGTGGGAATGAGTGTGTTTGAGATGGTGAGGTTGGCACAGGATAGAACAGCATTTAGAGCTCTTGTACATAGGGTCGCTATGAGTCAACAATGACTCGATGGCACATAACAACAACAACAACATATAAAGCGATTAAACAAATGAGCAGAGACAGAGGAGCATTCTGCCCTGAAGAAAGAAGAGCTGGGGATGAAGTGCATCCTTGGGATCCAGGGTCCCTGTGCTAAGAACCTCTTAGACACAGGGAAGACTGATGTGGAGACACACGGAGACCTACAAGGAATGCTGGGCCCTCAGACGCTGAAAGAAGCAAGACTTTGCCCCAGAAATGTTGGACATGGAGTAGGTTTCCGTTTGTCCTGGCCACCTACTGGCGATGTCTGTTACAGCAGCAGCTCTGGATCTCTAAGACACGCTCATTGCTGCTTCTGAGGTGAGCAGAGCTGAGATCTAGATGGAAAGCGGCTGCTGGATGGCTGGGCCTGAGGAAGACAGATGGGTAGGTTTCTTTCTGAATGCTGGGAATATTCCAAAATATAGTGCATATGCCTGTCAATCCAGCCCGCTGTCATCCAATGTCCACTACACAGTCTGTGGAGCAAGATGTCATGTGGGTGCTGTGTGAACACCATGTTACATAGAGACAGTCCCGGAGCCTAAGTTTACAAGCTCAGTTTCCAAATCTACCTTTAAATCGAATTTGTACGTAAGTTGTAACAATAGGTACTATTCGTACATAGTGTAAGTTAGTCATTCATCTGTCTTAGTGGACCTTCTTATGAATAAGAACACGAAGGAAACACTTTCAGGTCCACAAATGCATCTTTTTAAAAAAATTATTTTATTTATTTTTATTGTATTATTTTTACGTGTACCATCAAATCAGATCTGACTGGTACAGGAGGAGATTGCCCCCTCCTTCTCCAGCAGAGCATCTGGTGGATTTGAACCGCGTCCCTCTGGGTTGTAGGGCAGCATCTTGCCACTAGGCCACCAGAGCTCCTGGTATTATATTATTTTCTTGTGTGTGTACCATCAAATCAGCTGTAACTAGTACAGGAAGAGATTGTCTCTCCTCCAGCAGAGGATCCGGTGGATTCAAGCAGTGAGCCTCTGGGATTGCAGTGCAGCTTCTTGCCACCAGGCCACCCACAAACACATCTTTTTAGAGGAAGAACTCAGGAATCATACACTATGAATAGGTGAGCTGTACGATTCAATCTCAAGCTGTTATGAGAAAAAAAAAGATGACACAAAGTTAGTGTATACAAGTGTTCACATCTTTCGTTCATAGGATCGCTATAAGTTGCCTATGATTCGATGGCCCTTAGCCACAGCAACAACATAGAGCTCTGTTGGCCTAGTGGACAGAAAGTGATGCTACCAAGCCAAAGGTGGATGATTTTAATCTGCGGCCCTCAGGCCTGATTTTAATTGTTTTCTGTCAAACATTCTTCTAGTGGTACAGCACTGGTCTGTGCATTGCTGTACAGAGGTAACTCGTGGTTGCTGTGAAGCTGAACACTGTGACACTGATGTGTCAAATGTGAGAATGGTTACCCATGGTGGACAGTGTTTGCTGGAGCTTCCTGATTAAAACAAGCTTGGAAGCAGGAGTGACGTCCACTTCCAAAATAGCTTGCCTCTGGGAACTCTATGAAAGTGGAGAAATGATGAAAGTTATACAAGTGTTCAGGTCTTTCGTTCATAGGGTCGCTATGAGTCTCCTATGACTCGACAGCCCTTAAAAACAACAACAACAAGTGACAACATAAGTTGTAAAGAATAAAGACTAAATCACCACACAGGAAACGGGAAGAGAGCATTGCTTCCCACCCTGTTGGGAGGGGAGCTGTTCCTCCACATGTAGAATGTATGTACAAACCCACAAGGAAAAGGCAACTTGAGATAAAACATGAGCTACTGCAAGAGTAGTCACTTCAAAGTAAAAGAGGTACTAGTCCTTAAACAGGGAGCTTGCTGGCCTAGTGGGTAAAGAGTTGTGCTGATAGCTCCAAGACAGGGAGTTCAAACCTACCAGCTGGTCCTCAGTGGAGCAACAGGCAATCGCCTTCTGTGACATTTAGAGCTTCTGCAAACCTCTGCAGGGTCAACTCGGAGTCAGTTCCAACTCAATGGCACATAAAACAAAAGTCCTTACACACAACAAGTGTTTGATAACATTCAGAAATGAACATAATAGAATTCATGCACTGTTTCCAACCTCCAAAGTGGGCAAAAGGTACCAGGTGTGACAAGCAGGGGCCACACCCCCTCAGGTGGCTGTCACTGGGTGTGACTGCATAAGAGAGAACTGGCTTTCAGATCAGAAAGACTATTTCCAGATCCACCTTGAAATATAATGTTGTGAGAGACAGGATAATACCCATACACATACAAGGAAGACTTGTTAATACTCCTATCATTCAAATATATACCCCACCAACCAGAGACAAAGAGGAGGAAACCAATGATTTCCATCAACTGTTGCAGCTGGAAATAGACTGAACATGCAACCAAGATGCTTTGATAGTAACAGGTGACTGGAATGCAAAAGGCGAGAACATGGAAGACGGTTCAGTGGTTGGGAAACATGGACTTGGTGACAGAAATGGGGCTGGAAATAGAATTCTGTACAATTTGTTATTTATTCATTGCAAATACCTTTTACAAGGAACGCAAATGTGACTGTGCACATGGACTTCACCTGATGGTCTACACAGGAATCAGATTGATTACATCTGTGGACAGCATCACTGGAGAAGGTGAATATCAGCTGCAAAAACGAGGCCAGGCACTGATTGTGGACCAGACCACCACTACTCACAGGAAGCGAAAGAAAATGAAATCAAATCCACAAGATCCAAAGTCTGACCTTGAGTCTATCCCACCTGAATTTAAAAACCATCTTGGGGAGGAAGCTCTGGTGGCCTAGTGGCAAGAAGCTGCACTGCAGTCCCAAAGGCACCCAGTTCAAATCCACCAGATGTTCTGCTGGTGAAAGAGAAACAATCTCCTTTGCCAGTCGGATCTGATTCGATGGCACACAACAAGGGGGG
>NW_006399753.1:1640911-1668606 GCF_000299155.1 Elephantulus edwardii
GTGCCTCGCTCTCAGTCTCTCTCTCTCTCTCTCTCTCTCTCTCTCACACACACACACAAAAAAAAAAGTCATTACAAACACAAAAGAGGAAGACAAGACTGAGATAGATGTCAGAAGAGACTCTGAATATTGCACTAGAGCACCAAGAAGCCAAAGCAAAGGGAAAATAGCAGGAAATGAAGGAGCTGGACAGAGATTTCAAAGGGCAGCTCAAAAAGACAACATGAAATATCATAATGAATTGTGCAAAGAACTGGAGTCATAAAACCAAGAGAAACTGAAAGAATAAAGTCGAGACTCAAATTGCAATACTTAAGGATGCTGTGGGCAGAATACTGAATACCCAGGGAGCATCACAAGAAGATAGAAGAGTATACAGGGTCACTGTGCCACAAATAATTGGCCGACACAGAAGAATTTCATGAAACAACACGTGATCAAGAGACAATGGTGATGAAGGAGGAAGTTCAAGCTGCTCTGAAGGAAGTGGCAAAAAACAAGGCCCCAGGGATTGATGGAATACCAACTGACATATCCAACAAACAGATGCTGCCCTGGACGTGCTCACCAGGCTGTGCCAAGAAATCTGGAGGACAACCTGACCAACTGACTGGAAGAGACCCATATTTGTCCCATTTCCCAAAAAAGGTGACTCACAGAGTACAGAAATTATAGAACAGTATCACTCACAAGCAAAATCCTGCTGAAGATTATAAAAAAATGACTGGAACAGCACGTCAGCAGAAAATTACCAGACGTACAAGCTGGGTTTAGAAGAGGCCATCACACTAGGGACATCATTGCCAATGTCAGATGGATCTAGGCTGAAAGCAGAGAGTAGAAGAATGTCTAGCTGTGTTTCATTGACTATGTAAAGGCATTTGACTGTGTGGGTCACAAAAAATTGTGGCTAGCTTTGAGGAGAATGGGAATCCCAGAACACCTGATTGTGCTCAGGCAAAACTACCTGGATTAGGAAGCAGTTCTCAGAACAGAGCAAGAAAATACTACCTGGTTCAAGTGTAGGAAAGATGTGCATCAGGGAAGCATCCTGTCTCCATACCTTTTCAATCTCTATGCAGAACAGATCATTCAAGAGGCTGGGCTTTATTAGGAGGAATGTGGCATCAGGATTGGAGGAAGACTCATCAACAGCCTATGTTATACAGATGATACAACCTTGCTTGCTGGAACTGAGTAGGACTTGAAATGCTTGCTGACAAAAGGTCAAGGACAAAAGTCTTCAATAAGGATTGAAGTGCAACATCAGGAAGACAGAGATTCTCACCTCTGAGCTGTTTGGCAGCATCATGAAGATGGAGAAGAGACTGAGGTTGTTAACAATTTCAGCTTGCTTGGCTCCATTATCAACATTCTCAGCACCAGCAGTCAGGAAATCAAAAGATAAACTGCACTGGGAAAATCTGCAGTCAAGGACTTCTCCACAGTGCTGAAGAACAATGATGTCAGTCTAGAGATTAAGGCGTGCCTGATTCAGGGGATGGTCTTTGCAATTGCTTCCTAAGCATCAGAGACAATGTCTAAAGGTGATAGAAGAATTGATGCCCTTGAGATATGGTACTGGAGAAGAGTATTAAACACACCATGGACTGCTAAGAGAACAAACAGGTCTTCCTTGGAGAGGGTGAAACCAAGTTTTTCCTTAGAGGCTAGGATTTTGAAGCTTCCTTTGACATACTTTGGGCTTCTGGCCAGGAGAGATCAGTGCTTGAAGAAGTACATCATGCTTGAAAGGGTGGAGGGACAGTGGAAGAGAGGAAGACTCTGGAGGAGATGGATTGACACAGCAAATAGGGTAATGAGAGTAGGTGTATTGGAGACAATGAGATTGACTCAAGATAGAATAGGATTCAGAGCTATGGTACGTAGGTTTGCTGTAAGTCATGGGTGACTTGATGGTATGTGACAGAGCCACTACAAAGCCCCTGAGCCTGCTCCCATGCTGAGCTCTGAACCAGGTCACACTCGGAGCACTGGCTCTGCCTGGACGCACTGAATCACAGCCTTGCTCAAAGTCTCAGCCTGATTCTGGTCCCAGTCACTTGCTGAGCCTGATCATGGCTACACTGAGCCCTGATTCTGATCACACGCTGATTGATTCCTCATCCTGGCCAAGCACTAAGCCCTCATGTCAGTCATATACTGATTCTTGACCCTGCTCACACACTGAGCCCTGGTCCTGAGCGCTTACAGCAGCTTCTCAGACCTCTTCACCCAAACTCAAACGGGAAGGTATCCCTCCAGCAGGTTCTGAGGACTGGTGGACCCTGAGTGCACCCACCCCTACAAGCCCTCCAGCCCCATGAATACCAGATCCAGGCGGTGCACCCCCTTCCTTGGGAGGAGGCTGGGGTAGGGCTGTGAGGAGGGAAGAAATGGAGAGATGGCAGGGCCTGGTATGGAGGTGCGGGCACCTAGCACAGAGGCATGGGACTGACACGTGTGCGGTCTGGTGGGAGTCACACCTCGAGAGGCTGTGAGAACAGGGCACAGAAGCAGCGGCCACTTTGAGTGGGACTGATTTACCCCCAGCTTCTCCTGGTCAGCGCTGGGCAAGGAACAGCCGTCCACTTCCTCACCATAAGTCCCATCTGAAGGCAGTTCACGAGAGAACACTGTGTGGGTTGTACAGGAAGGTGACACCCCTGCAGAGCTGCCAAGGAGACCCCGCATTCCCTCTTTCCTAAGCCATGTCTGTTGACCCAGCCACCCCGGGTCCTGTCCGGTTAAGCCTCGGAGCAAACACGCAGCTGCGAGAACAGCTTCACCACAGGTACGTCCAGGCCACTGGGGAGGGTGGGCTCGTGTCCTGTCCACAAGCCTTAGACCCTCAGGTGCTGCGAGACCCCACCCCCAAGCAATCTGGTCCCTGGACCAGGGTGCTCTGGGTGGGTGAGCCAGCTAACCTGTGCTGCTGGGGCCCGAGAACCTGGACAGCAGAGGGGCACATGCAAGGCAGGGCAGGAAGCACCAGGCAGGGCTGCAAGGGGCAAAGGAGACCGTGGCAGGAAAGTGGGGGCAGGCACCTTCCTGAAGGAGGCTCAAGCGGAATGGGGAGGGGCCCTGGACAATGCTGGGCGGGAGGGTCAAGGAAGGGGCATGTGCTAGGTGGGGCCAGGGAGGGTTGTGCGAAGGGCCCCCCTCCCTGACCAGCCCGGAAGGAGGTGTTCAGGTGGGGCGGGGTCCCCTCCACCCCTGGAAACATGATTGCACTAATCCGTCCACAGACCGGTCTGGTGGCACTTGGTGTCCGCTACACCCAGCAGGCAGTCAAGCAGAGCTCACAGCGGACAAGGGACCATGCAAGAGATGCAGGGGACTCGGCTGCTGTGTCTGATACTGGTGGTGGCGGCCTGCGGGGAGCCGGGTGAGGGCTCCCCTTCCATAGTCCCCAGCAAGGACCCTGATGGAAGGCCCTACAAAGAAAAGGGATGGTCAGCGGGAGCTGAGGACAGGAGGGAGGTGCAGGTGGGCTGGGGAGGGGACAACAGAGAAATGGCAAAATGGCAGCAGGGGAGGGGCAGGTCCAGCCAGACCAGGGGGGTGGGCTGCCACCTCCCTGGGAGTAGGGCAGGGTCTCAACGTAAGTGATCAAGGTCTGATTCTGAGGGTCACTGGCCGGAGAAAAGTGTGGGGCAGTTGGAGGGGAGCCTCAAAGGGACGTGGGCAGATCAGGGAGGCCTTGGCCTGAGAGGGGGGGGTGACCCATGCGTGGACTTAGGGACTGAAAGGACACATGGGGGAGCCACCCCAGCCCCCCAGCCTGCTCATTAGGCCCCACACTCATCCTGTAACGTCTAATGACTGAATAGATGGTTCTGTCCTTCACAAAGGGAAGACACAGATCCCTGGGGTGAGGGTGAGTGGGCACCTGGACCACTCAGCTGTCTGGGCCAGTGGGAGCTCCCTCCAAAGGGTAGGGGGCTGCGTGGAGCACCTCAGCGCGCCCGCGGCACCTACCAGCAGGTCCCCCCCCCCTGTTCACAACAGCAGCATGTGGCACACCCCATCCATAGTTTTCTTTCAGATCCCTTAATCTCTGCCCCTGGGCCGGGAATTTGCCGAAGGGGATGCTGGGGATGACCTGTCCAATCTCCCCCTCAGCATCTGTTATTCTGAGAGGCCACAATCTGGTCCCTAACAATCCCACTGCTGCCTCGTCCTGGCCTAAACCTGACCGGTCCAGCGTCAGCCTCAGGCTCGGCTGAGCCCACCCTGAACCCACTCCCAGCTCAAGATATCTCTGAGGTTTGGCCAGGGGTGACTGGGCCCCCCAGATCTGAGCCTCCCCCCTCCCCAGGCTGCCTAGGGGACTTTCCAGGGGGGCAGGACAGGTCTTCTGAGATTCCCCCTTCCACCCCCAGCAACCGCCCTGAAGTGTTACTCCTGCTTCGAGCCCACCAGCATGTCCAGCTGCCTCGACGTGGTCACCTGCACAGCCAACGAGACCATGTGCAAGACCACGCAGTACTCCCTGGAGACTGGTCAGTGCACTGGGTGGGCACCAGGGACACCTGCCACCACCCTGTGAGCAGCCCCAGGTGGGCGGGCACATGCCAGCACACACATTCCTGAGAGCAGTTAAACCTTTCTCCCTCCTTCTCCCCTCCTTCCCTCTGTGGAAGTGCTCTGTAACAGAGAGGTCAGCAGTTGAAATCCACCAGTCACAGTGACGGAGAGGGGCAGCAGTCTACGCCCCTAAGAAAGAGAGAGACCCTGTGGGCAGCCCTGCTCTGTCCTGCGAGGTCACTAGGGTTAGGAGAGCCTGCTGCCCTCCTTGGGTGGACACTGCACTGCAGGCCTCTATCTACCAGCCACGTGCCGGCGGGAGTCTGGTCCATAGGGCAAGGGGCTCCTTACTGGACACCCCGTCGGCCCTGGTGTTAGTTACCCCTGTGTGTGAGGGGAAGGGGGACGAACGAGGGGAACTAAGGCCCAAAGTGACCCCCGGTGGGCCCTGCCCAGATGACTCTGGGGCACTGGGCCCTTGACTTCTGATCCTTCTTGCTCGCCCACAGGGTATCCATACCTGGGGGACTTCACGATGACCAAGTCCTGTGCCAGTAAGTGCCAGCCTTCCAATGTGGACAGCATTGGCCTGACACGACCAGTGTCCTGCTGCAACACTGACTTGTGTAACGTGGACAGTGCCCCCACCCTCGGAGGTGCTGGAGGCCTGGCCTTCATCCTGACATTCATCCCTCTCTGGAACCTTGGACACTAGGCCTTTGTGGCCCCACGGCCCAGCCCACCCATGCCCAGTGTGGTCTTAAAGAAGCATGTCCGCACGAGTCCTTCTTTTTCTGCCGACACCCTGCCTGCCGCCCGTGTGTGGACCTCGCGTCGGGTTACCTCTGCTGACAGTGTCCCTACATGTTATTTCCCTGCTGGCACCTGTGATGTGGCTGAAATTCCATCCCACAAACAAGGAGCCACTCACCTGAGATACCCCCCAAGACAGGCCTCCACCTCCAGGCCCCCAAGGCCATGGGGTGAGAAGAGGGCAAGGCCATCAGAAGGGTGGGCCCTGGAGGACCTCCTGGGGGAGGTGGCGTGTGGGCAGGCTTTGAACAATGAACAGAGGAGAGGGCATCCCTAGCGGTGGCGGCTCAGGACCTGGGCGTGCTCCTGCAGGGAGCAGGAGAGCCACTGACACATTGTCCCCCGAGTGGTGAAGGCTCCCCACCTGCCTTCTGCAGGCTCACACACACCCCTCCCTCCCAGCCTCCTCCAGCCTGCTCCTCAGGTTCAAGGGTAGAATCAGCACTTGTAGAGGAGGGCCCCTGGGCCAGAGTCCTGTCCTCAGGCCATCTGCCCAGGCCACGCTTCCCACGAGGGCACTCGTCCCTGGGAGGACTGACCACCTTGGGCCTGGGTGTGTGCGGCTACGTGTGTCCACATGCATACACGTATGATGCCCTCCTTCCAACTGTACAAATGTGCATGCATTCCACAGATTCCACTCACGAAGTTCAGAAAATGGCCAGGCCCGGCCCTCCCACCCAGCATGGCCCCACTCCAGCCAGGGAGGACAGGGGAGGGACAACAGCTGACCAGAAGGGGAGGGACCTGCTCTGTCCTCTGCCCAGGTGGTCCCCCAGTCCTATCCCAGCTGGCTCCCTTGCCTTGGCTGACCCTCTGGGTACCAGAGGGCACCAGCTTCCCCCTTTCACTCTGAGGTGGGAGGTGGCTGGGTGGTCCTCAGCCCCGCAATGCCCCACGCCAGGGTCCCTCTTCCTGACAGCTTGCTGTCCCTCAGCCATCCCCCTTCCCAGGTCGGGGCAGGCAGTAGCTGAGACTTGAAAGAGGGTCTGTCCTGAGGTGTTCCCTTGGGACTTGTGGTGGGTACTGCTCCAGACTTCCCCCTCGTTCTGGGAGGGGGAGCCTGGAGCCTAGGAGGCCAACCAACCCCGGCCCCCAACTCCACGACATGGGCAAGGCCTGCAGAGGCCACAGTCCCCAGATTCTGAGCAGTTCTGAGGTCCACCCCAAACCCCAGGGATCTCACCACCACAGGCACATAGGACAGAGCCCCCCCTACTCCCCCCCCCCCCCCGCGTAGGCCACCACAATTGGTCTGGAATGCTGCCTGGGGCAGCCTCCTGGGGGGAGCTTCCTGGCTGCACTCCCATCTGAGCCGATTCTGAGCCTTTGCCAATGGGGAACCATTCTCAACATCTCCTCTGACCCTCTCAACTGGATTTTTCTCACATCTCTGATAAAAGGGGAGTGCTGGGCTCAAGGGTCAGCCTGTGACCAGAGTCAAGGTTCAGCAAGTGACAGGGACCTCGGCTCAGCGTGTGGCAGGGACCCAAGCTCAGCAAGTGACAGGGATCTAGTTTGAGGGCTCCTCTGCCCCCTCATTCTCCAGCTGGGCCCCCAGGCTCTGCAGACCTATCCCTTTCCCAGGCAGGGGCAACACTCAAGCTGAAGGTGATATAGACTGGATATTCCAGGGATTCCTGCAACCTCGATGCCCTTGGGAACCCAACCAGCCTTTGTTGCCGACAGTCCCTGGTCACCACAGAGCCAGGGATCAGCCGTGGCCCTCCTCCCTTGAATACAGCAGCCTTTCAGGTGACAGAATGCAGCCCTCTGGTGTCACATCCCGGAGGGGAGGGATCTGGGTCCAGCCTCAGCTATGGCATCCCACAGCTGGCTGGAGCTGAGGCTTCGGGATTGAAATGGACCCCCCTTAAACCCTCTCACTCATGGTGCTGGGCCAGAGGCCCCATCATTCACAGGGGTGTGGAGTGCTAGGGAGGGAGGGTGGTCTGAGGGCTTTAGGAGATGTGAAGTGAGGAGTGACCTGGAGGAGAAGGGCAGGGGGCCCATGAGCAGGCTGCTGCTTTGATGACACGTCTTCTGAATCTTGACCCACATCCCTCATTTCTGCTCACGTTTCATCAATAGAAATCCCAAAAGCTTACTAGGGAGTTCCCTTCTCCCTCCCGCCTGTCACTTGTCTCTCCTTGCCTCTGTCCCAACCACTGCCTTGTCGTCCTGGGCGCCTATGACAGCCATCTCTCCTCCTTCCACCCTCAGATCTTGTTCAATAAGCACTGAGAAATGTCCAGGTAAAAGCCTTCAGCCCCTGAAGCCCAGAGGAACCTGTTGAGCTATTGGAGGCTCACCTATGGCGTATGGCTGGTTCTGCAGGTGGAGATCAGGGAAAAGACTTGCCCATAATGAGAGGTGGCGTGAAGCTGTCCACCAGGGAAATCTGACAGACAGATGTGCACCTGAGGGTAGGCTCTATTTTGCCTTAAACGGAATAAGCTCTCCATCACAAGCAAGTTCATGTCTATGCTGGTATCTCTGTCAGAAAGGCTAGAGAAGGCGGCTCTGACCTGGGAGTCGAGGCTGCACTGCAGTCATGTCTGTGGGAAACAGCTTCCTCCAGCCTTGATCTTCACCTATCCACCTACCTGCCGATTATCCATCCACACATCTCCCATCCACCCATCCTTCTGTCTGTCCATCCATCCATCCATCCATCCATCCATCCATCCATCCATCCGTCCTTCCCTCCATCCATCCACCTTCAACCACATCTCTCTCCACTGACCCGTTGATTATCCACCCATTCACCCACCCACCCAGCCAGCCATCCTCCCCATCCAACTATCCATCCCCAATTTTTTCAACCACTTACCTACCCATCTACCCATCGATTATCCATCCACTCATCCATCCATCCATCCACTCAACTCGTCTGCACACCCACCCATTCATCTCCGGCTCGCCCATCTTTATCCACCCACCCATCCATCTATTGTCTATCATTTTATTGTTCAGCAAACACACATCATCATGGCTTTGTCAGGGCTGCAGGTGGAAAATTCTGACTTGTCTCTCCACTTGATGGTCGAGTTGTCCAGCAGGCCAGGCAGGGGAGGCACTCAATGCCAAGGGCAGGGTTGGATTGGGCCAGAAAGAGAGGTAGCTGATGCCAGGTCCTGATGGAGATAGGCTAGACCTGGCAGAAGCCTGGGGTTTGGTAAGAACTTAAAATGTCAAGCCTAAATGGGGTGAGTGCAGCTGAAGGCTGTGGTGCCAGGTAAAAAGGTTACAGTCATGTCTGGCAACTCAGCTAGACTGGGAAAGGAGCCTTCAAGGGCCTGCCTTCTCCTGGTTGAGACAGGCAGGTCTGGAAGACCAGAGGGACGGACAATGAGAGGGTCCCCACTAGATCCTCTACCCTGCCAGCCTTTACTCACATGCCCTCACTCACCTGCCCAGTGTCCTCACCCCAATTTACACACATCCATCCATCCACGTACCTATCTAGTATTCCCATACCATCTCACCCATTCACCTGTGTGTCCATCCATCCATCCACTCATCTATCCATCTATCCTCACAGCTTCACAGGAGCTTCTAGTGTGTGGAGTCCAGTGCTGGCCAGTCTGTGGAATGCCCACCCCGAGGCGGCGGTACCCTGGGCCCTTTGAAGACGAGGACATCAGGTTTAGAGAAGAAAGCCACTACTCTCGTCTTACGCTACTCTTGACCGTGCCCAAACCCTAGTTTCTCAGTTCCACACTCAGGACCACGGGGCAGGTGTGTTCACAAAGCCGAGGGAAGGAGGGTCACTACTTAAGTGGAGCACAAATCCTGTCCTGCTAGGCCCAGTCAGACAGCATCTGAGTACAGGCCTACCATCCACTCATTCATGAACCTACCTATCACCCACCCCACCCCTCACGGGTGTGCTCATCTATGTCACTCGGCTGTCCACTCATCCACGTGTCCATCATCCACATACATCTCACCTGCCTGTCAATCCATCAACTCCCTCGTCCATCTATCCAGTAACCATCCACTCATCCATCCTCTCATTTATCTGTCCACACAGCCCACCACGTCTCTCCATCTATCATCCACTCATTCATTCACTCCTCACCCATCCATAGTCCATGTATCCAACCCCCCACCCACCTAGCATCTACCCCTCCACCTCTACCATCCATCCCTCCACTCACCAGGCATCCATCCTTGGTTCTATTATCAACCCATCCACCTACCCAACCATTCATTCACTCTTCCTTCCTTCCGCCATTCACACCTAGATTCATACACTCACCCATCCGTCAGTCTCCCATCATCCATACATCCACTCACGTACCCATCTATGTCCCATCCCTCTATAAACCCCCCATCCAACTATCCATACATCTATCTCTCTGCTCATTCATCTATTTCATTCTTCCAGTGCAGTCTTCATTCTGGTCCTACTCTGAAGCTCTCTTTTCCTCCAGGCAGCCTCAACCATCTCTCCAGATGCTGGTGTCTCCCTGTCCTCAGCACGGAAAGGACCTGCTGGCATTTCCTATACAGTATGGGCTACACCATCCACATCACTCTGTCCAGATGGAACCCTAGCTAATGGGGACTGTCCTCGTGGACCACTCACTAGCTACCTGGCACTGGCCTGGCCTCTCTGGCTCGTCGCCACAGCTTTTGGGGTGCTGCTCCTGTGCCCCATTTACAAGGTGGCTCACCCTGGCCCTGGTCTCACAGGAATCAGCAGGGCTGGGGTCAGGTTCTGGGGCCACACCTTCCCAGGGACTCACGCAACATCCTGGGCAATCTGTGGCCCGAGCCTGAGACCGGCCCGCCCTGCTGCCAGCTGGTCTGCTCCTCCCATCTGCCATCGATGGTTTGATTTATTTGATTTACCATGACTGCAGTCTGTCCCTTCACACACTACGCCCTTCCCACACTTCCTCCCAGTCACCTAAGACCCGTGCACCTTGCCTGAGCTCACAAGGCCGGCTCATCCCAGCCTACAACGGCTCTGAAGATGACTGCCAGGACAGGGCCCCTGTGCTCCTCCTGCCGACTGGAAACCGGAGTCTGCAGAGACAATGGGCCACCCTGGGTCACACATGGAGTCAGCCGCAAAACCAAGCCCAAGCCCAGAGCAGCACTCGCCAGCATCCCATCCCTTTGAGATTAGGTGGCTCTCCCAGCCTGAGCAAACCCTCCATGAAACCGTTCTCACAGCCAGGCTCAGCCTGCCACTTGCCACCCACCCATCTACCTCTCGACCCACTCGTTCATCCAGGAATCCTCTCGCCCATTCATTGCTCTCATCTGTTCTCTCAAACATCCATTCAGCCACTCACCGTTTTTATCCATCCATCCATCCATCCGCACGTCCGTCTATCCATTCCTCCCTCTCTGCACCCATCCATCCACACAGCCATCTATGAAAACCTTAGGACAGAGAGAAGCCAGAGGAATTAGGATTTTGAGTAAGACTGTCCATGGCAGTCAGTAGAAGGGGATGCGGTGAAGACCCAGTCCACAGCCACATGTCTGAGAGTCCAAGGGAGGTCCTCGTGGCCCCCGACACTATCTTCCCCAGGCAGCTAGCCTGACCCGTTTCTGTGGATCTACTATTGGGAAAAGCAATGCCGTAAGAGTATGCGGTAAAGAAAACTGACGTTGGCTTTGGTAAATTTGAGATTAAGCAGAACTAGCCCTGGGTGTGGGACAGGAAGGCCCCTTCGCACTACCTGTCCTGGCTACATACAAGGCAGGCACCCAGTGGGGTTCCAGTTAGGGTCCCCAGGAATGGGGTCACCCTGGCTATGTGGCCCTCAAGGGCAAAGCTAGGACTCCACAGGAGTCCAGGGGAGGGGTCTGGCCATGAGGAGAAGGGTGGACTGCTTGGCTGGTGGGGTCAGCTCACTACCCACTTAGTGATTTGCATGTAACAGTGCTATGGGGATGGTGACACAGGTGAGCCCGTGCTTACCTGGCTTATGGGCACTCCAGGACTGTCCATGTGAAAAGGGACTTTGATTCTGCTGGAGGTAGAGGCTGGGAGGCAGGACAGACATCCTCCAGGCAGAACCTCCAGGGGCAGCTGACCTTGCTAAGAGGGGGACGAAGGGGACTGTCCCAGAGCTGTGCCCACACCCTCGCCCTCAGCAACAGGCAGTGTAGGCAGAGGGACAGCGGTGGCTGCAGGGCCAGGGAGGAAGGGCTGACGGGTGACGAGCGCTGATGGGCTCACTAGCCCGCCTCCTGACTGGGGCAGCCGGTTCTGGTCACCGCCCAGCAGCAGAGCCTGTGGGCCCGGGTATAAATCGTCCTTGGCCACATCTCCCAGCTGCTCACCTCCCAGGATGGCCTTGAGCTGGGCTGTGCTCACCCTTCTGCTCCTGGCTGCCTGCAGCATGCAGCTTGGTAAGGGGGTCTGGGGTGGGACAGCCGTCGCCAGGCCTGCTCCCCACCTCTTCAAGGGGTGCAGTCCCTGCTGGGCTCCTCCCCAACATGCCATGCCGGGACACCTGCCTCCAAGGTCTGCGGTCAAGGCCCTCCTCTGGAGGGAAAGCAAGGCAAACATACTTAGGGGGAGGGATTCAGCTGTCAGCCAAGCAGAGCAGGAAGGCCTGAGGGCCCGGAGAGAATGGCCCCCAGTTCCAGGTGCTGACACCCTGCCATGTCCCCCAGGTGCCGCCTTCAAGTGCTACTCCTGCCAACAACCCACCATCATCTCCTCCTGCAGGAAGATCACCTATTGCAAACCAGTGGACACGGCCTGCAAGACCACCATGGTCAACGTGCCATCGGGTGGGGCCGGCTCAGCTTCTCCGGGCCCCTCTCCCCTCATCTCCACCTGCCCTCCCCCACCTCCTCGTGTCCCGCCCTGGGGGGAGGGAGGCAGTGTGTCGGGGACCCCAACTCCACCTGTCCCCTCTCTGGCAGCAGGGATGTTCAATATCACTGGCAGTGCAGGGCCATCTCCCACATCTGGGCTTTTAGGGGTGGGGCCCACAGCTCTCAGGAGCTGCTGGGTGGGACGGTTGGAGGGCAGCAGGCAGCACCCGCGGGGACTCTGACGCTGTTGTCCCCACAGAGTACCCCTTCAACGGGAAGGCCATGGTGACCGGCTCCTGTGCCAGCTCCTGCGAGGCCACTGACCCTGACAGCCTGGGTGCCTTCAACCCTGTCTTCTGCTGCTTTCATGACCTCTGCAATGCGGAAAAGGTGACCAGGGGCAGCACGCGGCCACACGTGGGGCGGGAGGACAGCAGCCCTTGGGGGCCTGCTCTGTCTGCCCTGCTCCCTCCAGATTTCTAGACAGTAGGCTCTAGGGTGGGAGAACCTTCAAAGAAGGAACGAGGTGGAATCCATTCTACCCTTGTTCCCCAGGCCTTCTGAGCCCATTTCACAGATGCAGAGATTGAGACCAGTGAGAAGCGTGCCCGTGTCTGCCCCTCAGCAAACCAACTGCCACCATCCCAAAGCCGCAGGAATCTCTCCCTCCTGTCTCCTCTCAGACTTGGGGTGTCACCCCACCCACATGGCCTCAGAAGGAAGCTCAGGGTGTCCTCTGAGGTGGGTGTCTGGCTCGGCCCCATCTGGGGGCCCACACTCCAAGATTCGTCTTTGTTCTGTCAAGAGTCCATCATGTCCTCCTTGGGCAGGGCTAGGATGCTGCTCGTGTCCTGGAGCACCCAGCCCAGTGCTGGACGTCTGGCTGGAGGCAGGCTGGACCTGTGGGAGTCCCAAGCTGTCTGGCCTACAGGGCTGGCTGTTTGCCGGAATCATCCTTGGGATTCAGAGGACCTGGCCTCAAAAGCCCCTGCCTCTTCCATGACGGCCCCCAACCGGCTTCATCAGTACATCAAACAGTCAGGGGCTAAAAGCCCCTGAAAGGACACTGGCCTGGGACACAAAAAGGAAAGCTCCAGGTCACCTTCCAGCTCTGTCCAGGGAAGTCTTGGATTTCAAAGCTCCAAGGCCACCCCAGCCCGTGACCCTGGACCCTGCTGGCTCTGGCAGGCACTGGGGGTCAGGAGAAGCAGCAGGCAGGGTAGTGTGGCCACCACCTCAGGACCCCATGAGCTCACTCAGGACTGGGCCTCCCACAAACACCTGAAGCGGACCTACCTGGCCCCTGCCGCTGTGCCTGCCACACCCTGCCGGAGCCGCCAGGAGCCTGCCCAGGGCCTGACTGGCAGCCTCATGCAGGGCAGAGGGCAGAGTGAACCACTGAGCTCTCTGCGGTGCCCTGCAGGGCTAAGCCACACTGCACCACCAGCAACTCCCTCACCAGCCCAGTCAGTCACTCTACATCACAGGATGGGGTCCTGCCCCATATACTCCCAGTCTTTGAAGTCAAGCCAACCCCCAACCTCTACTTCCAGCAGAGACAGCAGGGAGGCCGGGCTGCCCACTGGGGACCCACTGGCCCCACCTGAGCAGGGAGAGGCTCAGAAAACAGTAGAGGGGAGGGGCCTGGGGGGGGAGCCAGGGTGAGGGCCAGCCAGACCAGGAAGCAGAGGGCGGTCCCCGAACCCTCTCACGGCTGGGACCTCAGGCCGCAGGCCCTACTGGGCTGGTGCTCCTGAGGTCAGTGGCTCTCCTCCAGCTTGACACCCCCACTCCTGGGTCCCTCATGACGAGGGGTTCCCCTCTCCACGCCTGCCTCCTCAGGACAAAGACCCCTCCATGGTCCAGGAAGAACGTGAGCGGCTGAAGAGTCACTCCCTTTAACCGCTGGAGACTCTGCTGACCAGGGCGGCCAGATCAGGGCCCCAAAGGGCAGAGCTGGATGCCTGGGGTGGCAGCTCCTGCCCGTCCTCTGCCCACCGCCCGTCTTCTGCCCGCCGCTAGCCTGACTCCCAGCCCTGAAGCTGCGCAGCACACGCAAGTTCATGTCCTTTAATCTCACACTTTCTTTAAATAAACAAGGATTGCAGCTTTCCCGTGTGGCAAGTATAAGGCAAACAGCTCAGAAGCAGGCGCTGGCGACAATGTGGCTCCGGCTTGGGCTCCGCGGTCCCCGGAGGGGCGTCCAGAGGCTCTGGCCTGTCCGGGGGCTGGTGGGAGGGGCAGGTGGGCACGACCCTGAGCAGCCACATATGCACAGCATGCAGCAACCCCACCTGGGCCCCGTAGCCTGTGACCTCAGGGGACCCCTCCTGGGAGCTGAGAGCATCGCGCAGCGCCCTAGGCTGGGGACCTGCCTCTGCAGCCCTCACTGCCCTGCCCCGTGAATTGCTCTGTCCAGCTCCCGTCCCCTGCGATCGGTGAGGGGACAGGCAGGAGCGGGCAGCCCCAAATCCTGTTGTCACCACAGGATAGCTGAGAGCAGCTGTCAGGAGGGGTGTGGGAGCCACGCAGATGGGTCCAGAAGACCCCTTCCCACCCTGGGGACAGAAGAGCAGTGGACAGCAGGTGAAGGGTGAGTGTAGACAGGGAGGGGAGCTAGTGCCGAGCTAACAGGGTCTCACTGCACAGCCAGAGCTTCCCCAGCACTGCCACACAGAGCAGCCTGTGCTAGGGGCCACCCACTCCATCCACCTCCCCAGCCGGGCGCCCTCCGGGTACAGATGCCATCCTGGGCTTGGCCCCCCTCGGCTGGCAGGAATGCTGTCTGACCCTAAGAGTTCCTCACTGCCCCGAGTCAGGTCAAGAGCCCTGACCAGGCCCCCAGGACTGCTCCTGTCATCCTCCACCACCACTCTCATCCCTCATGGCTGTGGGACGCTGGCTACTGTAGCCTCACCCCTACCAGCCCAGGGCCACTGCTCCTGCTGTCCCTGGCACTGTCCTTCCCTGAGAGTTTTGGGCCCCTGCTGCACCCATTATCTCTACTCCAGGCTGAGCTAGTCAGGGTGTCTGTGCCACCCTCACCCCTGCCCAGTGTAGGGCCAGGCACAGAGGGTCCTCAGACATCTGGGGTCGTTGGGGCACAGGCCCTGGCTACGCGGGGCGGGCTGGCGAGGAGGTGGCTGTCACTGGTCCTTGGGGTGGCCGCGGCCACTCTCTGCGCGGAGCAGCTGACTGCTGGCCTCGTTGTAGGCGATCCAGTGCTTCAGGTCTTCTGGCAACTCCGGGGGTTCCACCTGTCAGACGGGGAGAGGCTGCTGGGGGGAGCAGGATCCTCCCCACACCCTCCCGATGCTGTCCCATCCAGGAGGCCTGCCCAGTCCCCCTCAAGAAGCCCCTCAGTCTAGCCCTTCCTCCCGCAAGGGCCCACCTCAGTCTCAGGCGCCCAAAGACCTGGCACTGGCAGGAGGGCGGGGTGAGGGGGCTGGAGACTGGGACTGGGGTCCAGGGGGTGCACAGAGCTAGGCAGTGAGGGGCCAGCCACCAGACCTCAGGGCTCACCCCAAACGTGTGCTGAGAGGTGCCAGACGTGACTGACTGCCCCCTCCTGCCCTCCCCCCACCAGATTTGGCCCTGACTTGTAGCAGTGACTGCCCAGTTGATGCAGACCCTGTCCTGGGCATCAGAGAGTTGAGGGAGGGGCGAGTGAGGCTGGGGTCCTCCTAGCCTATAGCCAGTCTCACAGGCAGGGGAACCTCCTGTATATGGCATTCTTCCTGACCTCAGGCCACTACACTACCAGGTGTGCCAGTCCCCCCTCATCGACACAAGTCCTGCCCTTGGCCCTGAGTGCAGCCCCTGAACGCTCCCCTGGCCACTGACGCCCCCTCCACTCTCAACTGCTTAGGAAGGAGATACTCCCTAAAAAGTGCCACGGTGACGGGAGCCACAGGCCTCACATCTCCCCCCACAGGTGGGGAAGACAGGGCCCTTTAAGGGGGTCCTGGAGTTAGAGACACAGAAACTGGGGATAACACCTGCAAACCCCCTGCTACCTGGGGCAGGTCCTACCCCCTCTGAGCCCCGTGCTCCCCGCCCCCACACAGAGACTGGGTCATCCTCTAAGGTAACACTGTCCACACCAGGGAGGGCAGGGCGGGGCTTGAAACCGTCTGCGGTCCTGAGGGCCCTGGCTGCCAGCATGAGCTCACGGGAACCCGCACATGTGCCTGTCTTGGCAACCACTCCGCGGTGGCGCCCGGCCTCCCCAGGGCCTGGTTGCCATGCTTCAGGGGCCAGCTCTGCGGTGCTGGGATCAGCGGGTCCCTGGAGGCTGGCCATCACACCAGGCGGGTCCTCTCCACCACAGAAAGGCAGACCGCTACAACCTCCAGCCTCACCCAACTCAGGGTTTGGGGCGCAGCACCAGAACCCCCCACAAAGGGCGGCCTCAGGTCCTTGAAATCGTTCACCCTCTTGGTTCAGGAGGCGGGGCCGGCAACAGTGGCAGCCCACCGCAGCAGCAAGCCCTCCCCGCCGCCGCAGAGGCCTCGCGGCTCTCCCGCCTAGAAGGGCGGGAGGGCAGAGGGAGAAGCCGAAGCTGCGGCGAGGGGTGCGGGGGGAGCTGCGAGGCGGACTAGCAGAACTGGCTGGGTACCCAAAGAACCCCTGAAGGGAAGGACAGAGAGGAGGACCTGAGCCTGCAGCCAAGGGCAGGAGGGAATGTCCCCGGGCATGGGGGCAAGGGGGTGCGCACCCAGGCGGGAGACTCACCTTGCGCTTGCACAGGTGCTGCACCACGCGATCGGGCGAGGTGCCCAGCACGTGCTGGCGGGAACGCAGCAGCGCGCACAGGAAGCCGTCCCGGAGGCTGACGAAGCGCGCCTCCAGGTAGAAGGCGCGGTCATCCCAGCCCAGCAGGCGGGTACGCACCTCGAACGGCTCCAGCAGGCGCAGCGAGCGGCGGTAGCGCGCGCACGAGGCGGCCAGGACGGCGCGCCCCCCGAGCGCGCGCAGCGCCCCGAGCACTCCGCAGCGGGTCAGGTGCGCGGCGCGCGCCACGTCGGCCTCGCGCAGGTAGCGCGCGTTGTTCATGTGCATCAGCAGGTCTAGGTCGGAGGGCAGCACGCGGCCGGAGAAGCGCTGCTCTGCCAGCAGGTCGCGGACAGGGGGCTGCAGCAGGCGCGCGCGCAGCACGGCGCACGGCACGCGCACCAGGTACCAGCCGTCCAGCAGCGCGAAGTAGGCCAGCGCCAGGGCCAGCGGCGCCACCAGCAACCACAGCATCGCGGCTGCGGTGAGCGCGGCGCACTGCGGCGCCCGTTGCGCGGGGGCCCGGCGTCCTGGCCGGAACCGGCGAGCTGCGGTCGGGCTGCACCACCGCGCACAGGGCCGAGGGGGAACCGCGCCGCAGGCCGCCGGGACCGGGAGTCGCAGCGCCGCCTTCGCCGCCGGGCGCCCCCGCGCGCAGTGGTCCGTCCCGCCTCTGGCACCGCCTATGTGCGCGGGGGGCCTCTGAGCGCTGGCCATGCGCCACAGCGGCATCTAGCGGCTGCGGCCAGCGCTGCAGGGGCGCCCGGGGTCGAGGGGTGTCCGAGGCCCTGACCGGAGCGCAAACCCGCTTTATTTTCTCCCTGGCGCTGCAAGTCTCAGGTGGGCCTTGGAGGGTCTGGTCCCTGGTCTGGACAAGGCCACAGGCTCCACTGCCCCCGGCCCAGACTGTGCTATTCTGCAAGGGGAATAGGAGTTGCTGAGAGGGGAATGGGTCCCAGCGGCGCGGCTGGCGGTCTCCATGGAAACCGATCTAGCTTCGCTCTGGAGGCCAACGGCGCCCCACTCCTGCAGGGCGAGGGTCATTGTGCACGCGGCCGGCTCAGAAGCTCCACAAGATAGCCCGTGCCCCTCTTGATCGTGTGCTTTTTTTAGTGCACCCCTGCTCCAGAAAGGGTCCAGTGATCTCGAACGCATCTCCAGGCACTCCATTTCTGTCTGGTTTTGAAGCGCGGAGGAGGGGTGGAGTTCGGCCGACGTCAGTGACTCAGCAATAGGATTAAGGGTGTGCTACCTAAAGCCATTTGGGACCAAGTCCACTGGGCCCTGGCCTGCACTTGGGTGCCTTGCCTGCGTGAAGCTAAGGCAGCCCTCTCCGCGCGCCCAGCCTCTCTGAATCTGCGCAGGATGAGGTGTGCAGGGCAGTGCTGGAGCCCAGAGTCCAGGCGCGCTCAGAGAACGCTCTCTTCAAGCCCCTCGCGTGCAGTCTGGCAGCAGCTGCCCCTGCCCCATCCCCACTCCAGGCCATACTGGGCCTGGGTTAAGGAAGGCTGCGTTCTTGCGAGCCCTCCCAAAGGAGGAACTCCCACAGCCCCCAGGTGGAGGCCGGGACTTGGCTTCAGGGGCCAGCCGCACTGACAACGTGATTCCCTGGACCAGCTTGCACGCTGTTGGGAACAGGGCGCTCATGTCCTCAGAGAGTGGCGTGAGCTGCCCTTCTAGAAAACCTGACAATAAGTACACTTGTCCCCATGAGTCCCCGCTGGCCGCGGCTCAGCCTAGCCTCAGAGCCAGCTGTCTTGGAGTGGGCAGCCCCTCAGGAAGGAGAGGTTGCTTAACAGGCCTTGAAGCCACTGAGTATAATAAAAGATTAACACATTGAGCAAAAAAGGTTTAGCATTGCTACTTTCTAAGCTGAAGCTCCTGGTAAGCATGAACGGCTTTGAGTTAACAGTTAACTTGTGTTAACCTCCATTCCTTTGCCCTCGGATCAACTTCTAGGATCCCTTGTAACACACAGGAAGGAAGGGGCTGCTCAGGAGATGAGAACTCGTCAACATGACCGGGATTGCACCTTCCCCTACAAACTCACTGCTCCAGCCTTTCGGTTAACTAATGACAGACCCTCCAGGCGTCTTTCAGGGGCTGTGAACTGCGTGGGAGGAGCTTGTCCTTCCAAGGACCAGCTGGCAGATTCGAACCTCTGCAGGGACACAGCCTTGGAGTTGGCAGTGCAGCTCCCTGTGGACTATGCCCGCAGAGCTCCCTGCCTGCGGTCAGAGCTCCCTGCCGTGCTGACAGTGGTACAGAGATCAAATGAAGGGTTCAACTGGGCAAATCCGCAGTCAAGGGCTAAAAGGCCAGGACATCGGTTTAAAGACCAAGGTGAGACCGGTCCGTTCTGTTTTCTGTTTCTTCACATGCGCGCTGACCATTGTGTGGACAAGACAATCTCCTGGGCACTGACAGTCCATATGCCCCTGGCTGGGCTCGGCACCCGGGGAGAGGGCCAGGCAGTGAGGGCTGGAGAATGAGAAGCCAGCCTGTAGTTTACAAGACCCTTCCTCACCCTGTTCTGGGCACTGGTCTTTTCTCTGAGCCTCTGCCGTCCAGCCCTCCCATACCCACATGCACACAGCGACACACGCAGGCTCACACGCTGTCCCTCAGGGACCTTTCCCTTCCTGCCCTTCCTGCCCCTGGCCAAGCCGACTCCAGAGCCTTTGCGAAGTGGACATCTCAATACTGGGTTTGCTGGGATGACACTGGTGAGATCCAATGAGCAGGAAGCAGCTGTCTCTCACTGGACCCTCAGGCCTCCCTGTTCCAGGAGGATGCTGGGTGGTGAGGGTGTCCACACCTTCCCAGCCCCAGTGGTCCCAAGCTGTTCAGTCTTGGGGTGGCCAAGGCAGTTGACTGGACTGAGTCGGCTAGGGACTTGTGGGGACCGGACGTGGACTCCCCTCCACAGCTTCTCTCGGCCTTTTCTTGAAGGATCTAAGTCTTCAAAATTACAGCCCCAGTCTGGTCCTGCCTTTAGCCCCCACCTCAGTGCCATGCAGTCAGACAATCTAGGATTGGAGACGCTGCTCTGAGGGCATAGGAGAGGTGCTGTGACAGGGACACTGTGGGGCCATCTGTCCAGGAACACCCTTCCTAGAACCAGGGCTTCACCGTGTGCTCCGTTCTCTGGGTGCAGCCTGCTGCCTCGATTGGCTGTGGGGTAGGAGACCTGGTGTGGTCGCCTAAGCCGAGGGGGAGGGTGGGGTGGGGTGGAAATGTATGCGGGAGGCAGGAACAAGTGAGCTAAGATGGACCTCAAGAGACAGAGAGGAGTCCAGACCCCTCTTCCCAGGCTTCCTCTGCCCCCCAGCTGCCCCTACCTGGGACCTCTCCCTGCCTGAGGGTCTGACCTCTGCCTCCATCTCCCTTGCTGGGAACCTCACTGTCCCCCAGTCCCAGGCATTTTGGACAGCCCTCCACTTGCCTTCTAGGAGCTGACTGGTCTCACCCCCAGGCCTTCTTGTGCTTTTAAGAGGAGACCTGTGGAGACAGTGGGAGAGTCCAGGTTCAGGTACAGATGCTGCCCCAGGTGCCAGCCCAGTCAGCCCATGGGTGCGGCTCTCAGCACAGACTCCAGATGGAGCATCTGTCCTGGGCGGGTGTGTGACTGGCACAGGCTCCTGTCCCCAGGGCCCAGGGCTCTGTTTGCGGTGACAGCGTGCAGGGCAGCCTGCTCTGAGTGCACAGCTCTGTGGCCTTGAGGATGACTCGGAGAGGTCAGAGGAGACCAGGGGCTCAAATCTGGGGCTTGCTCACACTGGACCCTGCACTTGGGTGGTCAACATCCGACCTCTGATTTTTTGGACTTGAAGTAGCTGGTCTTGAACAGCTTTCATCTTGGTAGCCCTTGAGCCAGCGGCCTGCCGTCCGACTGGCCCTGCATGATCCTGTCAGCTTCTGCAGCTTGTGTGTGAGAGGAAGCCTCCAGCTGGCTTTCTGGCCCAGAGACTTGGGCCATGCTGGCCTGCACAACCTTCCTGGAGAAGGAAATCTTGGTCCACAATCTTGGTCACACTGGTTCTGCTTCTCTCGAGAACCCGGCTGGAGACCTGGCCTGACTCATAGCAGATGCAGAGACTCCCCGGAGCTAGTGCCAGGTCCTCTGTCCTGCGTTAGCATGGTGTCCACCCAGCGGGCAGTGCCTGGGAAGGAACTGTGCCCCGTGAGCCCTGGGGCCTGCAGGCTGGGGGCACGGCTCAGGCTCCCTGAGGGGTGAACGTCCCTCAGGACATAGCCCTGGCTCGGGTGTGAGCTGAGCCTGGCTCTGGGGTGGCCGTCCTTGTCATCACTGTAGTGACGGGGCCTCAGAAGCCATGCTTTCCTCTCAGCCTGGGCTCTCCCTGCGGCCTGGCTTCCCTCTGCTGTCACTGTTCTCGTGCTCCAGGTCTCCATCTGTCCCATTCCTCCGGCTCCACTGCACTGTAGCTCTGAACCCAGGGGAGGCTGAGGGGCAGGGGAGACCCCAAGCTGGCCTGCGCGTGGCCCCTGTGAACCTGCAACGTGACGGGGGCTCGAGGACCATCTGTGCCTCGAGTGAAGCCGGCAGGGCATCGAGAACAGCCGGAAGCACCAGACCCCCAAGTTGTGCCCTGGGAGGTCTGTGCCCTCCTGGAAACAAAGGCCACCACGAGACAAAGCCCAGGGCCCCCCCCCAGGTGTGCGTGTGATTATCCCTGCTCCCCACACAGGTGGTGCAGCCAGCCCTCTGGTCACTGAGGCCTGGCGTGTGAAGCTCAGACTCTATGTCCTGCCAGGGGCGACTGGCCTCCTGACCTTCAGGCTGCTGCCCACACTCAGGACCCCTGGACACCACGTGCTCACCGGCCCAGCCTGCACCCCTCCTGTTCCGATGGTGTGTTTGGTCCCTCTATCTCTCCCCCCTCCAGTGGCCCCTTCAGACTCAGCCCAACCAAGCCCCTCTTCCTCGCTGTTACCCCTTCACCCCCTGCTCCCTCAGGGCCTCGGCCACTGCAGCTGCAGCTTTCATTGCCCAGGACTCTAGCCACCCCTCAACCCTCAGCTCAGACACCTCTGCCTCAAGGAAGCCCTCCCTGCCGACCTCCATGAGCAGAGTCCAGCCAGCCCACCAGTCTCCAGCTCTAGGCATGGGGCTGCCCATGATGGTACAGAGGGACTGGGATGGACTGAGCTGCGTGGACCTGGGCAGAGGAGCTGTGAGGAGAGGTGTGGAGGAAGAGGACATTTCCTGGGGTCCCTCTGGCAGCAGTGCCAGCCCACAGCTCGTATAGGCCATTGGGTTGGAAACCACTCATAAGTGGTTTCCAGAGGCTGTAAACCATGAGATGAGATTGCCCATTTTTCTCCCAAGAAGTGGCTAGTGGATTTGAACCATGTGCCTTTGGGTTTATGGAGCAACTCCTTACTACCAGGCCACCAGAGTTGCCTAAGTGTCTCTGTGAACAGCAGGCCCTTAATAAATGTCATGGTTGTTGCAGCAAGCCTTTGTCCTGTGTCCCAAGGAGCAAGGCATGGGGGGTTCTGGATGGGGTCCTTATTGGGATCAGAGTCAGGGCTGGGTCTAGGCCTGGGTGCTGCCCAGCCCGCTGTGTCCCCTCCATGCTGGACCCCCTCCTTGCTGGGCCTCTGCGCCTCACACCTCACCTAAGATCCGGGACTGCAATGAGAACTGACCTGAGAGTTTACAGGGAGGAGATGGCTCTGGGATGAGGCGTGGCTGCTCCCACCTGAGCTCCCAGAGTCCCTGCCTGTCCCTTGACTTAGTCCCTCATTTACCCCAAACCATGGGAGCCCCATGTGGTTCCAACTTGGCTCTAACCGAGTGGTCACCCAGGCCGGGCTGGGTCCCCCTCCCGGGGCCTGGGTCCCCCTCCCGGGGCCTGGGTCCCCCTCCCGGGGCCTGGATCCCCAGCGCAGTGGGGTCAGAGGAAGAGGACATCCCGACACCATGTAGAATCGTAAGCTCTGGATCCACAGATTCCAGCGCGACTCAGGCTCCATCCCCAGCCCTGCCCACAGGCCCTGGAGAGTGACCGGGATGACATGCTGGCCTCCCCATCCCGGGGGGTACAGGGGACAACCTGCAAACAGTGGACTCTGGAGCAGCTGCCCAGGTGTGTTGGAGGGTGCCCTGACCAATTCCGAGACTCAAGGAGGGCAGGTCAGCCTGGTCACTTGGTGAGTGCGGCTGAGCTGGACTAGGACTGGGTCTGGAGAATCCCCTTTCCACCCACGTGTGGCCTCAGGTGAGCACTGCCCAGTGCAGGTAGAGTAGTCCAGGCGGGCAGCACCTCCTCCCTGCCTGGCCTTGCTGTGCCCTTGACCTTGCTCACAATCACACAGGAACCTCAGGGCCCTAGTCAGAGCCCAGCGATGATCTTTGTTTTCTGGAAGGACCTGCAGACCTTGGGCCTGGACAGAACTTGGGGTGCTGGTGCTTCCAGCTGCCCCCTGCTGCACCCTGGCAGGAGGTCAGGGCGCTGCCCACTCTATTCAGGCCGCAGATAGCCCTTGAGGCCCTGCCTCAGACCAGCAGTTCAACACATGGGTCAGCCAGCCTGAGTGGGGTCTCCCTCTGCAAAGCCCCCTTATTCCTGTGGGAGATTTGCCAACCTGAGGCATTTTTCAAGGTGGGGTGGCCTGCTGCTTCTTCCACCTGGGCCCACCACACCTCTTTCCAGCTGAGAGCACAGTGCACTTGGCCTCAGGCAGGCTGGGCTGAGGCCAGAGAGGACAGCATTCCCAGACGCCATGAGGAGCTGGTTTTTCTGGGAGAACTGGGTAGGCTGGCCGGATGCCTCTCTCCAAAGGACCCTGTGAATGGGGTGGGCGGACACCCAGCGGCTGGGGGTCTAGTCCCGTGCATGGCACAGGGCCAACGTCCTCAGTGCAGCTCCCAAGAGACACCCTGCTTCAGAGTCGGCCATGGTGCCAGTGCTTGAGAGGATGTTGGGAAGCCTGGTATGTCAGGCTGGCACTGCCAGGTCCCAGGGGGTGCATGTGATCTTGTGTCCACAAGGTGGAAGCAGTGGGTCAGTGCAAGGAAGGGAGGCGCCATCACAGGGGCTTTGCTGACCCAAGAGACACCCTCTGAGGCCCCCAGGGCAGTGTCCTGGCACCCAGCACCACCCACCTACCTAGAGGTGGGAACCACTTGAGACTTCTCCTCAATTTTTTGCTCTGTCGGACCCATCCAACCTGAAATGCCTACATTCCTGAGCCACAAAGTCTTGTGTAAATATTTTTTCATCTGTGGTTAAAGTGAAAGTTTATAGAACCAGTTGGTTTCCACTTAACCATACACATTTTGTTTTATGACATGAATTACAATACTCACAATGTAGCCACACTCTTCTATTTTCTCTCTAGATTCTCATTTCCACTTATCCTTCAATCAGTCCTTCAATTGTACCTCTTCCTGCCTTCTCCCTGGGCACATGCTTCTCTTGTGACCTTACATGGCTGGTTATTCTAAGGAGTGAGGGCCTGTCTTGTGTAATTATCCATCTTACAGGCCTGTATATGGTTTGGCTGAAGGTTGAGCCCTGGGAGGTGAGCTTTGTACCAGATTTGAAGGGTGGCTGAGGGCCATAGTCTTGGGGGGGGGTGCCACCAGCCTCAATTGGGTCATTTGAATGTGTTTTGGTTTTGTTCCCATCTCCTGTGTCCCCCTGCAGGACCCTCTTCTGTGTTTCCTTTGAGAGTGGTCAGCTGTGGTACCTGGGCGTCATCAAGTTCTTCTGGTCTCAATTCTAGTCCAGAATTCTGTGCAGTTCTAAGCCCGCGACCCAGGGTGGTTTGTTAAGCAGCAGGAAGCTGGCAGAGGACAGTGGCAGGAGACAGCCAGGAGGCTGGTGTCTGCGAGGGGTGCTGGCAGGAGATCAGAGTGTGGGGTCTCCAGCCTTTGGCAGGAATTTGCAGTCACAAGAGGCAATCATCAAGGGGTGAGCTTGGGTGGAGGAACCTCCCACCTCCCTCGGAGTGGGCTGCTCAGCTGGAGAGAGCAGGGGAGGCGGAGGGAGAAGAACTGGGGCGTGGGGTTCCCAGAGCCAAAGGAAGAAAGGGAGTTAAGGGGAAGGTGTGATGGGCACCTGTCTCCTGTTGTCGCTGTAACAAATTACAGTAAGACTCATGAAAGCTGCAGCCTATCAGAGAAGGAAAACACAAATATTTTCCATCAAATAAACAAGCACGCAAACCCACAACACCCACAAACCACGAAGTGATGAGAAGGTAGCCCTTCCACAGGAAAAACTTTTGAAACCAGGAAAACAAGGGCCTTCCACTCAGTTCTGGCTCCCATAGGGCTCAGGTGCAGCCTCCTGGTGGCAGGTGACAGCACAGACATAGCTTCTGGAGATCCACAGACTGCAGGGACCTTCCGGGCTCAGATCCGGGAGCCGGCTGCCCCGCCACTCTCCACTGGCCTCCGTCCACTCACTAGCCACCATTCACTCCCCGCTGGCCTCAATCCACTCCCCACTGACCACCTTCCACTCCCCACTGACTACCATCCACTCGCTGGCCACAATCCAATTGCTGGCCACCATCCACTCTCTGCTGACCACCATCCACTCTCTGCTGACCACCATCCACTCCACACTGGCCACCATCAACTCCCCACTGGCCACTGGCCATCATCCACTCCCCACTGACCACCATCCACTCGCTAGCTACCATCCACTTCCCACTGGCCACAATTCACTCGCTGGCCACCATCCACTCCCCATTGACCACATCCACTCGCTGACCACCATCCACTCCCCACTCCCCACTGTCCACTCACTGGCCCCTGATTTATCCTCTTCCCTTTTGCAGAATTACATCTCAGAAACAAGAAAACAAAAATCCTCAGAGTTGGGCCAAGAGCAGTATCATGGTCGATAGATAACAGACTGACATTGCCAACAATTTAAATTTACTTCAATCCAGAATCAACATCCATGGTATCTCAACTGAAACTCATTGTTGTCAAGTTGATGCTGTCTCATAGCTATTCCTCCAGCGGATTTCCGGGGCTGTGTATCACATAGAGAGAAATTGCCTGCTTTTTCCCAAGGAGTCACAGGTGGATTTGAACTGGCTGCCTTTGTGTTAGCAGCACACCTACTGACTACACCGCTAGAGCTCCCTGTCATAGCAGCAGCAGTCAGGAAACAAATGGTATGTTGCACTGGGCAAATAAATCTGCTGTGAGGGACTTCTTTAAAGTGCTCAAGAACAGGGATGCCAGTTTAAAGCCCAAGATGCCCCTGACCCAAGCCATGATGCTTCTAATTGCTTCATATGCATTGAAAGTTGGACAGTGAATAAGGAAAACCGAAGAACAGATGTGTTTGAGTTCTGGTGCTGGCCACGGGCACTGGCTATCCATGACTGTCAGGAACAAGTTAACTGCGTGGGAAAGTGCAGCAGCAAGGAGCGTGTCACTTTGTCTCACAAACTTTGGGCATGTTGTCAGGGGGACCCAGTCCTTGGAAAATGATGTCATGCTGGAAAGGTAGTCAGGGAAGGGGGACACCTGCAACTGGATGGACCCATATGATCTTGGCCACCGGCTCAGGCCCGGTGAGCTCCCTGGAGCGTGGGTTTGCCGAGTGCACCTGATGGCACCTAACAAGCATCTGCAGGCACAGTGACCCATTGCAGGGTCCCTGAGTCAGCAACTCAAGGCCAAATCTCATCATCAAAATGATCTAGGTCCAGGGGAAGTGGCTCTGGCTGAGGGTAGAGGGAAGAAGGGGAGTATCCTGGGTGTCACCATGAAAAGGGCTTGGACTCCCCGTGGACCCCGGCCGGCCCCCGTCAGCCTCTCGCCATTATGGGGGACTCAGTGAGGGCCCCCAACTCCTTCAGCACAACTATCTCTCATAGCAGGACTCAAGACCCCAGTGGTCCCATGCCCATTCTACAGAGGGAGAAGCCGAAGCCCAAGGGACCTGGGGCCATACAACACCCAGCCTTTGGGGTCACGGCCACCCCCGCCTCTAATCCCCTGAAACAGGCACAGGAGGGACCGAGCACAGCTCTCCCAGACCTTCCAAGGCCGCCATCTCTACGAAAACAGGCAGCTACATCTTTCTCCCGAGAAGCGGCTGCGGACATTGCACCACGACCTTTGAGTTAGCGGCCATGTGCTTAATCCACTGCGCCACCCAGACCCCACCCCCGCTCGGAGGGCCAGGCACCACCGAGACGCGAGTCCTCCAGCCCGCCTAGAGCGCCCGCGGAAGTGCCAGGAGGGCGCAGGCAGGAGCGGACCGGCGGAGGGCTGAGCGGACGGCACTTCCGGCCGGAGTTGGCGGCTCGTGGTCCGGAGGTGAGCGGGGCCCGGGCGGGGCGGGGCGCGGGGCGGGGGGCGGTCGTCCGCTGTCAGGCCGGGGCGGTCGGGGCAGAGCGGCGTCCTCCCGCCACCCGGAGCCGCCCGCGGCAGCAGCGCCCCCTCCCGGCCGAGTCTGAGCTCTGCGGGTCCCCGGAGCCCTGCGCTTCGCGCCTCCAGCCCGGGACCTGGGTCTCAGCTTGCCGTCCCGAACCCCGTCTCCGGAGACCCCGGCCGTGACGCCCGCCCAGCATCCTCCCGGGCCTGCAGCCTCAGAGGACGGGGCATCGCCCCCAAACTCGCCCATGGCGCGGGAACGCCTTCGCTGTGCACAGTCTGAGCCCAGCAGACGGGGTCCTCCTGCGTGACCTGCCCCAGGGACCCCGTCCCTTCTCCCCAAGACCCAGTTGCACCCTGCCTAGCCCCTTCCCGCACGACCCCTAGCCCCCTCCCCACCTGCACCCCGCCC
>NW_006399753.1:1668731-1706914 GCF_000299155.1 Elephantulus edwardii
GCTCCCACCCTCACCCCGCCCGGCCTCCTCCCCTGCTCTCCCTCCCTCCCTGGCTCTCAGCAGCCCGATCCCTCCGCAGGAAGGACTGAGATGTGGGGGTGAGGCCCTCCCTCCAGCCTTGTGTGGGCCCCGCTTCTGTCCCCCCTTTCCCATTTCTCGGACACAGTATGTCCGAGTCCCATTCATACAGCCCCTTAAAAGGCACAAGGCTAGAACCTCTCCACTCTCACCATGTCTACAGTGTCGCCTTTCCGGCTTACTGTGTCCTCACCAGGATTATTTCATGTCATTTGGTTGTTGCTGCGGGTGATTCACATCTTGACGTCAGAATCCTTCCGAGGGAGCTTTGTGTCCCGGAAGCTTGCATCGGGGTGCTGCCTCGGCGCACTGCACCCTTGTGCCAAGCCCCACAGCGGTGACAGCCGCCTCGCCACCTCCGGGGAGCCCAGCCAGTTCCACCTGAGTGGCGGTGTGGTCGCACGTCCCATGCTTCTCTGAGTTGCTGTAACTGAGTCTCCTGGACGCTGGACCTTGAGTTCCTTTCCTGTGTTCCCTTAGGGCCAGCAGCATCCTTGTCACAGAGCCACCCTCAGACATTAAAATGTGGGGGCCCTCAAGGACCAGCTCCTCCCGTCACAGATCAGAAAACAATCCCCAAGCAGTGAGGGGACCTGTCCCAAACCAGTTGTGACAGAGCTGGGATCTAGTTGAGGCCCTTGCTGCATTGAGGTGAATTCCCATTTCTCTGGAGATGTGGTCCCAACAAGCATCCCGAAGGCTCCAGCCACCATGTAATGCTGGTGTCCACACAGGGCAGGACAGGGCCAGCATTTCCTGAGACGTGCTGATCGCTGCCCTGCATCCCTGGCATCACCAGGACTGTGTCATTTGCTCTTCTTTCTGGTCAAGCTCGAGGTGTTTGAGATCCAATGACCTGTGTCTTTCTCTGCCCCTTCTGCTTCCAGTGGCCTGTTCTGTGCACACGGGACAACGTTTCAGGCAAAGTCCCCCTCTGCAGACGCAGGAACCTTGATTAACCTGAAACCAGCCCACTGGGACCAGCTGCCTGCTAGACTGAGGGGGAACTACAGGCCAAGCTGGACAGTGGTCAACACCTTCTGCAGACAGGACCGGGGTCCCAGCAGGCAGAGCATCTCGAAGGTGATGTGTTGCTGGCCCCTTGCCCACTGAGAGCTCTGGGGTGGCCCCTTCGAGGAGCAGAGAAGACCAGGAACCTGAGGTGTGGAGGCAGGAGGACTGACGTGGGCCCCCATAGCCCAGCTGGGCCGGTCTCCTGGGTGCGGGGACTGGCCAGCCCCCACATGGCCTCCAAGCTGCCCACAAGGAAGGGCTCGGGGGAGAAGCGGAAGCGGGTGGTGCTGACCCTGAAGGAGAAGATTGACATCTGCTCACGCCTGGAGAAGGGGGAGAGCCGCAGGGCACTGATGGAGGAGTACAACGTGGCCATGTCCACTCTCTACGACATCAAGGCCCACAAGGCCCAGCTGCTGCGCTTCTTCTCCAACTCGGACTCGAGCCAGGCTCTGGCGCAGCGGCGGACGCTGCACACCCCGAAGCTGGAGCACCTGGACCGCATGCTGTACCAGTGGTTCCTGCTGAAGCGTGCCGAGGGCATGCCCATCTCGGGCCCCATGCTCATCGAGAAGGCCAAAGACTTCTACGAGCAGATGCAGCTAACCGAGCCCTGTGTCTTCTCGGGCGGCTGGCTCTGGCGCTTCAAGGCCCGGCATGGCATCAAGAAGCTGGACATGGCCAGTGAGAAGCAGGTGGCCGACCGCCAGGCGGCGGAGCAGTTTTGCAGCTTTTTCCGGAGCCTGGTGGCCGAGCATGGCCTCTCCCCGGAGCAGCTGTACAACGCGGATGAGATGGGCCTCTTCCTGCGCTGCTTGCCCCATGCTGCCCCGGACGGGGGCCCTGGGCCGGGCCTCAAGCCAGGCAAGGACCGGCTGACCGTGCTCATGTGCGCCAACGCCGCGGGCTCCCACAAGGTCAAGCCGCTGGTGGTCGGCAAGTGCGGCGGCCCGCGGGCGCTCACAGGCCTCCAGCACGTGCCTGTGGCCTACCAGGTGCAGGGCCACGCGTGGGTGGACAAGGACATCTTCTCTGACTGGTTCCACCGCGTCTTTGTACCCTCAGTGAAAGAGCATTTCCGGACGGTGGGCCTGCCCGAGGACGGCAAAGCCATCCTTCTGCTTGACAGCTCGCGGGCACACCCACCGGAGACGGCGCTGGCAGCAGACAGCATCTTCACCATCTTCCTGCCAGCTGGCGTGGCCACGCTCATCCAGCCCATGGACCAGGGCGTCCGGCGGGCCTTCATGCAGAGCTTCATCAACCCGCCCGTTGGCCTGCAGGACTTCCATGCCCGCTACAGCATCCATGACGCCATGTTCCACGTGGCCTGCGCCTGGAGCTCCGTGCCCAGCACTGTGCTGCAGCGGGCCTGGCGGAAGCTGTGGCCCTCCGCAGTGCTCACCGCTGGCTCCTCCTCTGAGGACGAGGGGGCAGAGCGTGTGCAGGGCCAGGAGCCCAGCAAGGTCTTGACTCACATCCTGGAGCTGGTGGGGGACCCCGTGTCCCACTCAAACGGCGGCCTTCAGAAAGGAGAGGCTGGAGAGTGGACGGGGACTGCAGAGGAGGTGGAGTGTGGGAGGGTCCCCACAGAGCCCGCCCCAGCGGTGTGGGATCAGGGCAAGGCCGAGGGAGCTGGCCTGGAGCTGGGCGCAGAGGACGCCTGGGAGCGGGCCGCAGCCTCCTTCCACACGGTGCTGGACTTTGCGGAAAGGCAGCCCTGCTTCAGCGCCCAGGAGCGCAGCCAACTGCAGGTGCTGCACGCTGCCTTCACGCGACAGAGGCGGGCCAGGCAGCGTGGTGCCCTGGGGGCTGCAGTCAAGACAGAGGCGGCCTGCGAGGGCTCCCTGGAATGCGCCCCGGGCTGCCCGGCTGCTGCGTGCCCACTGCTGTCCACGTCCGTGACAGTGCATGGCGACAGCTGACCGTGTCCCTGCCCCTGAGCTCCTGTGAGTGCAGGTGCTGCAAACGTGCGGGGGTGGCCTCACTGCTCCTGGGAGGGGGCCCCTCACACTGCGACACCCCGCCTCACCGGTGTCCCCTGACCTGAGCAGCGCCTGGGCCTCAGCCAGCTGGGCCCCACTGGGCCGTCTGGTTACTCGGCCGGTGCAGGCGCCGCTCCACCCGTGCTGAAGCATCAGGCCCTCGCTCTGGCTCGGTTGCAGGAGCAGCTCCCCGGGCTGGGGTTTCCATCCAGGCTTCCTGCGGGTCGGGAGCTGCTGGCAGGTGCCGAGTGGGCCAGGACAGGAGGAGTCCAGTGGCTGTGATGCTGGTGCTCCCACTTCAGTGGTGACCTAAAGCCATGGATGAACTGTGTGGGCCTATCTGACCCTTGATGTCACTGCTGCCCATCAGGACAGGGACAGTGGCTGGGCCACGCTGATGGGGAGGTCGTGTAGGCCTGCAGCATGGGCTGCTGCCCCATCAGCCTGTTTATAAATGTCCACTGTTGAATGGAATCTCGCGTACTTGCTTGCTCTGCAGACAGGAAGGTGGCTGGGTCCTCGCTGACCTCGGCTCTCCTCTCCGTCTGTAGTTTGCTGGCTCTTGGGGACATGGGCTCCTTATAGGAAGATGATGTGTCACCAGAGCTGGCCCAGGGACCTCCTGGAGCTGTGAGGAGGTCAGTCTCCCAAATGGGCAGACATGCTCTCCGCCTTGTTCTCATGTCAGCACTGTGGTGGTGGCTTCTCCCGCATTCCGTTCGCTCCAGCAGGCTCTCTGAGGTGACAGGACTGCAGGGTGGTGGAGGTCGCACTCCGTCTTCCAGTGTCCAGGGCAGGATGTCGCTGAAATACAGCTGGGCATGGGGGGTGGGGGTCATTAATGTGCTGTTATCCACGTGTGCACGAGAGTGGATCGTGTGGTCACCAGGAATTTTCTCCTGCATCTCGTCCTGTGGCCTCAGCGTCAGTCTCCCCGGGTCTCAGGGAGCATATGCCTCTGTGGGTTATGTGCACAGTCCGGTTTCTTATGCCTGCTCTGTGTGCCAGGTGGTCAGACGCCCGCAGTGCACCCCTCACACCACACACAGCTCACACTTCACATAACACACAGCACAACCTAACACCCCACACATGGTGTTCACACTGGGATTATCAGGCAGACCGCTCACTGAGAACCCCAGCACCTTCTTGGTCTCCGGCCAGCTGAGGGGTGGCCGCCCTCTCAGTACCTGGAGGTGTTCTGAGAGCTCCCTCCCCTGGCTCCTGTGGGGCTGCCGTGGCTGCCTCTCCATGTAAGGCTTTGGCTGGACAGGAGCCTTACTACCTGCGAGGTGAGCGCCTAGTGTCACACTGGCGGCCATCACCACCGGGGAGGGAGACATGGTAGCCACTGTCATGACACGGGGAGGAGGTAGGAGGGTCCTGTGCGCTCTTCTGACCACTGACTCCCCAGAAGGGTCACCTGATAACTCCTGTCCACCTCCCTCCCTGCCATCATCCTTCAGAAATAGAGAGCCGGGGCCTATGGAGGGTTGCAGAGGGCTTGGGCCTGGGCCCCTAGACCCTACATCACTGAGGAAACTGAGGCAGCTAGAGGCCAGTGCAGGAGTCTCCAGTTACATCTACTGTGTCCCCACACCTGCTGGCTTGTGGGGTCAGGTGGGCGGAGGGCACAGTGTCCTGCAGGACTGGTCCTGCCCCTGTGCACCAGGGTCCCCTGTCAGGAACCTGAGCAGTTTGCCCACCTGGCCTGCCCGCTCCCCTCAGTGCACTTGGTCCCGTCCATACGTCCATTCACAGGCCCGCTCACTGGGTCCCTCATTTGGTTACATCCTTCACAGCTTCGTGTGTTTCACCCCCGTTTATTCCCTCATCTGTCGTCCCTTGTCCGCTGAGTCCCCCATCATTCATGATTCGTTTACTCGCTCTCTCATTTGTTCTTCACGCAGTTCGTCCCTCCCTTTCACTCCCCCGGTCATTTATTCACACCTTCGCTGTTCATCCCTCGTTCATTCATTCACCCGCTCAGCCCACCCCTCATTCATTTACGCCTATTTATTGTCACCCCCTCCTTTGAGTCCTGGCCTGTCCCCTCTGGCCCAGTGGTCTTGGGCCTGCTGCTTCACCTCCCTGAGCCCCTGTGTTGAATGTCAGGACAGAGCTGAGCTCCAGGCTCCACCCTGACAGGGCTGAGTGCAGACTATCCGGTGGGACAGTCCTGTGGGTCCAGTGGGTAGGATTCCCGCCCTCCCAGCCGAGGAGTGAAGCCACTGCCAGGTCCCCCCTCAGTGTCACTGGCTGTGTGGGTCCAGCACGAGGTTGGACAGTTAGGTGGATGACAGAGGAACCACACTCCCAGCGAGGACACAGGTGTGATCCACTGGGCATGGGAGGTGGGTCTCCACGCTGACCAGGGCTTTTTGTGTTGAGTGTGGTGCCCTCTGCTGGACTCGCAAGGGGGTGCAGGTAAGTGGAATGAAGACAGGTGGGCAGGATGGACTCACAGAGGAGGTGACTGAGGGCAGAGGGCGAGGAGAAGCCCTGCAGGAAGTTAAGTCCCCAGGAATAGGGACTCAGCCTCCGGGATAGGAAGCGGCTAGCCCCTGGTGGGGAAGGGGCACAGGGTCAGCAGAGAAAGAAAGCCCTGAGCTGCAGAGGGAAGAGTGTCACCCCTCAGAGCTCCCAGAAGTCCCCAGCCTGATGTGCTGCGGTCAGTGTGGGCTCTAGGCTCCTACTTTCCACCGCTGTGGGAGAACTCTCCAGCTCTGGCCGGGTAAAGGTGGGCACTCTGGTTCAGGGATGGCAGGGTGGGCAGGGCAGAAGTCTGAGGCTCTGCTTCCTCTGGGCCATGCCACCGAGTGGGTACGAGAAGCTCAGCTCCAACATCAGAGTGAAGGCAAGACCCTGGCTAGGCACCCAAAAGGCAGTGTGCACGGAGATTGCACTGAGAGGGGGACCTTCCAAGATCACTATCCCAACGCCCTGCCGCTGAGCTCCGCTCCTGGTCATTCTGCCAAGGGCTCGCCTTGGCCCTGCTGTGAACCCGGAGGAGTGTGAGCGGGGGGCGTGAAGCCTGTAGGAGTTTGACTGTTAACTGGCCAGCCTCCTACCTCTGTGTCCTCACCCATGGTGACTCGGTGTCCTCTCTGCCTTGCCCCCTCTCTCCAGCCCCCCATTCTATGACTGAAGAGACCAGGTGCTCTTAGGGATAGCAGCAGGGTCGGCTGGTGACCGTGAACAGACTCCCTGTAGAGTGGGGGCTGGGAATATGAGAGCTGGTTTCCTCCAAATTGGGCTTCCACCCGGAGCAAATGGTTCCTGGAAAGGCATCCAGTGTGCCTTCTTCACCCAGGGTGGGACAGGTTCAGTGGGCCCACTGGAGATTCCGTCCACCCTGGGACCCCAGGGAGAGGGGAACCCGAGGTAGGGCTAGGGTGACCATCTGGGGCTAATGGCATCCCGGCCTTCCCCAGCTGTGCTGCACCCAGGCTCTGGTGGTCCAGAGAAGCTTTGAGGGTGGGGAGATGTGAGGTTGGAGCACAAAGGACCAGTGAGGGCATAGACGTCATGACCAGGTGGGCCAGCATCCAGGAGGGCAGGTGGCATTCAGTGCTGGGCTCTGTCCAAGTGCTGAAAGTGTGGCATCTCCTGCTCCAGGCTCATCTGCCCCTCCAGAAGGACTTGCTTCAAGTCCCCTGGTCACTTCCTCTTGTCTGGCCTTGTCTTATTACCTGGATGGTGGGTCATGCAGCTAATGCCATCTTGATTCCTTCCCTGGGCTAGTAGCCCAGGGTCAAATGTGTGGACCAATGAAACACCAGAAACTGACCAAAGCTCTGTGGTGGCCAGTTTTAAATGTCAAGGCTACTGGACCAGGTTTAAGACCAGCACTCACCTCGACGGTCCTGTGAAGGTCTCTACATAAACCACATAAATGCCTTTAAGTAGTAGCCCTGTGGCACTAGATGTTAAGCACTGGACTACCAGCTGAGAGGTCAGCAGTTAGAAACCACCACTGCTCTGTGGCGAGCAAGCTGTACCCGTGAAGAGTCCAGGCTCAGGCCTGTGAGCAGCCCCAGGTCACTGTGAGTCTGTGTCGGCTTGACAGCATCAAGTAAGTGCGAGGAAGAGCCCATCACACGAGGCTCTGATGAGGAGGAAAACGTGACCAGCACAGTGTCCATGGAGTATTTCCCGTGGCCCCGCCTTCCCTTCCGTCACAGCTGTCCATCTGGGTTGGCCTTGGGAGGTACTGTTCCACTGTGCCCTTTACCTGCAGAAGGGCCCACTCTGGACTGTCTTGCCAGGTCCTCCTGATGATGCAGCAGCCGAGGTGCAGCACCCATGGCTCGGCCAGCGATGCTGCCGGAATACACTGTCCTCCTGGATGAAACCTGGCCTTGGGGGTTAGCGTCATGGCGATGAAGGGGCAGTGAGGTGATGGAGGCAGGGATCTGGAGGCCTTTGGGGACTGACAGCTGGAGGGGGTGGGAGGCAAGGAGTGATAAAGGGGGCCTGGCTGCATGTCCCCATTGTCCAGACAAAAACACTGAGGCCAGAGAGGGGGAAGTGGCCCTAATGTGGGAGGCGATCCAAGTGTGGCAGAGGACCCCGGCCAGGGACTTCTGCTGCTGCGTGCCAGGTCCACTCTGCCTGCCTTCTCTGTGGGCGACTCCCCAGCCCAGCCTCAGTGTCTAGAGGAGAGGCAGACTGCAACTATGGGGTGGTTAGACGCCCTGGCAAGACGGGGAGGAGGGAAGAGGAGGAAGGAGGGCGGGAGAGAGAGGAGAAAAGTACCCAGAATAATTGGTTAATTTAAGAAGGAGCTGGGCTGCCCCCACCTCTCCGGGAACCTCCAGCACCGGCCCCAGCAGAGTGGGAATCTGTTGGCATTGTCTCCCGTTGTTAATAAAGCAGAGCAATATGTCATCTGGCACTCTCCACACTCGTGCCCCTCCCTCTGACTAACTCTCTTTAATTAGAAGTCCTTGGGAGCCTCCACACGGTGGAACAGCCCACCCTCTGCTGCTGGCTTCTGGGCTCCCTCTGTCCACTGGGACTCAGCCAGGAGGGTGGGGTGACTCCCAAGTCTCTGACTCAAGCCAGCTGTCCCGTGCCCCCACACCCACCCTGTCCTGTGCCTGCACACCCACCCTGTCCCGTGCCTGCACACCCACCCTGTCCTGTGCCCCACATCCACCCTGTCCTGCGCCTGCACATCCATCCTGTCCCGTGTCCCACATCCACCCTGTCCTGTGCCCACACACCCACCCTGTCCTGTGCCCCCACACCCACCCTGTCCTGTGCCTGCACACCCACCTTGTCCCGTGCCCCACACCCACCCTGTCCCGTGCCCACACACCCACCCTGTCCTGTGCCCCCACACCCACCCTGTCCTGTGCCTGCACGCCCACCTTGTCCCGTGCCCCACACCCACCCTGTCCCGCGCCTGCACACCCACCCTGTCCCGCGCCTGCACACCCACCCTGTCCCGTGTCCCACACCCACCCTGTCCCGCACCCCACACCCACCCTGTCCTGTGTCCCACACTCATCCAGAGGCACTGCTGACGAGAGGTTGAGGGAAGGCTGGCAGCTGTCATGGGCCACTGGGAAGGTGACATGAGCTGTGACAGACAGGCTGCTGGCAGGTACATGAATCTAGCCTGGAGACTCAGGGCGCTGAGGGTCGTTGGTCACCCGACCAGCTAAAGAGCAGAGTTCAGGGAGCTTGGGGACAGCAGTATGATGAAGACTGGTCTAGAACAGGAATAGCCTGGGTCAGTAGCTGCCTAGCAATTTGTTTTAGAATCAGGTCTCCTGAATGCACTAGTTTATCTCCCTGTACCTCAATTTCTTTATCTATGATATGGGACAGTAATGGCTCATTTAGAACAGGATAAGCTGTGACAGAGTCCCTGGACAGAGGAGAGTTCTCTGTTAACCCCTTACCACCCTGCCTGTTCCAAGACTCGGGTAACGGACCCCTCCCTCCCCTGACATCTTCTGTCACCCTCATTCCCAGTGACCACAGAGTACGGACCTGGCCAGAACCAGCACTGGCAAGGGGGCCCTGTAGGATGTTCTGTGTCAGCTTATAGGACTTAGGTGACCTGACTGCAACCAGTAGGCATTTCAGTTGGCCAATCTGAGGGCAAATCTGGGCGGACACCCAGGTTGCTGTCCTTGAGGCTGGTCCAGCTGGTATCCCAGAGCCGGGATGTGCATGGTGCTGGTAAGGTGGGGGGTCAGGTGAGTGGACAGGCGGGGCCCTCAGGCCCAGTAGGTACAGATGCCCACTCGATGCTGAGTCACACAGACCCGCAGCTCCTGCTGAGCCCGTGACAGCTGATGTCCACAGGAACAGAGGGCCACACACCCTGTGGGTGTGCAGGGGGACAGGGAGCCCAAGTCTGTGGTTGGAGCAATGTTGGCTGAGGTCTGGCAAGAGAAGAGTACCTGGCTTGTCCCTTCTCTTGGGCCAGTTGTGGTCCCAGGGAGCCAGCAGTGGACAGGGAAGTGCCCCTCATGTCCTAGCTGAAAGGAGGCTGGGTGGGAGATCCGTGATGAGGGTGCTGTGAAGATGCTGTGCCGCTGGAGGTGGGCAGATGAGAAGAGAGAGAGGCCTCAGGAGTGGAGGAAGGGTGGACACAACCTCAGTTGCAGGCCTGGGCCAGGGAGATATGGAACAGGTCCAGCTCTGCCTTCCCTGCGCCCCTTCTCAGAAGCCACCTCCTTCAGGAAGCCGGCCCTAGTGCCCTCTGATTGCTTTCAGGGTCCCCAGGGCATCACTAGGTCTTGAGTCGGGTGGCGGGGGCAGGTTAGAGGCCCGAGGTCCAGGAGGGAGCAGTGTCCCCACCCCTCGTGGTGCCCCGCATGCGGAATAGGCAGGGGGAGGCTGGGGCGCCCCGTCCCCAGGCCAAGGGTCGCAGGGCGCTTGGCCTCCCAGGCTGGGCTCCTGCGCGCCCGCTTCCGGCGGGCTGGCATCCTGGCTGCGCAGTGGCTGCGTAGGGGGACCCGCGCTGCGTCACAGCCCCTGCGGCTCTGCAATCCTCGCCTTTTATGGCGCCGGAAGCGCTTGGCAGCCGGTAACGCGCTGCGGAGATTTAAATGGAGATGTAAGAACAGCCAGAGAACGCAGGGTAGGCGGCGGCCCGGTGCCACCCCTCCCTGGCAAGGCTGTCCTGAGGCCCCCCGCTCGAGACCAGCCCAGCCAGCTGGCAGCAAATCTCACGGTGACAGAGGGGCTGCCGCCTACTGGACTTTACTGCACGATCCAGGGCGGTGGGTGTTCTGGCTGGCGACGGGTCTGGCCCTGTGCCCAGTGGGGCAGAAAGGAGGGGCCGTCGCCCTCGCCCCCTCCCCTCTGGCCTCAGCTGCTTCTGTTAAGCTCTCTGTGCTCCCAGAAATCCGCCAAAGGCTGGGCCAGATCGGGTTCCTAGTGCCCTTCTATCACCTTGGCTACCACACAACCACCAGGACCACCACTGACAAAGGCTGTGCCGCCCCCACCCCCTGCAGCCTTTCCATGCCCCGCCCCCACCTCTCTGCGGCCAGGGCCAGGCAAGCTGCCCCCTTGACCCTTCCCAGCTCTGAGAAGCCCTGCCCAGCTGAGGGCCCCGCTTGGGGCGTGGAATGTGTCTGCCAGGCCCAGCCTTATCAAGTATCAAGTGCGGAAACAGAGCCTTTCGTGTTCTTCTCTGTTGGAGGGAGTGAAGAGACCCAGCCCGCCAGCGCACCCCTGGGCCATTGGCAGGCTGACCAACCAGAGACACACCCCAGAGGTCGGCTGTATCAGAGAGGCTTCACTGCTGCCTCCAACAAGGACAGGACAGCAGCTGTTGGGGACGAGAGCCACGTGGCCTTGCCCGGAGCAGCACACCTCTCAGACATCTGCAGAGCTCAGCCCCTCTTGCTTGCTTCTGAGGAAGCCCCTCTGTGCTTTCAGAATCGACCCCATCATTTTTATTGCAGGTCAGCTGGCTCTTCCAGGTTGTTCATCCTGTGTCAGTCTCAAGGTTGCACGGTGTCCCGGCATGCACCAGGCCTCCACGCTGGGGGTGCACGCCATGACCACACACCCCCGTGTTCACACACACATACACATGAGCACACAGACACGTATCATGCACAGTCACACACAGCCACACAACACAGGGACATGCTCACATGCTGAGCTGCAGCATGCAGTCACTCACACATCGACAGTTACACTGTATTCACATACAACTGTGTGGACACACACTCTCCCATAATACAGTTCCACATGTGCTCAGATCCATACCCTCATACACACACAGACACAGTATTAGGGATTTTGACAGGAACATCTGCAGAGATGAAGGACTCAGAACGTGCATCAGGGAAGGCTTCCTGAAGGAGGTGACAATGAGCTAAGAATCAGGATACATTAAAGCCATACCAAGTTTCATGTTTAGCGTTTAAAACTGAGCATGCATTTGCCAGCTGAAGGCAGGCAGCGTGGCAATGCCGTGCAAGTCAGCCAATGATCCTTCCCACCTTCAGCCCTGACCGTCGTGGGCAATGACCCCAAATCTGTCCCAGCTGAGATGAATCCTTCAGCAGGGTGGGGGCCCTGGAGGCTGTCTGCCAGCTCTCCATGCTGCCCGCCCCATGTCAAGGAGCTGACCTGCCTGTGCACCGAGCAGGGCCAACTCTTGACAGGTGAGGAAACTGACCCAGAAGGGTGGGCTGGTGGGGACTGTGACTGCAGCCCTGGGGGTCCTTCTCTAGACCCCCTGGAGCCCACACTGATGCTGTCCAGGTTTGGCCTCTCTGCTGTGTGGCTTGTATCTTCCCCTCCCCTCTCTGGGCTTCAGTTTCTCCTCCACTATAGTGTTGGATGGGGACCAATTGAGGCTGGGGGTCCAGAAAGTTTCTGGCCCCTGAGGGTGGCTGGGGCATGGGCAGCTGGTCCAGGTCCTTCGCACCAGGATCACTGGAAAATTACAAACTTCTTGGCGGCTGGTGGCAGTGCAGAGGCAGGAGCGAGAGAGGAAGGAGGGTCTGTGTGGGGGCCGGGACAAACAGGCTGCTTGTTCCGGGGACAAGGACGCGCAGCAGCACAAACCCTGCCAAGGCAGGAAGAGGAAGGAGGCAGGGAAGGAAGCGGTTCGGCAGACACTGTTCCTGCTCCCTGAGGCGGGCCCCACAAGCAACCCCCAGGGCTCTGTTCTAGCGCCTGCACCAAGACACCCCACATCCCATGGTTCCTGCACCCACCCATGCCATCTCAGGCCAGTCCACAGCACTGGCAGGTCTCCACCACCATGGAAAGACCCCTCCCCTGTCCCTGGCCTTCTCTGGGGGTCTCTGCAGACACTGGGAAGGGTGTAGGGGAGCCTGTCTGGGTCGTGTGCTCACTGGGCCTGGAGCAAGTGTGCCTTCAGGAGGCAGAATCCATGTGGAGTGAAAACTGACCCTGGGCCCTGGGTCCATGCTGCCAGGCTGTCCCCTGCCTTCCAACTGTCCCCTCCCAGACTCAGTCTCCCCTGAAGGGCCCATCTGTCCCCACATCATGAGGGTTACTCTGGGCCCCTCACCCTCAGCCCCGGCCTCCTGCCTCCATTTTCTAGGCCTCTCCGTCCCCCTAAAGGAGGGAGAAGGGGAGGAAGACCTGTTTGCTGTGGGACACACACACACACACACACACACACACACAGGATGGAGGCAGGTGGGACCAGAACTGCCTGCTTGATGAGCCCCTGTCCCCCCTGCTAGTATGGGCTTGTGGCGCAGAGAAGGACAGGGCCTGGGGCTATGGGCAGGTTCCCAGGTGAGACTTGACCTGGAGGCACAGTCGGGAGTGGGCAGCAGCTGGGGCCTCCCTGACACTCCACCTGACACTGTCACTCCACTTCACCCCTGGAGCCAACTTTCCAAGCCCCCACTCCGCCCTAAAGAACACCCCACCATGGAGTCGGCTACGCTAGGCTCACTCGGTACTGGCCATCTGGGGAGTCACGGCCCTGAGCTGACCTGGGGGTAGCTGTGACAGTCCATCTGGGGAGAAGGCACCACAAGGAAGGGCCTCAGGATGGCTTGAGGAGGAGCCGGGTGACGCTCAGGGAGCCGCCCCCCCCCCCAGTTGGTGCCTGTGCTGGGACAGCACAGGGCAAGACAGGCCGGTGTCCTGGTCCCGGTGCGCCGCTGTCCCAGGGCTGTGGTGAGGGAACACAAGGGGGACAGACTTCACCCCCAGCTCTGGAGGAGGGGGTCGAGATTCAGGTGTCAGCCAGCTGCACTGGCCACATGTCCTTGGGAGGATGTCCCCAGGCCAGCCGTGGCATGTGTATGCAGGTCTCTCAGCAGCCAGCCTCCCCGCCCCATCCGCCTGGCTCTACTCCACTCACATGGGGTATCATGTACCAGGCAGCCAACAGAAGGCAGGTGGTGGTTCGAATCCACCAGATTCACCTTGGAGAAAGGGGGTCGTCTCCTATGGTGACAATTTTCACCCTGCATCAGTGACTTTGGGTTTAGTGCTGTCACACCATGGTCAAAGCACTTGGGGGCTGATGGGCAGGACCCTCCGGCCGCAGTGTGGGAGACGTGGTGGTCACTAGGGCAGATTCCAACACTGGGAGCTTCCGGGGGCCTGGTCCCTGCCCTGCAGTTTTGCTAACTCAGACGCGTCCCTGACGGTGAGTGCGGTTCTGGTCCAGTACAACCTTGGTTAACCACTTACAGCCACAGACTTTGGGCCAGGCCCCAAACAGGCACTTCTGGACACACTGACCAGCCCCTACCAGATCTGGCACTACAGTGGGCAGCCCGAGGACACAGGATCTGCTCACCCTTCTCCTTTGGTCCCTAAGGGGTGGTGGGCCCCACCGGGAGTGGAAGCAGAAGCAGGTGTACAGCATGGCCAGAGCCTGGACCGTTAGCTCAGCTGACACAGGACAGGAGCTGTGTCCCTGCCCAGCCTGGCCAGATGGTGTGGAGAGCAGATGAGACGGGGGAGCTGCACCATGGCGCCCCCGCCTTCTTGCTCAAGAAGAACTTCTCCAAACTCTGGGGAGAACAAGTCAGTCTGGCTTCAAGGAGCTAGACATCAAGACCGGAGTCCAAAAGCCACCTCCACCCCAAGGGGCTAGGAGGATGGCCCCCAGGGGGACCTGGGAAGGAGCCAGGTGCGGGCCGGGTCAGTACCTGGGACAGCAGCCAGCACCTCCCTTGGGGTAGGAAGAGGGAGGGGCCTGGGTCTCTGATCTTCTCTAAGACTAGCCCTTCCCTCCAGTCAAGGAGGGTCCTAGGGCCACCAGGAGGAGCCAGAGTGCTCATGGACACCTGAAGATGCCCACTGACCAGGCTGCATCCCAGGCTGCTGCGATGGGCCTTGGCACCTCCCCTGAAGCCAAGTCACTGTCCTGTCCTGGCCTGGAGCCAGTAAGTGGCAACTAGGAAGCTGGAAACAGAGGTCAGTGTGGGCGGCCCTGGGGCAAGGGAGGTGGGCATGGTCATTGGGACCAGACCCTGAGGGGCCAGGGAGGACTTACCTAAACCACGCCTGGCTCGGGTTGCTGAGTGTGGCTCTTGGGTTCTAGCACTGGAGGAAGGGGACACTGGTGGAGAAGCAGCATGGACAAGGTTCTGGTGCCGACAGTAGGGGACACCCCAGTCAGAGAGGGTGGGACTGATTGTGGGGCAGAGGACAACAAGCCACTGAGAACCAGTGAGGGCAGCTTGTCAGTGTGTTCACAGAGCACATGCACGGGCATGAGTGTGCAACCATGTGTGCCTGTGTGTGTGCATGTGTACACATGCACCTGTGTATGCATGTCACTGTGCACACATGTATCTGTGTGTTCACGTGTGCACATGACTCTGCATGCACAGCACTGTCTCTCTGTGTGCATTCACGTGTTTACATGACCATGTTTGTGTGCATCCCTGAGTGTGTCTAGACTTGTGTGCACACTGCAGCAGGGATGTGTGTGTGAACTCTGCCTCCCAGGCACCTGGACTGACACCCTGGGTGCTAAGCAGTTCTAATTGCCAACACCCCAGGAGATTAGTGCTGGGCTTAGGCTCCCCCCCCCCCCAAGTTCTGGCAGCTCCTGGAGATGAAGGCTGGTGAGTCAGCATAGGGCTGAGGAGGGTGACTCATTGCCTGGTGCCTTGGAACCAGCATGGACAGTGGACTTGCCCAGAGGGGTTGAGGCTGGGGCCTTTCCTCAATGAAGACGAACACACTGGGGTCCCTAGGCACACAGGGGTCCAGGCACGTGTGTGGGGCTGAGCAGAGTCAGCAGAGGGCCACTGTGTGAGAAGAGGGCATATGGCACAGGGCAGCAGGCAGCAGAAGGAGTGGCTCTGTCCCCAGGGGCCAGGCCTTGGGGTTGGAGCGGACCTAGGTCTTAGTTAGGGGTGATGGGCTGAGCTCTCCCAGTTACTGACTTGACAGACCACATTTCAAGCCAGCATCTTAGCTCACGTGCACAGCACCTGCAGCTGGAAGCCTGGGGTCTTGGTCAGCCAAGGTGGTCACTCTGACCTGCCCATATGGCCTCAGTTGCTGTGGGATGGAGACTGAGCCCCAGACTGCTGGTGGCCAGCCCTCTCCCTCTCCACTTTCTCGACATGCACAACCCCTCCTCCACATCCTGTCCCCAGTGAGCTTGTGGGGGCAGTGGGTGGGGGGTGCTCTGAGCCTTCACCTGCTGGCCAGGCGGAGGAGGGAGGCTGTGGCTCTGTGATATTATCCCTGCCATCGGGCAGCAGCCTCTTTCCAGAGGAGGCGGAAGAACGAACTCCAGGCTCAGTGCGGGGGTTTGCGAGGACGCTGGGGCGATAATTGGACAGCAATGAAGTGTTCTGAGCAGCGGTATGAGCTGTCACCTGTCACCGCGGCCCTGTGTGCAGCTTAGAGCAGATCCTGTGGGGGAGGTGTCTGGGGGGTTCTGGAGGGTGAGAGGCTCAGTGCGCTGAGAGCCCCCTCCCCTGGCTTGAGCCTGGGCACACATGGCCTGGGCCACCCACCTTTGTCCTGTCCTGTAATGGAGGCTGGGGACGCTTGGTGAAGGGTACCCAGGGACCTAGTTCAAGCCCCTCCCTGACTGCTGGCCACCATGAGGCTGGCCCCTACAAAAGGGGCAGTGGCCCTCCTGACCAGGACAAAGGTCCACCCCCTCAGTCTCCTATCTGCTCTTCCCAGGGAGATGCCTGGGCCACCCGGGATTCCACAGCCAGCCAGGAAGATTCCCAGTCCCAATTCTGGCAGCTTCTGGGGCCTCACACCCGTCTGCTAGGGCCCCTCCTTCCTCCTAACCCTTCTCTGCCCACCCACTCGCCTTTAATTAGAAATACCAGAAGAGCGATTTTCTGGGAGATTTTGCCTGAAAGACATTCCCCCTCCAACCCAGGGCGGAAGAGCCCAGAAGGGGACCAGAGAGACAGATTGGGTGGGGGGAGGGCGAGGGGCTCCCGGTGCTGGGGAGAGCTGGGAGGGGGGAGTGTAGGACCCACATGCCCTCAGGTGTCTGAGCAAGACTGTGTGGGTTGGTGCAGCGAGTGTGGGGCGCGAGCAGGGGGGTATGAGTGTGCACGTGGGGGTACGAGTGGGGGGATGAGTGTGTACGTGGGGGTACGAGTCGGGGGGATGAGTGTGTGAGCGAGTGGCGATAGGGGATGAGGTGACTGAGGGAAGGGTTATCTGTGCCCAGGTACCATCAGAAGCTGGTGCACACTTCCACCGACCAGCTCGGGGTAACCCTGGAAGGGCGCCCTTCCCTCAGCCGGTTGCTAGGCGGCGGAAGGGGCCTCCCTCCCCAGGGAATCTCGCTTCCGGAGCTCCACTCCTTATATGGCGCTGCTGTCTCAGCCTCCGCCGCCGGCGCTCGCCGCCCCTCCCGCCTCCTCTCTCCCCTTCCCTCTCTGGCGATGACCAGAGGCTCTGAAGGTTTAAGGTCGCTACCCTGCAGGGGGCTGAAGACCGTCCCCCTAACCCCCCCCCCCCTGCATCTTGCAAACATTCTAGAGCTGCTAAATCCACAAACCAAGGTTTCACTAAATAGCTGGGCAGGGGGACCAGGAGGGTCCTGTGCCCCTTCCGGTGCAGGCACGGTGACACCAAGGGATCAGGGGCCTGCGTAGAGTGCCCTTTCCAACCCCAGCCACCGCCAGGGTCCTGGGCAGGAGCTGTGGCTACTGTGACAATTCACATCCCGACCCCAGCCACGTGTGAGACCCCCAGGCTCCTCCGCTCAGGGAAGAGGGGCCATGGACAGAGTCCTCTGGTGACTTAACCGCCCGCAAAGCCTGTCCGAGTGGCCCCAGAGTGGACCCCTTGTCCAGCCGCCTGCCCCCTCCGCAAGCCTGGGAGAGTCGGGCCAGAGGCGGGACCCTGCCGCCCTGCTTGGGGAGGGGGCTTCCTCCCCAGGGAAGGCAGGCAACAGGCGGCTTCCGCTCCCCCCCTGCTCACACCGTCGCCCAGCGCGTGGCCTGAGAGGAGGCCCAGCCCCCCGGGACCAGCGCCCGCGTCGGGGGGTCGGGGGGCGACCCCAGGGCGGCTGGCAGGGGGGCGCATCCTCGTGGGCAGCGGCCGAGCCCACCGCTTAGTCAGGCCCGCGCCGAGCCAAGAGTGGGGGGCGGGGCCTGCATCCGCGGGCGGGGGCGGGGAGTGGGCTCGGCCAATCAGCGCCGGGGCTCCGGGAGGGGCCGCCCACGGGCCGGCGCGCCGGCCTATAAAGTGAGCGCCGCGCGGCTAGCGGATCGGGTGCCTCCAGCTCGCAGCCTGCATCCTCCAGCATCCTCTACCGCGCCGCCTGCATCCTCCTGTCCGCTGCATCCTTCTGCTTTCGTAGCTTCCTGCCTCCGGCGCATCCAACGCAGCTCCCGTGGCGGGCGGACTCGGTGCCCAGACGGCCTCCGTCTCCGTGGACCCAGCGCACCTCCCCGCCGGTCTGAGCCGCCGCCCGGCCACCTGCGAGCCATGGAGCTGGACTACATGACCAGCGGCGGCCTCCACGCCTATCCCGGGCCGCGCGGCGCGCCAGCCGCCAAGCCCAACGTGATCCTGCAGATCGGCAAGTGCCGGGCAGAGATGCTGGAACACGTGCGTCGCACCCACCGGCACCTGCTGACCGAGGTGTCCAAGCAGGTGGAGCGCGAGCTGAAGGGGCTGCACCGCTCGGTGGGCAAGCTGGAGAACAACCTCGACGGTTACGTGCCCACCGGCGACTCGCAGCGCTGGAAGAAGTCCATCAAGGCCTGCCTGTCCCGCTGCCAGGAGACCATCGCCAACCTGGAGCGCTGGGTCAAGCGCGAGATGCATGTCTGGCGCGAAGTCTTCTACCGCCTGGAGCGCTGGGCAGACCGCCTGGAGTCCATGGGCGCCAAGTACCCGGTGGGTAGCGACCCGGCGCGCCGCACCGTCTCTGTGGGCGTCGGGGGCCCCGAGAGCTGCTGTCCCGAGGCCGACTCCTATGACTACACCGTCAGCCCCTACGCCATCACCCCCCCGCCCGCCGCCGCCGAGCTGCCTGGCCAGGAGCCGGCCGAGGCGCAGCAGTACCCCTGGGCGCCGGGCGAGGACGGCGTGCCCAGCCCCGGCGTGGATACGCAGATCTTCGAGGACCCGCGGGAGTTCCTGAGTCACCTGGAGGAGTACCTGCGGCAGGTGGGCGGCACCGAGGAGTACTGGCTGTCCCAGATCCAGAACCACATGAACGGGCCAGCCAAGAAGTGGTGGGAGTTCAAGCAGGGCTCGGTCAAGAACTGGGTGGAGTTCAAGAAGGAGTTTCTGCAGTACAGCGAGGGCACGCTGTCGCGGGAGGCCATGCAGCGGGAGCTGGACCTGCCGCAGAAGCAGGGCGAGCCGCTGGACCAGTTTCTGTGGCGCAAACGGGACCTGTACCAGACGCTGTATGTGGACGCGGAGGAGGAGGAGGTCATCCAGTACGTGGTGGGCACCCTGCAGCCCAAGCTCAAGCGTTTCCTGCGCCACCCGCTACCCAAGACCCTGGAGCAGCTCATCCAGCGGGGCCTGGAAGTGCAGGACGGCCTGGAGCAGGGGTCAGAGCCCACGGGGACGCCCCAGCCCCCTGAGGACGAGAACGAGGCTCTCACGCCCGCCCTCACCAGCGAGTCGGTGGCCAGTGACCGGACTCAGCCGGAATAGAAGGTGGCCTGCCCCCCACCCGCCACACCAGCAGGGCCTTTTTCTCTGGACTTGAGAGCTGGGGCCTCTTTTCCCAGGCCCCTTTTGGGCGGGCTCCACCGGACAACTCCTGAAACAGCAACACTCCCAGCCTGGTGCTCCCTCCCTGACACCCGGAGCCCCACCATCTGTCTTCCCGGCGGTGACCCCGCCCCCGCCACACTCTCTGGCCGCATCAGAGCGGCCCAGCTCCCTCCCCGGTTTGCCTTGGGTCCCAGCCCCAGTGTCTCCTGGAGCGGCTGGCACCCACAGAGCCGGGAACACCCACGGTAGAAGCGGAGTAGGACCAGCGCCTTGGGAACCTCGACTTCCGGTGACGCCGCCACCCTCTCCTGGCAGTCGCTGAGCCAGCTGGCACCCGAGCTGCCCCCAGGGCTGCTGGCCAGCTGGGCAGCGCAGCTCCTTCCCTGCAAGGGTGAAGTGACCGTGGCTGGCGCAGACCTGGGACCCGGTGCTCCCGCGCCTCAGGTGAGCCCCTGCGGCACCCCACGTCAGCAATGCAGGGAGAGCAGCGTCCACTCTGAGGGCCTTGCGGGGGAGGAGGCTGGCGCGAGGGGTGCAGCGGGCTGGAGGCGAGCCTCACTGACTGTCTTCTCCCCACAGCAGTGATTCATCCCACCTGAAAACAAGCCCATCTCCATCAGTGATGACTCGGGGTCCTCCACATACAGCTGAGGCAGCAGTCAGCACCCTTGGAGCCAGGAGAATGAGAACAGGTAATGGCAATCCTACTCTGTGAACGCCCTCCCTCCCAGCTGTCCTGACCAGAGATCTTGGGGGTTTTGGCCCCTGTCTGGGATTTCAGGGTCTTCTTGGGTCCTGAGAGCAATCTGAAAGGGACACCCCATCTCCAGTATCCCCTGGGGGTTCCCATCCGGGAGTCCCATCTTCATCTTTAGCGATGCCTATCACTGTCCCCAGCCCTCTCTGCAGGGCTTCGCTGTCTCCAGTACCCCCTTGGGCTCCCTATATGCAGCTTTGGCCCATCACGGTCCCCAACCCCTCTCTGAAGGCCCCCCCATCTCAGCCCTGACAAGGACCATCTTCCTCTCTTCCTTCAGGTCTCAAGGTTCCCAAAGAGCTCGGCAGCTGGACCTGCAAGCCCCAGCACTCCTCCTGGAGCTGCCCTGTGCAGGAGGAGGATTCCCGCCCCAGGGTCCCGAGAGGCAGTCTCACCCACCCAGCCCTGAAGCTGGTGGCGGTGGTGCAGCAGTCCAGCTTGAGGCCCGGGCCACCCTGCCAGCCTCGCTGCTTGCTGCCCGCTGTCCAGGTGCCATAGCTTGAGCGGGGCCCATCTCCGAGCCCCTGCTCGCTATGCTTCACTTCCTGCTGCTGAGCCCAGCCCAGAGATTTCGGAAGTCTCTCTGGGGTTGCTGCCCAGGCCCAGGCACTTGCACACCCCAGCACCCCAGACTCTGCAGCCTCTGAGGAGCTGGTGGGGGTCCTTGCTGCTTCACGACTGGGAGCTTCACATGCTGGGGAAGCCTGCTGACAGTTGCAACCAGCCGGCCTGTGCCTCTACCTGTCAACTCTAGATTTTATTTTTGTACGCAAGATGTACCCCAAACCTGCAGGCCAGCACAGGCTGCAGAGAGGCCCTGGGTCTGAGAGACCATGGAGCCCAAGAGTGTGGCCAACCCCCGAGTGCAGCCCCACCTGGCTGTATGCACCTCCAGGAAGACAGACTCTTTTCTAAGCTTTTGTTAATAAAATGCTCCCACTTACTGGCGTGATGCAGGCTGCTTCTCTGACTCGGGCTGGGGTGGGCCTGTCTGCAGGGGGCAGCCGAGGGAGACACTGCTGGAAGTCCGTGGTGCATGGGGAGGGGCCCCTCAGCGGCAGCAGGGCCTGGGCACAAGCAGTTTATAGCGGAGACACCTCACCACATAGGCAGCCCATTATGTTCTTAGATGGAGGAGGACAACCCTGACTCAGTCTCCTGAGGTGGTCCCTGCAGGCCCCTCAGTCTAGCCAGCTCCCACCTCAGTCCCCTGGAGTGGCCTTTGCAGTCCCCTTGGCCCAGCTCTGCACTGCCTCGGTCTCCTAGGTTACCTCGAAGGTCTCCTGGCCTGGCCAGCGCCAGCCTCAACCTCCTTGAGTAGCCCTTACAGTGCCCTCAGCTGGACCAGTACTCCCCTCAGCCTCCCAGGTGGCCCCTGTAGTGCCCCGGCCAGCTAGCACCCAGCTGCAGCATCTCACCTGTCTCTTGGGGTGGCCTCTGTGGTCCCCCAGCTGGCCAGTACTAACCTCAGTCTCCCAGGGTGATTTCTGCTGCGTCTCCAGCCTGGGCAGCACCCCACCCCTGTTGTGGAGCCTCCAACAGGCCAGAAGGGTCCTCGGAGAGCATGCCAGGCAGAAGTCCTACATGGGGCTGCTGAGTCAGTGACTTAGCCCTGGACTCAGTTCCCAACAAGAACTCAACAGCAATAAGTCTAGTTTTGGAGGACTCCAGGGGGACCCCGTCACTGCAGAATCACTAACTGGGTCTCACTTTCCTTATCTGTCAAATGGGCCAGCTGTTCCTAATGTTCTCCATGCATAGGCCAGAGCTGAGAGCGACGGGCGGACCCTGAGGTCCTGCCTTGCCCCTTCAGTGGAGCACTTGAGGTTCTGAAAAGCAGGAGGTGCAGCTTAGAGAAGGCTCAGGCCCCCACATCGTCAGCACCCAAGAGAAGCGGAGCCCAGCTTCATCTCTGTGGCCTTCCACTGGGTTCTGAAACTGTCATATTTACTGCAGAAGACTGCCCCAGCTGTCCTCCACAGAGCAGCACATGGGTTTGAACTGAGAGCCTTTAAGTTACCAGCCCCGGCATGAGGTGCAATGCCCCAGGCCTCCTTGGGTGTAGTACAGGGAGGTTATTGCAAAGCACTGACTTCTGTGGCTGCAGGACCAGCAGGTTGGGGGGATAGCTGGGGGGCAGATGGGCTGGCACCCTCACGGGGAATTAGCTCTGAACAGCTTCTGCTCTGAAACCTTTTCACTTGGTTCGCTCCGGAATCCCACTGACCCATCACTTACTGCTGTGTCCTGTTGAGTCAGAGTCGACCTGCAGCTGAGCCTGGGGGTTTTCAGGGGCAGCGAATCACACAGGAGGAGACTGTTCATCTATATCCCATGGAGCAGCTGGAGGATTAGAACTGTGTGCCTTTGGGACTGCAGCGCAGTTCCTCACTCCTAGGCCACCCGTGCTCCCTGAAACTCCTCTGCTCGGAAACCTTTTTACTCTATTAGCTCTAGACCCCCACCCCAATGGCTTAGGGATCACCAGTGTCCCTTGTCCTAGGTTAGCTGATCATGGGCTTCATGACCTCCATAGCACAAGGTGAGTGATTGCGACGGGAGCCTGGCAGGGCTCACTGGTAAGACTGACCACCACAACCTTCAGTCCAGCTACAGGCCCTCCGCACAACTGCCTACAATACCCTGAGCTTCAGAAAGGGGTTTCTCTGCCCAGTGGGGCTCAGGCTGCGGCAGCCTGGGTGGTAGTGGCCCTGCGGGGAGTGTGGGGCAGAGGTGGGGTAGGGTGCAGCCTCTTTATTCCCCTGGCACAGTGGAGGCAAAGGAGATCCGGGGACGGGCAGGGCAGGGCCAGAACAGGCACAGCAGCCAGGCACACAAAGCTGCTGCCATTGCTTTCCTGGGAGCCCCTGATGAAAGGCTGCCTCCTTTCCCTCTGTTCCTTTTATATAATGACACTGCCAACCAAGGAGCAGAGGAGGGAGGCACACGATGTGATGCTGAAGCCAGAGAAGCCAGCGTCCTCCTTCCTCTCCCCCCCACCCCAGGGGCCCCTCTCCACACAAAGCCTGGGTGTCAGCAGGCTTCTGGTAAGGAAGGGCTCTCCTCCTTAGACTGGCTGATGGTGACTCAGGCTCCTGACATTTCAAGCTGTTTGAGTGGCAGCTCTGCATGTTTGTGACCACGGGCAGGGGTGGGCAGGGGCGCTGGGCAGGGTGGGGTGGTGTACGATGGGGGCTGAGACCCTCCAGTCACTCTCAGCCCACTGCTCTGGGCATCCCTCTACCCTCGTGGTCACATGGATCTCCGATAACTTTACCTCACTCACTAGAGGTGGGGAAGCTCAGACACAGAGAGGTATGGCGAGGGGACAGTGCTGTGCCAGGAGGTTTGGGGCTCCAGGCCCTCAGGGTCTCCTTGCCGACGGCCTGTGGTGGGAGGCCCTGAATCTGGCAAACAGGACTGTAACCTGGTCTCTGGATGGCCGAGGAGCTCGCCTGATGTCCCAGCGTCCCGTGGCCTTCTCTAGTAAATCAAGCCAGTGGGCGGGGCCAGAACATCGGCTCCCAGCGCTGAGCCCCAGGTCTGAGTCTCACAGACCCAGGCAGTGCGTGCAGGTTACTGCTGGCGGAGAATCAAGAGATGTGGGTTTGGAAACGTCCACTGGTCAGTGTGAGGCTGTGCTGCAGCAGCAAACAAAACCCTCACTGCTGCGGGGTGGGGCCGACTTCTGGCTGGACGCCCGCAGGTGTCCAGAGGCTGCACACTGCACGCGATCGTCCATGTTCTTCCGCGCGCGCTGCCCGCGCGGAGCAGCACAGCTCCTTACCCCCAGGCCTCCAGAAGAGGCCCACCAGCACAGCAGCTCCTTCCCCTGCTGCCTGGCCGTGGCCCTGAGCAAGGCTGGAAGGTGGTGCTCATCTCTTCACCCCCTCCCCAGGTGCTCTGGGGTGCAGAGGCTCCCATGCCCCCTTCCTCCACAGGTTGGAACTGGGGTCTCCAGGCTGAGGAGGGGAGTGCCTCAGGGGGCTCTAGCTTGTGTCTGGCACCCATCACCACCTCCCTTTACCCCACAATGTCTCTACAGGGACCACAGTCACATGGCCACACCTACCTGTGGGAGGCCGGTTGGGAGGCACACAGGAGGCTTGGAGGGGAGCCCTGGTGGCACAGTATTTAGAGCACACAGCTGCTAAGTGAGAAGGCACTGGTTCTAGGTCTGCTCCCTGAAGTCTCGGCGCCCCTGGGGCCCTGGACTGTGTCCCGCACTGTCCCTGAGTCGGAATTGTCCCCAGGCAGCAGGCTTCAGTTCCTCAGAAAATAGCTTTATCTGTTATTGGAGAAAAGGACTGATGGTTGCTGAGCTCCTGCTGGGTGTCAGCGCGGTCAGCACGGGGACAGCACGGGGTGCTGCTGACCATGTACTTTCCATGGACCCTGCTCCCCATGGACCGCTGACTTTGGATCTCATGAACCCCTGATCCTGGACCCCGTAGACCCTGACCCTGGTCCCCACTGGCTTGTCGTGTGCCAGCTCCTAAGCCCTGGCATTGGTCACCTATTGAACACGGTCCCTGGCCACCTTGACCGCTGATTCCAGACACAGGCCACATCAGGAGGCTTCTCTACACTCCCTTCTTGCAGCCTCTCCCCTGGCCTGGTGTTGCCTGTTCTCCCATGACTACCTGTGGAGCCCCCAGATTGCACCCTCTCTGGAGGACCTCGGGCCTCGAGTCCCCAGTTGAACTGATCTCTTCCAATGTACATGAGGAAACAAAGGCTGGAAAAATGTGGGATTCAGCTAAGGTGAGTCAGAGACCCTCAGGGCATCTCTGTCCACTGTCGGGGTGAGTGCGGACAGTGAGAGGCCATCCTTCCCAGGACGTCACCCAGCTCTTTCTGGGGCATCTGCAGGATGCTCTTGTCCAGCCCCGATAGATCGACACACATGAACCAGCAGCTTTCATCCCTGGTGCAGGCTCCGAAGCACACCACTCCATAGAATTTCCACACTGAATTTCTGGCAGGTGACTGCTGACGCACTGCACATCTCTGTCTCCTCTCTCGTTCTCTCTCCACCATCTTCCCTCCTGCCCCCCAATACCCATGAAATGTTCTAGGGGCATAAACTGGATGGAGTGCACTCACTGCTCTCTGACAGGGACCTTGGGAGGTAAATCGCCAGGCTCTTCTCCCTGGTGAACCACCAATCTTGGTGCTTCCCACATCATACCACCACTCGGGACATGCAGCAACCCCACAGACAGGAAAACAGCCCCACACACAGAGGAAGGACCCCACACACAGAAGGACCCCACAGACAGGAGTGGCCCCTCACACAGGGGAAGGGACCCACACACAGGAGAAGGGTCCCCACACAGGGGAAGGGCCCCCACACACAGGGGAGCAGCCTCACCCACATGGGAGTGGCCCCACAGACAGAGGAGTGGCTCCATACACAGGGGGATGGCCCCCACATATCAGCAAGAGGCCATGGAACAAAGGATATCACAAGGATCTTGGCTGAAAGTAGAGACTACCAGAACAATTTCTGTCTGGGTTTTGTGAACTAAGCGAAGACATTCAACTGTGTGGCTCAAAGCAAATCATGGATAGCATTGCGGAGGATGGAATTCCAGAACATGTATTGCGCTCATGCAGAACCTGACCACAGACCAGGAGGCAGTTATCCGAACAGAACAAGGGAACATTGTACAGCTTAATACCAGGTCGGGAGTGCATCAGGGCTGAATCCTTTCCCCATCCTTATAAATAACTACACTGAGAAAATGGCCGAGAAGCTAGATTCTATGAAAAATGTGATATTAAAATTAGAGGAAGACTCGTCAACATCCTGTAACACAACCTTTCTGCTGGAAAATGAAGACTTAAAGCAACAATTGAAGATCAAAGACTACAGTCTTCAGTGTGAATTCAAGCCCAAGGAAACCATCTTTACAACCGCACCAGCTGCAGCCTTGGGCTAGATGAGAAGGGTGAAGTCATCAAGCACTGCATTTCACCTGCATCACAGGCCATGCTCTTGGGGCATCCACCGTGGAATCAAACCACATGTCACATTAGGCAACTCTCTAGCAAAAGCCCTCTTTAAATGTGTGAAAACCCAAGGCTGTCAGTTTGACCGTGTTTTCAACTGCTTCCAGTACAATGAGCAGTCTGGAGAGGATCAATGAACAGTGAGGAGAGGCGTGAACAGTGATTTTGTAAAAGAGCATTGAATAGATCATGAACAGTCAGGAGAACAAACAGATCCATCAAAAAGTGCCCTGGTCAAAAGACATGGAAAGACTTTTCACAGAGGAAGACATTCGGAAGGTCAACAGACACAGAAGAAATGCCCAAAATCACTGGCAATAAGAGAGATGCAAATCAAAACCACAAGATAGCATCTCACCTCAGTAACAGTGGCAAAGTGTAACAGGACAGCAAGTAATAAATGTTGGAGAGGATGTGGCGAGATAGGAACTCTTCTACACTGTCGGTGGGATTGTAAAATAGTACAGCCACTCTGAAAGGCAGTCTGGCGTTTCCTCAAAAAGCTGAACATAGAAATTCCATATGACCCAGCTATGCTACTACTACTTGGAATATACCCCGAGAAAATGAGAACTGTAGAACAAATGGAGGCTTGTACACTAATGTTCATAGCAGCATTATTCACCATCACAGAACATGGAAATAGCCCATATGTTCAACCACAATAAAATGGATTGAGAAAGTATGGAATACTTTCACGATGGAATACTACACAGCACACAGGAGTAATGATTCTGAAAATCACTACCTAGCATGGGAGGGACTGGAGAGCATTATGCTGAGTGAACTAACACAGCTCCATAAGGACAAATACTGTCTAAGACCATTGTTGTAGAAATAGAAAGATAACTATTAAAATACGTATGAGGACCCAAGGGGCTGGAGGGATCAGAAGGGTGAGGGTGGGCAGGGGGGTAATCACAGGGTTGTACAACCTGATGGGTAGAGAGAGAGCGGTGGGTAAAGGAAATGAGAAAGATCAGGTGTGAAAAACAACGTATAAGAAGTTTGTAAGTAAAACAGTATAGAATAAAAAGTGTTATTTAAAGAAAGAAGTGCTCTAGTCTCCCACTTTCCCATCTTAGCAAAGCTTCTGTGTATCCAACCAGAGTCAGGGCTGAGTAGTCAGTGTCTGCGGGGTGGTAGGCTGTGGACTCTCGCTTGAGCCCTGCCCACCTGCCCACTTGGAGCCCCCACCCCAAAGGTGACCAGCTTTTCTATTTCTGGGTGGCCCACTGGCTGTGATGGGTGACTTTTCCTGTTGCCAGCATCAAGAGTGACTTGTGTATATGGTACTCCTGCCCCTCCTGGGCCTGGCTCAGTGTGTCTCCCCCCGCCACCATGTCTGACATCTTCGGAGCTAGGAGTCTGGGCTGAGAATGAGGCTATTTTTAGCCTCTGTTATCCTCCTAATTACTTGTCTCCTATCCTGGGCTTGGTCCAATTCCTTGAAAAAGTCTGTCTGTAATCCTGTATGAGAACATGGGGACAGAGGCCTGGAGCAGAGGTCATGAGTGAGCTCCCACTACCAACCCCCTAAACATGTGGACCCCAGAAACCTTAGCCCCAGCTCAAAAAAGGGGTAAATTTCTCACCAGAGGTCTGACACTCCTGGGAGCAGGGGATAGGAAGCGAGAGGCTGCCTGGGGTCACTCAGTCATATCACCACCCAGACATCTGCTTCCCACGCCTGGCACCTCATCCCTTGAATCTGGATGAAGGGTACTGGAATTAATTTACTGGGGAGAATTGAGCCTGGAAAGAGAAACCTTGTACCTGCCTCTGATCCTTGGAGGCCTATGGCAACAGGCTGTGGTCTACTCAGACCCTATCACCAGCCTTCGCTAGAGCGAGAAGTAGCTCTGGGAAGACCTGCTCTTCTGCACAGGCTCCCAGGGACTCTGGGTTTGCTTCCACTTCCAGGCTTCCCGCTGAGAGCGTGCTGGGTCTGGCGAGGCTCAGTCTTTGCTTTGATTGGAGGTGCCATCTATGGGGAGGGCAAATGGAACAAGACAGTCTTCTCCGGGCCAGGTTGCTACCACAGCTCCCAGTGGCAGAGCTGGGGGACACCCCTCGGGCCTCCAGCTCCAGTCTCCAGAGCACAAGGAAACAAGCACGTCAGCAACTGATTCTGACACTCATGGACCCCGGGGGGCAGAGGAACACCCCGCAGGGAAGAGTCTGTAGACACAGACTGGACATCTTCCTCCTGGGCAGCAGCTGTGGCCAAAACACAGCTTTTGCTTCAGTCTGAGTGCTTTAACCATAGTGCCACTAGGCTGCTCCTGCTGAACTATGAGTTGTCTGACCTTGACCTTGGGCTCTCCCTCTGTGACTGGCCTGGCTGTCCTCTCCTGCCAACCTTGTCAAAAGGCTGCCTGGCCAGGTAACTGTGCACACATCCGGAGTAGCTGCCCCTTACTCACGGGGTACCCCAAGTGTTGCTCTGCCTGGGTGGCGGTATTTGTCGTGGGTCCTGCTCTGAGCCAGGCTGACTGGGAGCCTGTTGGCCGAGTGCTGGTCGATGGGCCGCACAGGCTGGGGCCCAGCTGTCTGGGCTTCTCCTGAGTTGCTATTTCTCCAAGTTGTTTTTTATTTAGTAGCTCTCTGCATTCCTACTCTTCTCCCCTCCCCCAGTATCTCCATGTTGCTATGGGAACCAGGCTGTGGTACCCATGGCATCCCAGGGCTGGACAGGGTCACATGTGTGTGGGAGGGTGGGGGAAGGGCTAGGGGAGCCACTGGGACTGTGCTGCAGCTGTGGGGGATAGAAGTCCAGAGAGGGGGGCAGATAGCGAGAACCCACATCCTTGTGAAGCCAGCAGACCCTTGCTCTGTCATCTCTCTTTCTTCTGTCCCCCTTACTGGCACCTCCTTGCTCTCCGCCATCCCTGTCAAGGCTGCCTCTGCCCATTGAAGTGGTCCCTTCTGCTCTACCCCTCCCTTGGATCTTTGTGCGGGAAGGGAGGGCACAGGTGGGGCAGGACCTCTGCCTTGGCCTGGGTCACCAGGCCTCACAGTGACTGTGGCCACCAACCATCAGGTCAGAGCAGCCCCTCTCTGCCAGAAGCCTGGGGGCCATTTCTGGCTCAGCTCTAGGCCCCCTTCCCCACCTTAGTCCCCCCATTCGTGCAGTGTCGCTTGTGGGCCAGAGGATGACCCACCCAAACCGTCCCAGGGTCTGTCAGTCTGTGGTCCTGCTGGGCCCAGGGTCTGGAGGAGGGGGCGATGGGCCGTTTAGGTCCCGTCAGCGCTGAGCTCCAAGCTCCTCAAAGCAGCATTCCTGCTGCCATCCGCCCACGCTCCTGCATAAGGAAGCTCCGTGCTCCGTGCCTGGATTCCCAATGAGCTGCGGGGGTGCTGGGGAAGCCTGGCTCCTGCCACCCTCGTACCTGCCTCACCCCTGCCAACCTGGCCTGGGGCAGCATTTGGGGAGAGGGCTATAGACCCCCAACTTCCTTCCATGCCAAGGACTGGAGGGAGCTGAGAGGCTCCAGGAGGGATGATTGTCTGAAGGGCTGGGGTTTCGTACCCACAGGGCCCTGTCCTCCCTCAGATCAGGTCCCAGGTCAGGCCTTCACCCTCAGGTCACACCTTCTCCTCAGAGCTGGCCTCCTGGTCAGAGAAGGGGAGGTGACCGCTCAGCAATCGTTGTCTTGGTCATGTGCTGACGTGCTAAGAATTTGGATGTTGTTGTTGTTATGTGCCATCGAGTTGCCTACGACTCATAGCGACCCTATGTACAACAACAGCCCTAAACCCTGCTCTATCCTGTGCCAATCGCACTGCCTCTGACACACCCATCCCGATTACCCCAGTTACTGAAATCAATCCACCTCATAGAGGGTCTTCCCCTCTTGTGCCGTCCCTCCACCTTCCCAAGCATGATGTCCCTCTCCAAGGACCTGTCCCTCCTTGCAACATGTCCAAAGTATGTCAGATGAAGCCCCAGAATCCTTGCTTCCAAGGAGCAGCCTGGTTTAACCCTCTCCAGGATGAATCTGTTTGTTTCCTTAGCAGTCCATGGTCCCCTCAATACTCCTCTCCAGCACCACAGCTCAAAGGTATCAATTCACATGATTCAAATTTGTGCTTCCATTTAATTTTTTTTCTTTAAAGCATTTTTGAGCAAAGGTTTACAAATCATCTTGGGTTTTCATACAATCATTAATAGAAGTTTTGTTTTGTAACATTAATCACCACTGATGTGATTAATTAACAACATGAGTAATTAACCCGCTAGTGTGTGTTGTGGCAGGTCCCTCACGCACTGTATTTATGAATTCTCTTCATTTCTCATCGTGGCCTCAGAGCATTCGCAGGCTCTGCCGCAGCCACAAAGGAGCCAGAGGCCCTGGCGCTGAGCACAGGGCACTGCTGCCTCCACCCAGCGGGTGACGGGCGCAGGAGCCAAGACACTGACCAAGCGAAGCTGAAAGTCAGGGCTTGGAACTCACCAGCTGCTCCTCAGAATAAAGACCACAGCCCAACAAGCGCCACGGAGTGGTCCTGCTCCATCCCGCAGGGGCTCTGTGAGTGAGCTGGACAGGAGCTCCCCGGGAATTGCACTAAGACGTCTGGGTAAATGCAGCCCTGAGTGAGGGAGGGAGGGAGGGAGGGAGGGGGGAAACTGATGGATGAATGGATGGATGGAAGGATGGATGGATTGATTGGTAGTTGGTTAGATGGTTGGATGGATGGACAGTTAGGTGTAAGGGTGGATGAAAGGAGAGTGAATAATTAGGTGGTTAGATGGGTGGATATCCAGATGGATGGATGGATGGATAAATGGTTGAATGTTGGGTGGATGGATGGATAGAGGGTTGGATGGAAGAATGGACATACTGACGGATGGTGGGTGGATGGGTGGAAGAACTTCTCCTCAAAGTATAGGTGACTTCAGTACAGTTGCATTAACACTTCTCCAGCACCTAGTGGTGTCCCATGATTCCTTTAAGGAGGACCAGCGCCTGTGTGAGGACAACTTCATGGATTAAAGTGCCTACCTCCTCTGTCTAAGCCCTGTCCTCCCAAGCTGGCTGCAGGCCATTCCTCTGGCCTCTCCAGACCTTTCTCTGAACTTTCCCTTCCCCTAGAATCTCTCCGGCCCTCTCCCACCCTTCCTGCCTCATCACCTTTCTGCTTGCATGCCACTTCTCTGAAATTAAGTGCATCAGAGATCATCCTGTCTCCACATCATTTCAATCTATATGAAGAACAGATCGTTCAGGAGGCTGGGCTTTATGAGAGGAATGCAGTATCAGGACTGGAGAAAGACTCATCAACAACGTACATTATGCAGATGACACAATCCTGCTTGCTGAATCTGAGAAGGACCTGAAGTGATTGCTGCAGAAGGTCAAGGACCGCAGTCTTCAATATGGACTGAGGCTCAATATCAGGAAGACAAAGATTCTCACCACTGGGCAAATTGGCAGCACATGATGGATGGAGAAGAGACTGAGGTTGTTAACAATTTCAGCTTGCTTGGCTCTACAATCAACATTCTCGGCACCAGCAGTCAGGAAATCAAAAGCTGAATTGCACTGAGAAAATCCGCTGTCAGAGACTTTTCCAGGGTGCTGAGAAGCAACAATGTCAGTCTAGAGACTAAGGTGTGCCTGATCAAGATCTTCCCAATTATTTGCTTTGCATTAGAGAGCTGGGCATGACCAATGATGACAGAAGAAGAATCGGTGCCTGAGTTGTGGTGCTGGAGAAGCATCTTGAACATACTACCGACCACCACAAAACCAAGTAAATCTGTCTTGGAGAGGGTGAAACCAAGTTTCTTCTTGGAGGATAGGAAGCTCTGTCTCACATAGGCACGTGGCCAGGAGGGACTGGTCCTTAGAGAAGGACGTCATTCTTGGAAGGGTGGAGAGACAGTGCAGGAGAGAAAGACCCCAGGTGAGATGGACTGACACAATAACTGGGGCAGTGATGGTAGGTGTATGGGAGTCAGTGAGACTGGCTCAGGACAGGGCAGAGTTCAGAGCTGTTGTACACAGGGTTGCTGTGAGTCATAGATATCTTGACTGCACATAACAACAACAACAATAACAACATGGTTTTATGTGGTCTGTGAGTTATTGCATCAGATTTTGGACCCAATAAAGTAGTAAGAGGGGAGCTCTGGTGGCCTAGTGGTAAGAAGCTGCTGCAATTCCGAAGACAGAGTTCGAATCCACCAGCAGCGCTGTGGATAGAAGGTTGGGCGAGTTCCTCCTGTGTGTCTATTGCCTCTTAAAACCCACTGGAAGGTCAGCTATGAGTTGGCTCCAACTTGATGACAAACAACAATGGAGTAATAGGATGGGTATTGAAATTAATGCTATATGGGGACAAGTCAGACTTCATAGAAATTGGTTTTGTGTTACTGATTTTGTTGAAGGGGACAGTTCCCTTTGTGAAGTTGATAAAGGTCAGACATGCCCGTCCCCATGTGGCTCTTGATCTTTTTATACCTGGTCACTTCTGGGAGCCTTCATTCCACCCTTCCCCCACCACATCAGCTAGGATTGCACCTCTCTGTGCTCAGAGCCCCTAGAAATACCTTCTCCTTGGCCATAACCTGTCCTCCTGTTACCTTCTTCCCTGGGTAGGATGAAGCTCCTGGGGTTAAGGGACTGGGGGAGACTTTTGTGGGAGTTTGGAAAGGGTGGAGGATGGGATAGAGTCAGGGAGAGGTAAGGACAGGGAAAGATGTGGAGGGAGGTCAGGAAGGGGTGAGGGTGGGGGAATTTCAGTAGGAGTGAGGATGAGAGGAAGTTGGGGACAGGCAAGATTGGGGACAGTTGGGGAAGATTTAGGATGGGAATTGTGGAGGTATGAGGAGGGACTGATCCAGTGACCGTAACCTTGGGCTTGAACTAACCTGAGGTTGTGAGGATGGAGATGGACGGGTCAGGCTCAGCTGTCCTTCCCAGGGTTGCCATGAGCTTTAGCCGAATCTGGCACCTGACGACAGGGCAGCTTTATCCTGAGACCCTTCTCTCCAGACTAGGGATCTATGACCCCTCAGCCTTTCTCCAGGCCAGCTTTCTGATGACCCTGAGACTCGCTCGCAGACCCAAGCCCAAGACAGCTGTTTTCTCTCTGAATCCTTTTTGTACAGTTGCCCGTGCGGTGGTGGTGGTGGTGGTGGTGGGTTTATGGCAGAAACCCCTCTGGGGTCCATCCTGTGGGGCCCCCCTTAGAGCCCCTAGGAGTCAGATTCCTGAGACGTAACAGGAGGAGGAGGTGCCCTGCACCTGCTGGATTCTCCCACTCATCACATGTTTATCGGCCTCCTGCAGGGAAATAAAAGGATCCAACTCCTGCACATATGCCTTTGAGAGGTGGCTCCTGGGAGACTGAGGGGGCTGCCCTTGTGTGGGGCCTTTGTCCACTGGGCTCAGCCTTCGCCCTGTGTGTCTATACTGCTCACAGGAGGCCAAGGGGCATCCCTTTGCCCTCAGGGTTTGGGAATCTTGGATGTGTCTCAGCCTCACAGAGCAGAAAGCCACACTGTGAGGCAAGATTCCCGCAGCTTCCCGCATGCGCTGTTCCTTCACGTTCTCTGAGAGAAGGGTCTCCTCTCAGCTGTCCCCCAGCGAGCTTGGCGTGGAGCCGGGACTGGAGGAGCAGGTCTGTGGGAAGCCTCAGGCAGTCTTAGGGGACAGAGGCCCCTCAGCAAGTTCCTCTTCAGTCTCTTAGACAGCTCAGGAGAGTGGGAGGGGGGAGCACATGCAGGCGGAGTTGGACTGACCCAAGTCTCACACTGGAACAGCCCTGATGCCCTCAATAGCTCATCTGTCACCAGAAGTATCCCAGGAACTTGGGGTCCGGATGGGGCCAGTTGGGGAGCTGATCTAGAAGGGTGCAGAGCCTTGGGAGCCTCAGGTTCACGGTGCTGGCTTCAGGGGGGTCAGCCATCCCCTCTCCCAGTGGGCCTGTGTCCCCTCTCTCACCTGATTAGGACTTCCTCCCAGCTGGCGCATCCCCTCTCTCAGTTGGCCTGCTGGCAGGTAGTGGAAGCCAGGAAACAGCCCTGGGGCAGGAAGGGTCTTGATGAAGCTGACAGCTTTGCAGGCATCTCCACTCGGCTGTGACCACCCTATGCTCCAAGGCCTTTTGGAAGTCTGCCTCATTTTGGTGTTTCTCAGGAACCTCTCAGAGCCCAGGATCCCCATGGGCTTTCCACCAACAGAGTGCCTTAAAAGACTCAGGATCAGGGTCCAGTGGCACCCAATCCTGTGCCTCATGCCTTCTGGAACAAGGTCCCTGAGAGTCAGCCTCCAGCAGGAGCCCGGAAGCCCATCCAAACTGCCCAGGCAGCGTCCGTTGGGGGACAGAATTCTCAGGCGTGGGAACTCCTGGCCCCAGACCCACCAGGCAGTGGCCGCTGGGAACACTGGGCTGGCTTCCAGAGTTGGTCCCTCACGTCTTTGGGGTTTCTTTTTCAGCAGTGAGCTTGGCAGTGAGGCCCCCAGATCTTTGGGGGACATCTATGGGAGGTACGTGCCCCTGCCTGCCTGCCCACAGGACCTCAACCTGGCAGTCACAGGGCAGCAGGTCCAGTAGGAATGTCCTCAGGGTTACTTGTAGAGAGCTTCTGGCCCAGAAGGAAACCCCACCCCAAATATCCATTGGCAGCTGTTGATGAGGGTCCTTGGGGACACCCCTGGACTGGAGGCTGACGGCTTTCCCCCCATGCTGGCCCCTGCACAGGCCCGCCCACCCTCAGCTTCTTGAGACTTCACCATCCACGCTGTTTTCCCCAAACTCAGCTTGAGGTTGCCCACACCACACAGCCTCCCCCAACACTCAAATGACCTTCAGACAAAGGGACACTTGGCTGTTCCCACGGGAGTGGGCCTGGCAGTCCCTGAGAGAGTAGGGACGGAGGGAAGGGGACGTGGGCAATGCTGTCCTGCGCTTGACCCTAGAAATTGTGTCTGCCAGCCTCTCACATTAACCCCTGAACGCCCCCTGCCCCGCTGCTGTCATTCCCAGCCAGGGGACCGTGGAGGTGGCTGTCCAGCTGGTCCGGGGTCACCTGCTAGTCAACAGTGAGGTGTTCAGCTCTGTGGGGACTCTGAGGGTGTGGCCCAGCCACAGCTGTGTTTTGGGAACACAGTGGCTTTTGTTCCCCGTGAGGTGGAACCTTGGTCAATGCTGAGTGCGTCCTCATTGAAAGTCCCCTGGGATCCGATCCTTCAACAGCTGAGATTTCTGGAAATTTCTTCACCGAATCTGGCACAAAACGCCCTAACCAAACGAACACCACCAGTGGGGCCAGAGCTCCAGCTCAGGGGGAGGGGGAGGGGGCGGTCGCCGGCCACATGGACCAGCGGCCTGGCCTAGCCTGTCCCCTCCCACACGCTCTGAGGTCCCCAGCCCCTGACAGAGCCCCCAAGGCCTCCAGGGCAGAAGGCAGTGCCCCCCGAACGGTCTTCTTCTCCTTTGTCTAAGATTGCCCATCAGTGCCAGCTTGCAGGGCGACCCCCTCCCAGTGTGATCGTGGCCCACGGTCATTGCAGGTTTGTTGGAAAGTTTTGGAAAGGATTTAGAAGCTCTGGGATCCCAGCATGGAGAGCACGTGGCTTCCTCACGCCTCAGGAAGCGCACGTCTCTGAGCAGGCACGCCTGCAGCCCTGCTCCGTTCTGCATCCTCAGGCCCCTTAATTTAGGTTTCCGGGAGTGGGATTAATAGCCCCCCAGGGTCCTTGTGGCCCATGGGGCTGCCCGTGTCCGGCTTGACCCCACTTCAGCCTTTCTTTAGGAATGTTGTTGGGGCAACAGAGTGGATTTTTCCCCCTGGCGTATGGATATTTATTACTATGACAGTTTCTTCAAAACTTTAAGATCTTGGCCATTCCTTCTTGCCTCTGTATAAGGACCAAAAGAGACACACTGGCCACTTTGGCAACCTTAAAGCAAACTCCAGGAATGTCACCAACAGCATGACCTTTGCGACCAGATCCAGCAACAAGGACTTGGTCGTCTTCGTCGGTAGAATCCAGCGGCTATCACTGGGCTATAGGCTGTGATTTCCTCACCGTTCTTGGTGACCTGGACTCTGGCATGCTTTCTAGTGGCTGAACTGGGCTGCTGGGCCTTAACGCCCACTTTTCTAACACAATTCCCTTTGCGTGAGAGGCCTTCAAAGGGGTCGGCCCTCAGAGCGTGCCCAGGTGGGCTCTTCTGTCCTGTTTATCACGTCACTCTGGTCGCACTGGTGGCTGGACAGGCTTCCTGGAGGTACGAAGACCTTGACACCTGCCCATGTCAGTTTGACTGACCACAGATCCCAGCGAAAGAGTGGAGTGGATTTTGACTTACAGGGACCCCACGGGACAGAGTCGAGCACAGACCCACTGCTGTTGACCAGAACCCTCTTAACGTGCCCTGCGGGTTTCAGAGGCTGGAAATGACATGTGATGACATGGGCTCATCTCTCCCGTGGAGTGCCCGGTGGATTATAGCTGCCCACCTCTGGGTTGGCAGCGTGAGTCCCTGCCCACAAGGCCATCGGAGCTCCTGAGGGGCAAGACTGTCACCTTTATGACCAGGAGCTTCGGTGGCGTGGTGCATTACGTGTGCAGAGGTCAGCAGTTCGAATCCAGCAACCACTCCACGGAAGGAAAATGGGCAGCGTGTGCCCTTCAAGGTCACAGCCTTGGAGGCTTGGTGGAGGCCGCTGTGTGAGCTGGGATTGGCTCGATGGCAGTGACTAGTCTTCACTGAAGTCAAGGCCAGGCCTGTTCCCCTTGGACCTTTGGGTGGCTTCAAACCGCCCGCGTTTCCGTCAGCATCCTGGTGCTTAACCGTTGCATCCAGGGTTCTGTGGGTCACAGACGTCAGTCAGAAATTACTTGCTTCGTCTCAGACACACTCACATTGACAGGGAGGTGCCGCCTTGCTGAGCTGTCCCTGGGCCCTTCCTGCTGCTCCTTCCTCCAGGTCCTGTTGGACACTCGCCTGCTCCAGGGCCTTTCCCCACAGGCCCAGATGCCCAAGAACAGGCGCCTTCACAGCCAGGCTGGCCCAGGAGGGAGGGACGCTTTGGGGGAGGAAGCCTCCCTGGCCGAACTGCCTTGGAGGAGTTGAGGTTTGACTGTGAGTCTGGCCAGGTGTCTGCGCTGGGGGCTTCATGGGGCCACGGAGGGGGACCAGTGGTACCAAGTCACAGGGAGCTTGGCCAGTCCCAGATCCCCACTCTCTGCTGAGAAAACAGACCCATGATCGTGGAGAGGGTGTGCAGACCACCCTGTGGGGCAGGCTCAGGGCCACCATGTCCCTGTGTGAGGTAGGCCAGCAGGTGGTGATGAGGGTGGCCTGGCATGTGATGGCTGCCTGGGTCCCAGCGAGCCGGCCATCACCTCATGGGAAACAGGTGGTATGACAGCATCACTGGGTCCCTGCCCATCTCTCTGAGTGGTCCATGTCCCGCGGCCTGCAGTCGTGACTGTCCCTGGAAGCTCAGCCAGCTTGCTGAGATCTCTGATTAGACATGGACAGCATGGATGCTGCTGTGGTCGCCGGACTGGAGAGTGAAGGGCAGCATCGCAGAACCGGGCAGGGGCCGGGAGCATCCTCAGTGACAGCAGTGACAGGGACCTTGAGTGCCTGAGCTCAATGACCTCTTGCCCTGCAGGTCTCATGGGGACAGGAGGAGCTGGACTCAGTGGGCTATAGAGGGGACTCCAGAGAGGACGAGCGATGTCTGTTGTGGGAGCCCCGGTAAGGACGGGGTGATGTCTGGTGTGGGGTCACCGGTGGGAAGGGGTGATGTCTGGAAGGGGTGATGGCTGGTGTGGGGTCACCGGTGGGAAGGGGTGATGTCTGGAAGGGGTGATGGATGGTGTGGGGTCACCGGCGGGAAGGGGTGATGTCTGGTGTGGGGTCGCCAGCGGGAAGGGGTGATGTCTGGTGTGGGGTCACCGGCGGGAAGGGGTGATGGATGGTGTGGGGTCACCGGCGGGAAGGGGTGATGAATGGTGTGGGGTCACTGGTGGGAAGGGGTGATGTCTGGTGTGGGGTCACCGGTGGGAAGGGGTGATGGATGGTGTGTGGTCCGCAGTAGGAAGGGGTGATGGATGGTGTGGGGTCCCCGGTAAGGACAGGGTGATGAATGGTGTGTGGTCCGCATAAGAAGGGGTGAGGACTCGGGTGGGGCCCCGGTA
>NW_006399753.1:1707044-1735640 GCF_000299155.1 Elephantulus edwardii
CCCCGGTAAGGACAGGGTGATGAATGGTGTGTGGTCCGCATAAGAAGGGGTGAGGACTCGGGTGGGGCCCCGGTAGTGGCTGACATTTCCCTCTGGCAGGCCCTTGAGAGGGATCCTGGTCCCCTAAACCCAGGACCTGCCCTTCTCCACACTCCGCCCCCCATGGTGGCTGTGTCCTCAGACACCTTCCAGCTGCCCCTCCGGAAAGTCCAGAGCTTCTGTTTGTATGAGAAGCCGGAGCTATCAGAGTACAAACTGGAGAGTGGTGAGGAGGGGTCCCCACTCCAGGAAGGGTGGAGGTGGGGCCCTCGTCTTCCCTCACAGAAATGGGGTCTGGGGTCTGCAGCCAGTTAGTGAGCGTCTGGTACCCAGAGGCCGTGGGAGATCCCTGGTGACCGTTCACACTGCCACGGGCTGGGGGTCGATTGGCTGTGGCCAGTTCCCCAGTATCCTTTCGTGAGGTTCGGAGGGGCCCTGGCTGCTGGGAGCCTCCTGGGAGTCTCGGATCATTCACATTCTCCTCTCTGTCTGATTCTCTCCAAACAACACTAAGGAGATGCAGTAGGTGACAGAACCTTCTGGAAGGGCTTCTGGATTCTGACAACAGAGACGGGATCTGCTCTGTGTCCACCCAGCTGGGTCCCTCTCACTGCCCTGTGTGCTCACACCACCTTCCCACACTTCTGACTCTGCTTTCTCTACTTCACTCAACATAAGACCAGGGTCCAGAGAGGCAAGCAGCAGCTGGCAGACGCTGGGGGTCCAGGCATCTCGCATCTCACCCCCATGTAGGGTTGCCCCCTTGTTCAGCGTCTCTGTGAGGGTCTTCAGGGTTCTAGTCATGTTGTAGATGTTTGGAGAGCATCGAGGCTGGAGCAGTGTGAGTGTCGGAGGTCCTCACCAAGTTCATCCTGAAAGGAAGCAATTAAATGAACAGGTGTGTGAATGAATGAGTGAGTGAATGAATGAATGATTGCCCAGCGCCCACCTGTGAGGTGACCTGACAAGGCCATGGGGCAGCCCAGACACCGATGGGCTGGCCGGCCCGAGGACCAGCTGGGAAGATTCAAGGGGAGTTGAGGCTCAGTGGCTTGCTGTGTCTGACGGGGCCGGGCCGGTGTGTGGGCTGCATGGGAGGACTCCCTGCCCTGGGAGGGTCAGTCTCCATCAGGAGTGGCAGCGGGGACTCTGACATCCGTCCTGTCGGCAGGGAGCGACCCAGAAGACCTAAGGGAGAGGTCTCCAGCCTCCACTGGGCACCATCCCCACCCCTGGTCTGTAGATGGGCAAGCCCGAGGTGCTGCTGACCCAAGACCCCACTTTCTTTCTGTTTACTGTTTCTGCTGCTGAGAATACAAGTATTGGTTACGGGGCAAGCCTTTGACCACCCAAACCTGCTGCCCTCAAGTCAGTCCTGGCCCCTCGTGACCTGCAGGGTAGAGAAGGCCTGCCCAGGGGTTCCCACGGCCAGAGGGCCAGCAGACAGGAGGCTGCTCTTCAGTGGGATGGACAGCAGCAGATGCAACGCTGGGATCAGAAAGCAGCGTTGGTGAGGACGGCACAGGACCGGCGGTGCTTTGGGCACTCATTGTGTCGAGGCACAGCTGACCGGACGACAGAATGCCAGTACCTGACGACGGAGCGTCAACAGTGCAACATAAAGTCTGCTGGATTTTTTCTTCGGTTCTTTCCGCTTGAGAACTACAGAGCGCATCCTCCTCTTCAATGTTCCAGCCCCAGCTCTTTGCACATTTCAACATACTCTGTTTTGTCATCCTGGGCTTCCCTTTGCATCTTCTGCATGGCTCTCTTCATCAGTTTTCATGCTCCAATCCATCTCTTTAGATCTTAGCTCTCTATGTTCACCTGTACTCAGACCAGGAAGCACTGGTCAGAACAGAACAAGGAAGCCCTGCCTGGTTCAAAATCAGGAAAGAAGTGCGTCAGGGATGCAGCCTGTCTCCATACCTCTTCAATCTATATGCAGAACAGATCATCCAGGAGACTGGGCTTTATGAGGAGGAAGGTGGCATCAGGATTGGAGGAAGACTCATGAACAACCTATGTTATGCAGATGACACAACCTTGCTCATTTAAACTGAGGAGGAACTGAAGCGCTTGCTGCAGAAGGTCAAGGACTGCTGTCTTCAATATGGATTGAAGTTCAACATCAAGAAAACAAAGCTGCTCACCATTGGGCCAATTGGAAGCACCATGATAGATGGAGAAGAGATTGAGGTTGTTAACAGTTACAGCCTGCTTGGTTCCACAGTCAACACTTTGGGCACCAGCAGTCAACAAATCAACTGCTCTAGGGGAAGCAGTAAGGGCTTGATGATGCATTCCTAACACACTTTTTTTCTAATTTTGAACTGGTAGTGTTGTCTTGCTCTGTTCTGAGGACTGCTTTCTGGCCCAAGTACAGGTTTCACATGAGGACAACCAAGTGTTCTGGGATTTCCATTCTTCACAAGGTTAGCCACAAGTTATTGTCATCCCTACAGTCAAATGTCTTTGCATAAACAATGTGCACAGAAAGGCATTCTTCTGGTGCTCTCTGCTTTCAGCCAAGATCCATCCAACATTGACATAATACCTCTGGTGCCAAGGCCTCTCCTCTAAACCTAGCTTGTATTTCTGGTAGTTCTGTTTTTGTCATTTTTGGATTAATTTTATCACATCTTGATTGCCTAGTCGATCAACTTCAGACTGCAGAAGATGATAAAAAAAGCCTTGAGTTTCATTTTTAGCATTAGTGGTTGGTCAGCACATTTTTTTAAAAGTAGGAATTGATTTAATTTGTAAGACTGTTTTATTTAAATATGAAATTTTTCTTTTATAATGGTTTAGTTACAAAGTTCACATAAATTGTTTTTCACACCATATCTTTCGCATTTCCTTAGCCCCTCCCTCCACCCATCAGATCGTGTGACCCTGTAACTACGCCCCCATCCTCACCCCTATGCTCTCCCTTCCCCCTGAGATCTTCATCATGTCTTACTGCGCATGTGCTGTTTTGCTGGGTATGTATGGTTTTCACTGTGTGTGTGCTGTGTCTTCACTGTGTGTGCTGTTTTACTGCAGTGCACACATCTGAATAATGTTTCAATCAATAATGTTCCAATCAGCTGGTCTTCCGTGTGTTACTGGGTGCCTCGTGTCACCTGTGACTAGTCATGACCTGTCGACAGCAGCTCTGCATCCTGCCTCACCAGGCCAGCTCTCAGGGTCTCTGACTATCGTTACAGTCACTGTAGTAATCCATCTGCTGGGTATCTGTCTCTCATAGAAGGACTCTCCACTTTTCTCAGCATATCTTCTCAGCATGATGTTCTTTTGTAGGCTCTGGCCCTCCTGGTAACAAGCTTAGAGTAAATGAGATGAAGTTGGACCGTCCTCGCCTCTAAGGAGCAGCCTGATGTCGCTCTCTCCAGGACAGACCTGTCTGTTCTTTCGGCTGTCCGCAGGGAGATCAGCTCTCTTCTCCAGCGGCATAAGGCAAAGGCACTGATCCTTCTCCTGTCGTCACTGTCCAACTTTCGGATGCAGATGAAACAATTGAAAAGACTATGACTGGATCAGGCTTACCTTAGTCTTTAAACTGACATCCTTGCTCGTTAGCACTTTGTAGAGGTTTTTGATGGATTTTTCCCCTCAAGAGTTGTCTCCGAGGTCCCTTAGGGAACCCATACACGCAGCAGCTGCGGACACTATCAAGGAGTCGCTGGTCGCAGCGAGGCACTCCGGCCTCACAGAAGAGGAGGACGGTCAGCTTAGCTTCCATTGGTAGAGGTTTTTGACAACAGATTTTTCCTGATATGACATGTCTTGGCTGCTTTAACCTGGGTGTTGATTGTGGGTCCAACTAAGATAAAAATATTGACAATGTCAATCTTTTCTTCATCTGTCGTGATGTTTCCTATTGGTCCAGTGATGCGGAATTTTGTTTTCATGATGTTAAAACATAATCCATATTGAAGACTGTATCCTGTGATCTTCTGCAGCAAGCGCTTCAAATCCTCTTCTGCAAGCAAGATTGTGTCACCCACCTAATGCAGCTTGTTGGCGAATCTTCCTTCAATCCCGGTGCCATGTTGCCCTTCAGAGAGTCCAGTTTCTCCAATAATTTGATCAGTATACTGACTGAATCAGTTTAGGTAAAGGATACAACTCTGAGTCACATCTTTCCAGATTCTAACCCATGCAGCATCCCTTGTTCTGTTCAGACAACAGCTTCTTGGTCTAGGGATAGATTTTGTATGAGCACAATTAAGTGTTCTGAGATTTCCACTCTTCTCAAGATTAGCCACAATTTATTGTGTCCACGCAGTCAAATGCCTTTGCATAGTCACTAAAACACCCTCCCTTCCTTCCCTCCTCCTTTCCATCCCTCCCTCCCTCCTTCCTTTCCTCCCTCTCTCTTTCCCTCCCTCCAGCCCCTGCTGCTTCCTGTGTCATCCACTCCCTGTTTACACACCCCTTTGCAGACCGGAGGGGAAACAAGCCCACCGACTGACACAGTGACTCTCACGCGTCTTCACATCCAGGAAGACAAGTATGCCCTTTTCATTTGGCTTTTTTTTCCCTTTCTGTTTCAGTAATTTGTTGTCTTTTGCTGTGGAGATGCACGGCAGAGCATACTCCATTTCACCTTTTTCCTGTTGTCCCTTTCAGCAGCAGTGTGTTCTCTGAGCGACCTCCCTGTTCTTACCACGTCCCTGTACTCTCAGACTGTTTCAGGCTTCCTCTTCTTTCCTCCAGACTCTGGTGGCTTAGTCCACAGGGAGTTGAGTTGTGCTGGAACCCCAAGTCATACAATTCGAGTCCAGCAGCTGCTCTGTGGGAGAAAGCTGGACAATCTCCCCCCAAGAGCTTTAGAGCCTCTGAAAACCCACTGCAGGGCCAGCTAGGAGTCAGTTCAGTTATGACCGTGAGGGTTTGTTTCTCCCCCTCCCTCCAGTCTGCAAAGGGGCCAGTGTAAACGAGGCACAGGATGACACAGGCAGCAGCAGGGCTGGTGGACGTTGCAGGAAGGCTTGGGCCACCCAGAGCAGCCCCGGACCGTTGCTGGGGCCTAGGACTGCAGGGCACCACCTCTGCCTGTCTGTCTCTGCAGCTGATGCCTGCCAGGTGAGCCTGAGCAAGGTCCTGGATGACTACCTGCCCTGTGAGGATGAGCTGGTCAGCATGATCCAGCAGTTGTCGGAGGCCGAGAGGAGCCTGGTGCTGGAGACCATGTGCCTCTCCCTCCGGGAGGGAGGTGAGGTAGGTTAGGGGGTGCTCAGCTGGCCGCTCACAGGGCCCCCACTTGCCCTCTGCAGTCTGGCTGCCCTCTGCTGTCAACAGCCCCTCTGCACATAGGCCTGACTCCCCATGACCCTGAACCCACTGACTTCTGTGAGCCCCACGCCCTTGAGTCCCCCAGCCTCCAGTCCCACTCCCGCCCTGTGCCCCCAGCCTCTGGGCTCCTGTGGCCCCCTGGGAGCTTCGTTCTTGGGACTCACTCTCTGCCACAGCTTGTTGGGAAGAAGCTGGGCTCAGAGGCCATGGACACCTACCTCCAGAAGCTCCTGGCCTCTGTGGACTTGGACCTCAGGGAGCTGCTGGACAAGGTCTGGCCCCCAGTGGGGTGGGGTGACCATATGCAGAGCAGGTGCTGAGACCTGGTGCCTGGGTCTCACCCTTCACGACAGGGTCTGTGAAGAGCAGCGGAAGAGCCAGGGCGCTCTTCTCAGTCTGAGCTGCCCCCACGTTGGCTGCTGGGAGTGGGGCGAGTCGGCACGGTGCCCTATGTTTCCTGCATCTAGTTATCCAACATGTATTCACAGAACAGCCACACTGTCCTGGGCACTGTGCGACACAGGCCAAGGTGTCCCCAGAGTCCAGTCTCCCCGGCATCCAGGACTGGCTGAGATAGCTGACCAGTGTGGGGGACAGTCAGGACAGCCTGGGTTTCCGGGGCCCTGCTTCCCTCAGCAGGCTCACTCTCTGCTTACGGGCTCAGCTGGGTGGGCACCCACCCAAAAGCCTGGGCAGGAGCCAGTGGGTGGCTGGGCCTGGGCTCCCTACCCCCTGGGCTCCCTTGCAGCTGGCATGCTGACCACAGCTCCTCTTTCCATCGAACCAGACCTTCTTCTTCCATGTGTATGGACTGGTCCTGCGTGAGTCTTCCAGGGACCTGCTCAGAAAGCACCTGGCCAACCTCCTGGAGTTGTCCCATGAGGGGTCCTTACAGCGAGAGGTGGGCGTGGTAATCTGATCCTTGCTGTGGTGGCTGTGAGCCCTGTCCAGTGACGTTCAAGTCATGGCCAGGCGCTGGACGGGCCCTGTCTGTGTAGCCAGCAGTGGCCATGGGGGACTGTGAGGCTGGCTGGGTGCTCAGATGTCCAGAGGCTCCCTGGGACCTGGGCATTGAGATAGGGGATACTGGGCTGCAGGGAGGGTGGGAGAATCACCTTGACCTCACCAGACCCTCCCACGCAGGGCATGGCGCTGGCCATGGGCATCTCATCCGTGTCACACCTGGAGGAGGTGTGGACTGCACTGGAGCACCTTGGCCAGACGAGGTTCCTGAAGTGCACCTTCTCGGGTCCGGACAGTCAGGTGGAGCCCACACCACCCAGAACAGGGCACGGGGCTGCCTTGTGGGGTGGGGAGTGGCCCAAGAGTTGAGATTGAGGCTGAGTGTCAGGCATAAGGGTCCTGACCCTTATGTGGCCTGTCGCCTGGGCCTCTGCAGTACCCCCCTACCCCTGACCCTGGGGAGCGCTGACCAACAGGAGACTCCCCAGAAGAGCAGCTAAGGTCAAGGCCTTGAGTGAAGGGGGTTTCCTGGAGGTGTAGATAGGGTTGTGGGTCGAGGGCTAGGACCAGTGGGTGGGAGGCTTCTGGAGAACAAATCCATGTGGGGTGGCCGATGACTGTTCAGTGCCTGTGCTCTGAGAGATCAGCTTGTTTTCAGGGCACAGAGAGGGGAGTAACGTCCCTGGGACGGTGCCAGGGGCAGGCAGACTGCCTGAGGCTCCTGTTTCTGCCCCCACAGGAGCTAACCTCTGATCTGCACTGGAAGTGGGTGAGCAGCACTATTCTGCTGGGCTATGGGCAGATGGCCAGACAAGGCAAGGGGCACTTCCTGCCCTGGGTGGATAGCATCATCTCCCGCTTGGTCTACTACTTCTCCTATAGCAGATACGTAAGCTGGCCTGGGGAGGGTGGTAGGAGTGTAAACACAGGTGTGTGGGTGGATGTGTCATGGTGTCTGCGTGCTGGGAGGTGAGAGGTGGAGGTGGCATCACGAGTGCATGGGCAGACGTGCCAGTGGTGTCTGTATGTTGGGAGGTGGGGGTGGGGCTGGCATCACGGGTATGTGGGTGGACGTGCCATGGTGTCTGTGTGGGTGGACGTGATGTGGTGTCTGTGCGTGCTGGGAGGTGGGAGGTGGGGGTGGTATCATGGGTGCGTGGGCGGACGTGCCCTGGTGTCTGTGTGCTGGGAGGTGGGAGGTGGGGGTGGCATCATGTCTGTGTGTGTACAGGCTGAACAGTGTGCCCTTCAATACATGCCCCCTTAAATTGTCAAGTTTTATTTTGGAGAGGCAAGAGACCCCGAATAAACAAAACACTTATGAGAAACAAAAATCAAGTGGGAGGCATAGCACTCTCTGACCTCAAAACCTACTACATGTGGTACTAACCCAAACAGCATGGTACTGGTCCAATGACAGGCACATAGACCAATGGAACAGAATGGAGAAATAAAACCTATCAAATGGGGAAAGGACTACCTCTTCAACAAACGGTACTGGCAAAACCACTGCCACCTGCAGAGAGCTGAAACAGGACCCACATCTCACACCATGCACAAAAAACAACTCAAGGTAGATCGGAGACCTGGGAGTAAACCCCAAAAGCATAAAGTTCATAAGAGACAAACTGGGATCAATCTTAGAAGGCCTAGTGTACAGTATAAAGTGACTGCCAAATAGAGCAGAAATGCACAATCTGGAGAGGATAAAATTGATGAATAGGACCTTCTAAGCATTAAATCTCTGTGCTCATCAAAAACCTACTTACTGGGAACAAAATTTGGCAATACCAGCTCAGACAAGAATCGCATAACCAAAGTTTACAGAATACTCCTGGGCCTCCACAAGAAAAAGACTGGTAATCCAATTACAAAATGGGCAAAAGACATGGAAAGAATTTCCACAGAGGAAGATATTCGAATGGCAAACAGACACAGGAAGGAATGGTCAATATCACTGGGAATAAAAGAGATGCAAATCAAAACCACAATGAGATAGCATTTCACCCCAGTAACAGTGGCCAAGTGTAACAGGACAGCAAGTAACAAATGTTGGAGAGGATGTGGAGAGATAGGAACTCACTGTGGGTGGGTTTGCTAAAATGGTACAATCACTCTGGAAGGCAGTTTGATGCTTCCTCAAAAAACTGAACATAGAAATTCCGTTTGGCGCAACTACTCCACTGCTTGGAATATACCCCTAGAAAATGAGAACTGAGGCACAAACGGAGACTTGTATGCCAATGTTCCTAGCAGCATTATTCACCATCACAAGAACATGGAAACAACACAGATACCCAACCACAAGTGAAAAGATTGAGAGCCCACGTTGGAGGCCAGGATGGCAACACTTTGTCTCGTACATTTTGGGCACGTTGTTAGAAGGGACTGCGCTTTGGAGAAGGGTGTCACGCTTGGAAAGGTGAAAAGTTGGAGAAAGGGAGGAAGATCCACAGGACAGACTGCCACAGTGACTTCAGCAACGGGTTCAAGTTGTCAGGATGACGAGGGTGACCCAGGACAGGACAGGGCTCAGGTCTGCTGCTCACGGCGTCAGTGTGAGTCACGCTCAATGGCACCGAACAACCACTACAATGGTCGCATGTGCGCCCTTGGTCCTGGGCTTCCATTAAGATGTGACTTAGTCATACACTCACCTCATTTCTGGTTTACGTGTTAAATTCTGCTCACACACTGAGCCCTGACCCTGGTCACTGACAATTCAGGCCTTGCTCACACTCTGAGCCTCGTTCTTGGTCCTAACGTTGTTCGAACCCTGATCCGTGGTCCTAATTACATTCTGAGCCTTGATTGTGGTCAAGCCCTGAGCCTCACTCTTGGGGTCACACTGAGCTCTGACCTCAATTGCATGTTGACCCCTTGACCACAGAGACCAAAACTTCTCTCCTAAATGCAAAGCACGTGACTTAATGAATATCGTTTGACTCCGGAAGTCTGCTTGTATGTGTATGGAGGGTCCGTGCACAGGTCCCACCCATTGGTCTTGGGGCAGCGTGCAGTGTGTGTGCTGCATGCTTTGCGTGTGGTACACGTGGTGTGCACACGTGCTCTCTCTGCATGGCTCTGTGTGTTGTGTGTGTACAGGAATGGGCGTCGTATGCTCGTGGGATTGCTGGATGTCTGCTTGTCCCTGGCTGGGGGCGTGCACTCTCAGGCTGGTGTGACCGGTGACTTTGGGACTGGCCATCCTCTCTCCCTGACTCGATCTTTGTGGTCCCCTGTGCATGGGCAGGACAACGTCCTCAAAACGAGCTTCCTCTCGGCCGTCATGATGCTCGTGAAGACTGTCAGGAGGGAGCGTGACACCCAGAGCTACCGGTTCACGCAGACACCGGAGCTGATCCAGTGCCTTTTGGTGAGTGAGGTCTCGGGGACCGCCAGGCTGGGGGGGTTCTGAATGGACCTGACCAACTGTGACCAGGTTATGCCTCCTCTGCGCCCCCACAGAGCATCCTGCAGAGAGAGCCCAACATCCTGACCTCCCTCCTAAGGCAAAAGATCATACTTGTCATCTTGGAGCTGAGGTAACCCGCCTCAGGGCCCAGCTCCCTGTGCATGGCCGGGGACAGGAACCAGGGGTGGGGGCAGGGAGGGAAGTGACTTTCCGCGTTCTGTCAGGGCTGCTTGGATTTGCCTCGTTCCTAGGCCCAGATCGCTAACATTGGCACGGACAGCCCTGATTCTTGGTCCCTGACGGAATCACATTCTTGGAACCTGACCTCTGTCTCCCATTAAATGCTGAGTCTGATCAAAGGCTAGTCCGTAACTCTGGTTACAGGTTGAAGCCTGTTGCTGGTCAAAGCATGAACCGTGATGCTGATCACATGACACACTGTAATCCTGTTCATAGACTCAGCCCTGCACCTGATCGTGGCTGAGTGTTGATGCTGACCGTGTGTCAAGCCTTCACTTTGTCACTTCCTGAGACTTGACCTTGACTTTGTCACCTCCTGTGTCATGACAACCTTGGTCACAGGTTGTACCCTGTCCATTCACAGTCAATGTTGTTTTGTGGGTTGCTAACTTGAAACTGACTCATATCCACCTTCTGGTGGGTTTTCAGAGCCAGCCAATCACATGGGAGGAGATTTTCCATCTTTCTCCCGTGAAGCAGCTGGTGGATTTGAACTGTGTACCTTCAGGTTGGCAGCACTGCTCCTTGCTATCAGGCTACCACGCTCCGGCAGTCATTACTCTAGACTACTCCCTAAGTTGTCTCTCTGACTTGCTCCCTTGCACACTGCTCCCAGCTCAGCTCAGCTCCACTTTTCTCACATTCCCAGCGGCCCAAGCAGCCTGTTGATGATTCGGCTCCATCTACTTGTATACATTAGGCAGCCCTGCTCCTCCGGGGAATCCTTTTCAGCTGTACCTTCCAGCCCTAGGACTATAAGTTTTGTGAAGCATCCAGAACCTTCTCTGTGCTTCTTCCAGCAGCTTGAGGCCAAATCTGAAGCCCATGGTTAAGTCCAGGATCCTGAAGACCTGCCTGCAAAGCTTGTATCTTCTTCCACCCATGGAGATGATAGAGACGAATGCATCTCTTCTGAAGCCAGTGCCAGATGTCATGGTGATTCCCTGTCCTCCTGAGGGGTGGGTCCTGGGATCAGAGCTAGCTCTTCAAAGCCCGAGCTAAGCGTGACATGTGAGGACAGCAAAGGGGCAGCCCTGAGGCCAGAGTTCAAGTCAAGATGACATCCAGGACCACTGACTTGCTTGGGCCTTTAGAAAACACTTGGGTCTTCAGGTTCTGCCTCCTCCAGGGGGGCCAGGATGCTTACTCAGTATTTTGAGGGGTCCAGTTGAGATAATGGGTCACAAGCACTTGGAAACATGTGCAGTATTCCCAACTACGTCCCTGTATGAATTTGCTGCAGTAACAGACACACCTGAGAATCAGTAGCTGCAGAAAGTACATTCCCTGTTTCCCTGTTGTTGGTTATACAGGCGTCCAGGTGCAAGTGCAGGCTGGTCATGGCCCTGGGTCTTGGCTGTGGGGCCAATTCTCCCAATAGGCCAAGGACTGGTGGAAAGGCGTACATCCAAACCCTTCTACTAGGTTTCAAAATGCATCATGTCCACTCACATCCCTTTGGTCAGAGCAAGTTGCAAAGTCAGGTGTAAAGTCTGTGGGAAAAGGAAGCTCTGTTTATCTGAGGGAAGGAGGAACGAAGCTGTGGGCCGCAATGGCTTCCCGTGACTCTTGACGAGTTTCATTACCTAGAATCATGTGTCAGTGGAATCAGAGTACGCTTGTCTGGGCCTGGCTTCTGCCGTGAGCTGATGGTCAGGACTGGAAGAAAGAGCCTTCCAAAGATGAAGGCACTACCCGCCCCCCCCGCACTCTCAGAGGCCTTTCATTTCAGTTGGAGGTAAAGCATTGCACAAGGTTGGGCAAATGGCACCTATTACTACCTTCCCATATCGTGGACAGCAGTAACTCATGCCAGGACTTCACATGTCGGAGTTGCTGAGAAAGACAAAAGTAATACACAGGAACTGGATGGAACAACCCTCACAGAGAAGAGAAACAGAGCAGGGTCAGCTTCAGTAGGAGATGACAGTCCCCATATCAGCAAGCCCTGCCCCACAGCCAGTGCGGCGAGATGGTCAATATGTGTCTCTTCATTTCTTCCCAGTCAGGAACAGTGACAGCAGTGGGGCTGGCCAGCTGCTGTGTAATGCTGTGGGTGGAAGGTTTCTTAGGACATTTGGGAAGTGTCCCTGTATGGCGATGAAGAAGGCAAGATTGGGTCACAGCAGAAACTGACCACCAAGCTGTTGCTGAAACCTCACCTGATGCAGTGGAGATACAGTGCTGGGAAAGCTGATCTGAGCTGCCTCAAGATGAGATGTGGACAAAGGTCTATGCTCTCACTGATAACTCTCTGCAAAAGGGCAGATCTTGGCAGGAAATCGCCCTGAATGATCCGCAGCTGGGAGATGGGCGCCTGGACCCCAAAAAGAGTTTCTCTGCACCATGCATGCCTAATTAAAGCCGTGCAATTTTAGGAGGTTGGGTGTCCGAAGGCATCAGAGATATAGAACCATACAGGATTTGGCACTGGGAAAGAGCTTTTCATTTTAGCTTTAAATTTTTGTGCAATTGAGGAAAAATTGACATACAAAAATCTTACATATTTGGAGGGTAAAATTTTGCATGTTTTGATGCATAACCATGCAACCATCATCAATCAAACCACCATCGTCAGATCCAGCATCCTCAAAGTTTCCTTGTGTCTCTTTGGAATTTCTCCTTCCTTCTTGTCCTCCCTAACTAAAACCAGTGATAAACCAACCTTCTGTCCCTGTAGACCAGTATGTGTTGCCTAGAACTTAGTTCAGGGAATCATACAGAGTATGCTTGGGTTTTGGGGTTTTTTTCAGAGTATGCTTGTCTTTGTCTGGCTTCTCCTTGCTTAGCACGAGACTGATGCGTGCTGTTGCTACTATCAATAGCTCATTCCTCCATACTGCTGAGTATTTTATGGATTTTTCATGGTAAATGCAATTTGCTTACCCATTCACTAAATGATAGGTATTTACTTTGTTTTCAGTCGCGGGTCTTGAACCCTCAAAAATTGGCATTTCTAACCATTGCATCAGCCCCCTTTGGGGCACATGGTCTCCAGCTACCTTAACTGCAGACACATCATCTTGCAAATAAATCATCAACAGCTTTGAAACCAATATAAGAGAGTATGTTCCATACTGTAAAAAAAAATGGCAGTGATGGTAGCGGAGAGATTGTGAAGAGACTGTGGCAAGGGGTAACCAGAGGAACCTTGGCGATAAAGGCCACAGTTAAAGGCTTTGCTTGATGGATGATTGAAGGAAAAGCTGACTTATTACTGCTCTGAGAGAAAGTTTTCTGGATGGTTGAGGAAATCAGAGGCGTCTTGCATTTGTGTTATTGAACGGAACCTAGATTTTCAGTAACTGAGAAACTGTGCCTTGTTAATCTAGCTTGGGACTGCTGGACTTGCACAGTGAGATATTCTTTGCCTGCTCTACTCTCCAACCTATTTCCCTAATAAAACCCACAACTGTGAGTAAAGTCTATGAGTCTTGCAACAAACATCGGACCCAATGTTTGGTAAAAAGAGGTTCAGGAGCCCATGGAGTGGCATGTCTTATTACGTAGCTATTTGTATGGTGCTATGAACATTGTACAGTAGGGTTCAGAACTGTTGTACAGAGTCGTCATGAGTCGCCAGCGACTTGACAGCACACAACAACAACAACAACATGGACAATAACGATGGGGAGAGTACCCCTTTATAAACGAGCTAGAAGTCAGACTCAGCCACCCTCAACTTGTATCTGCTCCTTTTGCAGATATTACAAATAAAACTCTTATAAACATTATGTATACACTTACATGTAGGTATACTCTAATTTTTGTTGAGTAAATTCCAAGTGGTGGAAGAGCTGCGTCATATGTTTCACTTTTTGATAATTTGTCAGCTTTCCAGAGAGTTTGTGTTACTTTACATTCCAGCAAGAAGGGTTCGAGGGTTTTATGTGGTCCACATTTTGTCACCTCTTGATACGGTCCTTATTTCCAGTTTTAACAGAAAGCTAATAAACGTGAGGTGACACCTCGTTGTGGCTTTAGTGTTCATTTCCCCACCGGTTAATGAATGATGTGGAGCATCTTTTTATGTGTTTATTTGCCGTCCCTATATCTTCACTAAATATTTGTTCAGATTCTTTGTTCAGGAAAGATGCATCTTGTCCCCTCTTCTTTGGCTGATGTTTACATTTTCTTTTTAATACTGGCTTTAAGCACTTAAACTATGATCTGTCTTGGTGTTGTTTTGATTATGTGATGTTTTTATTTACTTATTTTTGTCCTTGAGACTTGTTGAACTTCTTGGATTTTTTGGTCTATAGTATTATAATAGAATGGTGAGGTTTCACCTCACATACTTCGTATATGTTACTAGGAGGAATATTCCTTGGAGGAAGACATCATGCTTGGGAAGGTGAAGGGATAGCGAAGGAGAGGAAAGTACTCAACCAGGTGCAGCAATGGGCTCAAGTGTGTCAGAGATTGTGAGGTTGGCACAGGACAGGACAGGGTTCCGATCTGTTGTTTATAGGCTCACTATGAGTTGTACTTGATTCTACAGCTCCTAATAATGTTGTTGCGGTTGTTACGTGTTGTCCAGTTGCCTGCTACTCATAGCGACCCTATGGACAACAGCTCTGAACCTTGAGCTATCCTGAGCCAGTCTCACTAATTCCGACACACCAACCCTCATTGCCCCGGTTACTGTATCAATCCATCTCATCCAGGGTCTTCCTCTCCTGTGCTGTCCCTCCACTGTTCCGAACATGATGTCCTTCTCCAAGGACCGGTCCCTCCTGACCACGTGCCCAAAGTATGTGAAAGGGAGCTTCAAAATCCTAGCCTCCAAGGAGAAACTTGGTTTTATCCTCTGTAAGACAGATCTATTTGTTTTCTTGGCAGTCCATGGTATGTTCAAGACTCCTCCAGCACCACAGTTCAAATGCATAAATTCTTCTTCTGTCATTCTTAGTCATTGTCCAGCTCTCTGATGCATAGCAAGTAATTGCAAAGACTATGGCCTGGATCAGGCAAACCGTAGTCTCTAGACAGACCTTGTTGCTTTTCAGTACTCTGGAGAGGTCCCTGACAGAAAATAGAATTCAGGAAATGTTTACAATTTCTGGATATTATTTTATAAAATATTTTTTCTGTTTCTCCTTTTCTATATCTTTTCCTGGAGCTCCAATTATACACATATTGATCACTTGACATAGATTACTAATGCTCTATTTCTATTTTTTCTGTTTTATTTTTTATAAGTTTGGTTGCTATATTTTCACATTTGCTAACCCTTTTCTCCTACCAATTCAAGCTGCCGTTAAGTCAGTCCACTGTATTTTTCTAATCATTATCACTTTGTCTTGAGATTTTCTGTTTGAGTTTTTGCCCCCCAAATTATCTACTTTTAAGATATTAAGCTTTCAAAAAAAAAGTATATTAAATCTTTCTTTAACTCATTACAGAATGCAGTTATAATAGCTGTTGTAGAGTTGTTGGTCTTAGTCTCCTAATTCTATTTTCTTTGTCATTTCTGTGTTGATTTGGGCAGAATACTATAAATACTATTCACTATGGCACCATTTTACTGTTTACATATCTGGCACTACCTCTGCTCCGTGTCTAATTTTTTTTTGGGGGGTGGTAAGTGTCAGATATTGTAAATGATATGCTCTTGAGTGCTGAATAGTTTTGTATTATCAATTTTTTTAATATACACAACTAAGTTTAAGTTACCTTTAAACAAGAATGTTTTTCAAATCTTGCTTTTTAAAATTTTATTGTTTTTTGTGTGTGTACTGTCAAATCAGATCTGACTGATACAGGGGGAGATTGCCTCTCCTTCTCCACTAGAGCATCTGGTGGATTTGAACCACTTATTTCTGGGATTGTAGTCCAGCTTCTTGCCACTAGGCCACCAGAGCTCCCTTTAAGTCTTGCTTTTAAGTTTTGTTACACAGGATCAGGGCGGCATTTGGCTGGTAGCTGAATGGAACCCCTGGGGGTGAAAATAGTTAAAGGCTCAACTACAGGTTGAGAGATTAGGCTTCAAACGCATATTGGAAGATAAGTCTGGCCATCTGCCTCCCTTTGGGAAGCCTGACAGCCCTGCGGAGCAGGCACTTCTACTCCATGTCCACAGACTGCCCAGGGTTTGCAGGACGCTGCCCTGGCTGTTCTCGTCCTCCAGGACTGGGCCCATTGTCTCCCTCTGGAGGACAAGTGGGATCCTTGACAGTCATGCAGTGAGGAGGTGGTCAAGCCTTCTCCACGCCGGTTTCCAGGGAGGGTACGTGGAGAAGGGGCTGGACTGGAACTCCAGGTGGACTTCTTCCTCCATCAGATGCTGTACAACAAGACCACACAGGCCCTCAACCTACTGCTTCAGCACTTCATCTCTGAGAACGGCAGCATGGATGGGATCGCCTTCCTCCTGCAGGTCAGGGTCAGGGTCAGGGAGGATTGGGAGGAAGGCAGGGCCCTGGCCTGCCCCTCCCCCAGGCCCTGGGCCCCGGGAGGCCTCACTCGCTGTGGATCTGTTCAAGGCGTGAGTTTGTCCCGCCCAGGAGGTGCTAAGACCCAGGACATAGGTGTTCTCTATCCTCTGGCTTCAGTGTGCTGGAGGCTCTCCCGAGGGTGGGTTCAGAAAGCCGAAGGCCTCGTGGAAGATAGGGTGACTCCCTAGCCTCTTTGGGGCCATAGCGAGCGGTCTGCGCGCTCATGAGTGGTCTGAGGGCTCGCTTCTTTAAATGTCTGCGAGCCCTGCTCATCTGTAGGTATCAGCCCAGGTAGATACTGAGAGTGTGAGAGTTGAGAGGCACAGGAGAGAGGAAGGCTAGAGGGACAAAGAGCACCCCCTACTCCTGCCACACCTGGGGTCACTCACAGCAACAGCAGTGTTGTTGAGGAGCCCGGGTGGTGCACATGGTGAACGTGTTCATCTGCTGGCACAAAGTGAGAGGGTTACATCACCAAAACGCACCTTGGGAGAAAGGCCGGGCGGTCAGCCATTGAGAGCCGAATGGAGCTCAGTGCTGCCCTGACCCTGGGGGTGGCCACGGGTCTGAAACCCTGTCCCCAATCCTAAGCTCTCTAACTGAGCTTCCCCTTGCTCCCCCACCTCACCATCAGGGTAGCCCATTGTGCCCGGGGACACCTTTAGTCTCCAGAGCTCTTCAAAGAAACACTGGTTTCTTTGAGCCAAACTCCGGTGGCCCAGACCTTGCCTGCCATGTGTGCTGCTACCTGAAGAAGGTGGTGGTTGGATTCAGGGAGTGGAAAGTGCAAGGCATGAACAGAAGACCAGAAGCTCTTGGTCCTGCACTGCTCCCACCTGCTCCCCCACCTTCTTTTCCCTGTGAGAATCAACAATAGACGACATGGGTGTGGGGGAGCGTAGGTTAGCGGGATCAAAGGGGCCACGGAGGGGTGGCCACAGTTTGAGGATGTTGCTGTCCAGGTGGGAAATAGACTGCGGGCCTTCCAAGCTGAGGGTGAACGTTGCATCTTGAATGGTGGTGGGGATCCTCACTCTGGGGAACCCGTAGTCTAGGGACCCTCAGTTTGGAGATCTCGATCTGGGGACCCTCAATTTGAGGGTATGGAGTACTGGGCATGGTGGCGGGTCTGTCTCCTGAGGGCCTCAGCCTTGGGGTCCCTGGCCTACAGGAGCTGTGGTCAGCGTGTGGGGGCTGCAGTCAGGGCTCGCTGACCGCCTATTCAGGGCCAGCCTGAGCTGAGCGGAAGGGCGTGGCAAACATGGGTTCTCAGGCTCTGCTTCTCCCCAGCACACAGAGACCTGGCTGCAGTCTGACAAGAGCCATGAGCGGAAGCGGGCAGTCCAGTCCATCTTCCTGCTGCTGCAGTCCACAGTGGGGATGCTAAAGCTGACTGTGAGTCCCTCCCGTGTGTGGACGCCACTTTAGAGCTGGCTGCCATGCCCTCCCCTGAGGTGACGCCCTTCAGTCTCCCCCACAGGGACACAGATACTCTGCTGTGCTGCCACTGCTTGCTGACCCCACAGAGGCCAGTCATGTGCAGACAGTACAATCCAGCGGGGTAGGGACCAGGGAGGCGTGGATGGGACAGTCACCTGGGAGAAAGGCCTGAAGCAGGGAGAGAGAGAGCTTCCAGGCTGAGGGACAGCAGGTATGAAGCCCAGAGGAGGAAGCATGTCTAGACAGGTGACAGAACAAAGGGGGTGTTTGCTGCAAAGGTCCCAGAACAGTAAGCACCGCCCTGAAAAAGATCAGCAACGGGTGGAGACTTCTTGAGTTCAAGACTCACTGCGAAGCACCAGTGATCAGGCCACTGGGACGTTGTCACAACGAAACAGCATCACAGGAAACAGCAGATCCCTACTTGCATCATGTGCTGATTTTCAACAAAGGCACCAAAATTCTCCCTCAAGAAAGAGATGTGCTTCCAACACACAGCAGAAGGAGGAGGCTACGTGGAAAGAAACGCTCTCAATCCCTACCTGGCACCATAAAGAGAGCCAATGTGAGTCACTGCGAAGCCTCCAGAATGAAACAAAACACCTTTGCAAACTTGGGATGTTGCTGTGTGCTGTGGACCCAAAACCGACCCACAGCGGACCCTCCGGCAGGCTTTCAGAGGCAGTAAGCCGATGGGAGAAGATTGTCCATCCTTTTTCCACAAAGAGGCTGCTGGATTTGAACTGTGAGCCCTTAACGATTTCAGGGAAGCTTCTTACCACTAAGCCACAGAAAAATATTTCTTAGTAACAGAGGGCAGCAACTATACCTATTGGTAAAACAGCTTTTAATTGAACTTTTCATACAAAGTTAGCACTCTGTTCCTTAGAAGACACAACAAAAGCATCACAGCCAAGATGTAGACTGGCAGAAAATGTTTGTAATAAGGTGCCAGTCCTGAGAAAAGGACATCACGTTGGAGAAAGTGGAGGGTCGCTGACAAGGAGGCAGAGTAAGACAGCAGGCTTGGGCACAGCCGACATCGTGAGGGTGGTAAAGCATTGCGGGAGTCGGGGAATTGTGGTGCACAGGGTAGCTCACAGCACTGCTGGGTGGGCCTGGAGGAAGGCCCGGCCATGGTCCTCCTGCACCTCGCAGCAGATGACCTTGAATTTCAGCTTTGCGCTTGTGAGGTGACTGAGGACCATGGCACATTCAACCACTTGAGATCAAAAGGGCATCATTTGCCCAAGGATGAAGTTCCAAAGGCAGACAAAGAGGAGGAATGAAAATGGGACCCACCTCACATTGAGGAGTCCAGCCAACATCATGATGCAAGAACTATAGCAACTGCTGAAGAAATGTGTTTCCCCTACGAACTTTCACGCCTAACGGACAGGTGTTGTTGGATGGCACACTGCTCTGCTCTGTAAGCCTTTACTTAAAGCATCAGTGACTCCCAAGCACTCTTTGTTGCTTAGTGACATTAAGTTGGTTTCCACTCTGAAGTGACCCTATTTGTTCACTGTTTTGGTTAAATATTCTATATTCTTTACCAATACCACAATTCAAAGGTAGGAATTCCTCCTCAGTACAGCTTTTAAACGTGTATGAGACAACTGAAAATACCATGGCTTGTGTCAGGCACACCTGAGTCTTCAAAGTGACATCCTTGCTCTTGAGCACTTTAAAGAGTTCTTTTATATCAGATTTCCTGATGCAGCGTGTCACTCGGTTTCTTAATGGCTGCTTCCATAGTGGTGGTTTGTGAGTTCAAGTAAAATTAAATCTTTGAGATTTTAATCACTTCTCCATGTGTCACGATGTTGCTTATTGGCCCGGATGTGAGGATTTTTGTTTTCTTTGTGTTGAGGTTGACCCATGCTGAAGGGCGTGGTCTCTGATCGTCATCAGTGTTTCAAGCTCTCCTTGTTATCACTGATCAAAAGGGTCACCTAGAAATTGAAGATTCTGACTAGTTTTCCTCTAACTTTGATGCTGCATTCTTCTTTGAATGTGGCACCATTTTTTATTATTTTTTCAGCATACATGTTGAAACACTGTGACACTAATGTGTCAAATGCATTAATGGTTGGTTACCCAATGCGGATAGACAGAGTGGGGTGGAGCTCCCCGATTAAACAAGCTTGGAAGCAGGAGTGACATCCACTTCCGTAATAGCTTGCCTCCAGAAACCCTATGAACCTGGAGAGAGGATGAAAGACACCCAAGCGTTGAGGACTCTCCTTCATAGGGTCGCTATGGGTCGCATGCAACTCGACGGCACTTAACAACAACAATATATATGTTGAAAAGTATGGTGAAAGGATACCACCCTGATACACACCTTTCCTGCTTGTTCTTTTAAATAACTGTCTCTTGGTGTATGTATAGGTTATGCACGAGCATGGTTAAGTGCTCTGGGATTTCCATTCTTCTCCCTTAGCCGTAATTTACAATGATCCACACACTCAAATGCTTTTGCAGAGTCAATAATACATAAGTCAAATCTTGCTGGTATTCTCTGCTTTCAGCCAACATCCATCTGACATCAGTGATGGTATCTCTGGTTCCAGCCTTTTCTGAATTCAGCTTGAACTTCTGGCAGTTCATGTTGATGTAATGCTCCAACTGTTGTTGAATGTTCTTCAGCAGGAGCTTCCTTGTTTGTCATATTAATGACTGTTTGATATTTCTGCATTCTGTTGGATCACTTTTCTCCTGAATGGGCACAAACATGGGTGGCTTCCGTTTGGTCAGCCAGGCAGCTGTCTTCCATATTTTTTGGCATAGATAAGTGAGCATATCCAGCGTGGCATCCATTCATTTCCTGGTCTATCTTAATTGGGATTCCATGTGTTCTCAGACCCCTGTTTTCCTGTCTTGCCTTCAGTGTACCTTGAACTTCTCTCAGCTCCATTTGTCCTTGATCACATACCACTTCCTGAAACGGCTGCGTGCCCACCAGTTGTTTTGGTGCAGTGAGTGTATGCCCACCCTTTCCATTGCTTAGTGACGCTTGCTGTGACGTTCACTGTTGTAACTCAGACTTGAATAGAAATATGCATATAAAATGGAACATAGCTGTAAGCTGTAGGTGTCTATTTCTTTGTGGGGTCCTCTGAGAACACCTAAATTCACTGATAGAATAGTAGTGATGGACACACGCCATCTAAAAACATAGGTTTCTGAACACAGGTCACTCCTGCAAAAGAAGCAGAACTGCCTGGAGAGAGGCCACGGCGAGGGCTCGGCCCAGAGAAAGTGCCAGATAGGCCTAGGGCAGCTCACAGGGCCAGAAGACAGGCAAATGCTCCAAATGTGATGAGGACACATTAAAAGGACATCAGAGCCCTGTTTCACCCATGGCTGAAGAACAACCACAGCTGAATTGTTCATGAAGGCTGGCAGTGATGGGGCCAAGACTGGGACCGACCCCTTCCCCCGGAGACTGTTCATGGTGCTGTGGTTCAAAGAAGTCACTTTCAACATCACAACTGTTGAGATCTAGAGGTGGACAGAAACTGTGCAGAGGCTGTGCCCAGGAGGGCAGTCCCCACTCCTGCTGTGTGGCACCGACTGCACACAGACACCAGCAATATTGAGGAATTCCCAGAGGCTGTGCTGTGCCCTCCCAGGTGCCCCAGCCTGGCAGCTCTGAACCCTGAATCCAACACACCTGCTCTGGAGTTATTTACCAAGTTTTCTGCCTGCATCAGGAACTCATCGAGCACTCAATGATAATCTGGAGAAGGGGGTCCTAAAAGCTCTAACGGTCTTGGATTGACATCCCCCCCAGAAGATGTGAATGAGCCCAGGGCTGAGGATGAAAGCATCTCTCAGAGGAAATTTCTGGAAGGCAGTAAACTCAACCTGGCTGACTGCACGCCACATGATTGTGGCTGCCGGAATGCCACATGGCTGAGGCTGTGTTTAAGAAGTCCCAGGGAGTCTCCACCCGACAGCGTAAGGGAGAGCTTCAGTATTTGTGAAACGCATCTGCTTGGGAAGAACTCACCTCCACTTGTCCAGGTGCTGAAGAGACTAAGCTGGCTCAGAAGCAAGTGGCCACAGTCCTCAAATAAAACCCTCTGGGAACAGGTCAACTCCTTCCATTTCCCCACAAAAGCCCTGAGTGGTTTCCACATGGCTCTCCGGTGGACACACTCCAAAACGGCCAGTAGGCAGAGATTTCTGGAGCACTTGTGCAGCGCTGGTAGGAAAACGAGGGGAGATATGGGACGGTCTGTGCGAGAGCTTTGTTGTGGGCTGGGATAGGACAGCACATTTCGTTAATAAAACACAGAATGGGGGAGGGGGGAAGGACAGAGAGTACAACCTGAACAAAAGAAAAATCCTGAGTTCACACTCATAATCTCAGCAATAAAAAGCAGGGAGGGTTCATCCTCGTGACAGAGTGATTAACGCACTGGAGACAGGGCGACATTCACAGAGGGCGATGTTCACACAGGGCGACATTCACACAGGGCGACGTTCACACAGGGCGGCGTTCACACAGGGCAACGTTCACACACGGCGACGTTCAACAGGGCGACGTTCACACAGGGCGATGTTCACACAGGGCGACGTTCAACAGGGCGACGTTCACACAGGGTGATGTTCAACAGGGTGACGTTCACACCGACGTTCACACCGATGTTCACACAGGGCGGCGTTCAACAGGGCGACATTCAACAGGGCGATGTTCAACAGGGCAACGTTCACACAGGGTGACATTCACACAGGGCAGCGTTCACACAGGGCGACGTTCAACAGGGCAACGTTCACACAGGGTGACATTCACACCGACGTTCACACAGGGCGGCGTTCAACAGGGTGACGTTCACACAGGGCGACCTTCATACAGGGCGACGTTCACACAGGGCGACGTTCACACGCTGGAGCCAGAGCGGACGCTTCCCTTGACGAGAAGCTGCTGTTGTTGCCAGATGCTGTCAAGCTGAGGATGACGTGAACACAGATCCAAGGCCTGGCCTGGCCTGTGCCGCCTTCACCATCTCTGACACACTTGAGTCCATAACTACAGCGACCGTGTCCATCCATCTCATTGAGGGTCTTTCTTTCGCTGACCCTCCACCTTTCCAAGCATGATGTCCCTCTCCAAGGAATAGTTTCTCCTAGCAACATGGTCAAAAGATGTGCGATAAAGCTTTACCATCCTTTTCAAACCAATACAAAGTAAAAATTTTTCATAAAAAAAGCTTTGCCATCCTTGCTTCTAAGGAGCCCTCTCTCTGCACTCTCTCCAAGACACACTTGTCTGTACTCCTGACAGTCCATGCTCTTCAGGGCTCTCCTCCAACACCACAGCTCAAAGGCATCAATTCTTCTGTCGTCCTTACTCATTGTCCGGCTCTCAGATGGATAGCAGGTGACCTGAATCAGACGTACCCTGGTCTTTCAACTGACAGTGCTCTTCAGGACTTCAGAGAGGTCCCTGACGCCAGGCTTTCTCAATATGATCCAGGTCCTGATTTCCTGACTGCTGGTGCCAAAGCACTGAGTGTGGACTGAAGAGAAATGGGCTATGTATTTTTAACATTTTGTTGTGATTCAGGTGAACGTTTCCGGAGCCAATTGTTTTCTGCTCAAGCGTTCACACGATGCTGATGACGCTGATTGCACTCCCCACAATGTAAGAGCACTTCCCACTTCCTGGTGCCTTTGGGCTCCTTTCCTCCCCTTCCTGCCTTCTGAGCTTTGTCTCTGCACACGCTGTCCTTTTTTGATCTGTATAGTTGATTGTTCTAAGGAGAGACAGCCTCCCCTGGTGCTACAAGGCTCACCTTGTAGGCCTGCCTATTGTCTGGCTGAGAATTGAATCCGGGGGTGAGCTGAGTGCCAGGCTGAAAGGACAAGTGAGGGCCAGAGGAGGATTTTGGTAGAGTTCATGAAACAGGCTTCATCTATCCCCACAAGTGAATGAGGAAAGGAAAACGGTAAACGTCACTGAAGGTCCTGGAAGACACCACCCTGCACAAGTGGTCAAAACCAGCATCATCAGTGTGAGACACCACACTCTCGGGACAGTGTGCACAGAGAACACCCCGTCCCCAAGCATGGCCGAGAGCAGCCCCAGGAGGCCGCAGGCTGACCCCACTAATGTGACCACTTGTCTACAGTTCATAAAAACGTCATGGCTGAGGAAGGTAAAAGAAGCTGATGGTCCCTTTCTTTGTGTTGGAGTAACTGATGGACTGTGAGAAGCCTCGGAAGTAGATTCTAGGAGAAGCAGAATAGCCTTGCTGCTGTGGACACACCATCCGGGAAGGCCTGGTGTTAGGAAAGGATGCCATGCTTAACAAAGCATGTCAGCAAGAGGAGTGAAGCACTCCATGAGGTAAATGGACCCAAGAGCTCTGGCAGTGGACCTGGACCCGTGACAGCTGTCCAGTGTCCAGCTGGGGTGCTGGCTCAGAGCTGGGCAAGCTGGGCAGCATCCCACTCCATTCTGCATCAGGCCAAGGAGACAGAGGTAACACGAAGCCCTCCATCATGGGCTGAATTGTGCCCCCCCCAGGCAGATGCGTGTAATGACGTAATGTGGACGTTTTGCACCAACTCCCCATGATCCAAGAACTCGAGTAGCTGCTCTGTTGAGGGGAAATACAATCCCTTAGGCCCATCACAGCCCTGCTCTGATGAAAGAGGGCTTCTCCGGAGCATGTTCTCTTTATCTCACAAGAGTTAGATGGGGGGAAAGGCGAGCAGAGGAGGTGGACCTCACTTCCACCAAGAAAGAACCACCAGGACTGAGTGTGTCCTTAGGCTGGGAGTCCTAGGCCCCTCTCCTGGGACCTCCCCCCCCAGAAGGTGTTTGGGAATCTCCGAGGAAAGCAGGCCTGCAGACACTGAAGGCCACGAGACCGTCCTGCAGTCCACAGGGAGAAAGCCTTTGGACTTGCTGCCTCTGTCCTCACAGCACCCAGCAACACCAGCATGTCCTGGCCTGCAGGGACGCATGAACACGGGGGTGGGGGGGACAGCAGAAGGCCAGCACAGGTGACTGTGGCCAGACCAGGGATCAGGCTGGTCCTCAGCGTGCTGCAGGCTGCACAGGGGAACACGCACCGCTGAGTGTCCATCTGCTAAGTGTCCCACCCCGGGGTCTGTGTCCCATGGAGAGGACTCCTACCCACGTCACAGAGGAGCAAGCAGAGGCCAGCGAGGCCAGGGCCGCCCTGTCCAGACACTGAGCACACGTCTTCCTTTGAGGAATCTGAGCACCTTGGGAAGTGGGGTGGGTGGGTGCCTGTGACAGCAAAGACAGGATAGAGTGCAGACTTGGTGTGTTCAGGGCCACCCTGCCCCACCCCCTCTCAGGAGCAGACCACACCCTCCATGTTGGGCCGTCAGATTGGCCTGCTGACCTTGCTGTGGAGGGACAAGGACGAGGTCACCCAGAACCAGGCCCAGCACTCTGTGTACTTCCTGCTGCAGCTGCTGGTCCAGCAGAGGGGTGAGCTGGCACGGGTGGGCACGGTCAGGGACACTCCACTCCCAGATGAAGGGTGAGCTGTGAGTGGGAGGTGAGAGCCCCCCAGCAGCGGGGAATGCTGCAAGGCTAGCCAGCAGACCTCCCTCTGGGTGCTGGGTTGAGGAAGGGAGGGCGTGTGGGGGTGCATGGGTGTAGGGCCATCACTCCCAGTCCTAAGCTGGTATCCACGCAGGGCTGGCGTCCGAGCCAATCTACCTGACCAAGTTGAAGAGCTGCAAAGTGAGAGGTCACCAGGAGTGGGAGATGAAGCTCTACATCCTGGTGCAGGTCAGGGCCTGGGGCCTGGGGGCTGGGGCCTGGGGGCTGGGGGCTGGGAGCTGGGGGCTGGAGGCTGGGGGCTGGGCAGCAATGGGCCACCTGGTAACTTACCATACTTCAGGCAGGCTGGTTGGTCCAGGGGGCGGGCTGGGCAGAGCTAGGACAAGACTTCAGGGCCGTGGTTCATCCTCGCGGGCACCTGCCCTACCCCGAGCCTCCTGAGCCTGACCCACTGGGCACCACAACCTCCTGAGAGCTGGGCCTTGTGTTCCTTCATAGCTCCCCTCGAGGTGGGCCATGCGTTTCCTCCAGCTGAAGACGGGAGGCTGGGGTGGTGGTCATCCTACTGGAGAATCCTCTGTGGCCTTCCCAATGTATGTCTTCTGGGACCTCACCCTCCTCAGGAACCTGCCCCCTCAGGGCCTGCCCTCTCCAGCCACATCCTCTCGGCACTGACCACGCCCCGTCCAACCACGCCTTCCCTGTTGGCACCGCCCATCTAGACACGCCCTCCTGGCAATTACCGCGCCCATCCAACATGCCTCTCATTTCTACACCCTCACGGTGCTGGCCCCTCCCTCCAGCCACACCCTTTCAGCGCTGACTCCCTCATCTAGCCACGCCCCCTCAGTGTTTCCCCGCCCATCCAACCACACCCTCTATTGGCACCACCCCTGGACACGCCCCTCGGTGCTGACCACGCCCGTCCAACATGCCCTCTGTTGGCACCGTCCCTCCAGCCACGCCCTCTCGGCTCTGACTCCCACTACAGCCAAGCCCCTTCAGCGCTGCCCCGCCCATCCAACCTCAACCTGCTAGCACCTCCCCTTGACACGCCCCCTCAGTGATGCCCCTCCCATTGAACGTCACCCTGTTAGCACCTCCCTTGACACGCCCCCTCTGCGCTGTCCCCGCCCACCCACCACACACCCTCTCTGTTGGCACCGCCCCTCTAGGCACGCCCCTTGGCTCTGACCACGCCCATCCAACAACGCCTCTGTTGGCATCTCCTTCCTAGACTCAGCCTCCTGCACAGGCACCCTTCTCTCCTCTGTGTTCCAGACCCGCTCTCTTGTGGCCCTGCCTTCTCTGAACGCTCCCTCCTAGGCTCCATCCTTCCCACACCGGGACTGAGAGTCCAGGGAATGGACTCCAAACTGCTCTAGCTGGTTGAGGATCTTGGGCCACGGTTTCCCCACTTTTCATGTGAGCTGTAGTTAGGACCACAATCTGCTCTAGGGACAGGCCATAACAGGAGCCAGGAACGCCTGCATGCACGTGAAGAGCCTCTCTCGGAAACCCTGGCTTGGGGTCCGGCAATCTTGAGTGGCCCTTGGAAGCAGAGCAGAAACAGGGGTCCAGTGTGACAAGCTACCAAGTGTTCTGAGGAGATGGCAGAAGCCGGGTGCTGGGCCTGGGCTGTCCCATGTTGGAGCTCTGGGTTCATACGGCCCGGGGCAGGGCCCTGCCTCTGTTCTTCCCAGGACAGGTGTCCAGAGAAGGCCATGGTACAGCCACACTCAGGCTGCTGGACGCCAGCACACAGCTGGCTGGGGTTCTTGGGGACCTCACGGTCAGCCAGGGTTCAGGCTGGGCCTTCCATGTCCTGAGAAGTCCATGCACAAGGGCTCCCAACCCTCATCCCACTTCTGGCTCTGCTGACCATGGGGTCCCCTCACCACTAACTCCAGTTCTGCCAGGCACGGAGTCCCTCACGCTCTGCCCCACACAGGCCTTGGACAAGAACTTGACGGTGGCCCAGCACATGCAGCTGGTCCTCACGCTCCTACAGGGGCTGTGCAGTAAGGACCACCTGTACTCCGACCTGGCGGCCAAGCTGCTGTTCCTCATCTTTGAAGGTCCCGGAATCAAGCCCGAGCAGGTGGGGTCTGGTTCCGCACAGGGGGCCGGGAGGGTGGGGGGAGAGTCCCTCCTGCACCCTGCATGCATGTGTGTATGTGGCCCGGGTGTCTAGAAGTGCCTCCAGCAACAACAGAGATAGGGCCACAAGGATGCCTCTGAATATGGGGCCGTCACCAGAGCCGCTGACTGCTGACTGGGCCTTAGCAGACGGCAGTCTCTGGATGGGGGCTGGGTCTCCATGGGAACCAGAGGTCCCAGGTCCTGCCTTCCCATTCTGGCACTTCTGAAAGTCGCAAGGCAGGGCCAGTGGTCAGCAGATTTCCCTCCAATGCAGGTGGGAAAGAGATTGCCTCCAGTGTGGGGTTTAGCAGACCCTATCTGGCCAAGTGACTAAGACCCCCGCCCAAGACCACAGCCCTGGGGCCTGGCAGGTGGACACAGGCCCAGCTCTGAGAGGAAAGGCCAATTTTCCTGTGAGGAAAGATGCGGGGCAAAGAGCAAACGGCTGCCCGAGTTCACCAGCCCAGCCCAGCCACCCTCCGTTCATCCACCCGCTGGAGACGTCGTCATGGGGGCACCCTGCATCCGGTTCTGGGCAGCCCCATTCTGCCTGCCCTGCAGGTGGCTAAGATCCTGCAAGGGCTCTTCCAGGAGCTCCCGACAATTGTCTTCAGGGACGTGCAGCTGGCCGTGAGGAAGGCCGTGATGTTGCTGGGGACCCACCACACTCAGGAGACCATCGAGGTGATCCTGTCCCTGAACCAACCCACTGACAGGTGGGTCCCCGAGCCTGCATACCACCTTGTTCTTCACTTGGGCCTCCAGGCAGAGGGTGTCTTCCTGGGACTGACCGTTAGATAGGCCCCCAAGCCGTGGCCCACCGGCTTCCTTGTAGGGAGGAGACGGCCGGGGAGGACAGCCCTGGGGTCCCAAATCCAGGTCCCACTGTGGACAGAGGGCTCGCCAATCCAAGGGGTGTGGGTACCCCTGCATGTAAACTGCAGAACCCTGCTGCCAGCCCACCAGCCAGCTGGCCCGTCCCCTCCAGGCAGGTCCTGACCATGTGGAAGGCCCTGGGCACCAGTGACCAGCTGGCCCGTCCCCTCCAGGCAGGTCCTGAC
>NW_006399753.1:1735870-1746164 GCF_000299155.1 Elephantulus edwardii
GGAAGGCCCTGGGCACCAGTGACCAGCTGGCCCGTCCCCTCCAGGCAGGTCCTGACCATGTGGAAGGCCCTGGGCACCAGTGACCAGCTGGCCCGCAAGGTGATGATGATGCTGTACACAAAGATGAAGCTGCGGCCAGCCCACGAGCTGGTCACCCCCGGCCACCAGGCAGAGCTCATCTCCATGCTTGTGAGCCACAGTCCCAGGCCCTGACCCCACCGACCACTCATGTGGGTGACAACAGGAACCCCAATGTGGGACTTCCGGCCTGCTCACAGGACAGCTGAGCCTCTACCCGGGGGTGTGGCAGACTCCTCTAGAGACTCAGGCAATAGCCAGTGTCTCTTCTCCAAGAGTGGAGTCTGGGGACCCAGGATGGGCAGGGTACCAGGGAGGGGCCACTGGGGGCCATATGGACCACTGGCACTGGAGATGGCCAGAGGGCAGAGGTAGGGACAGAAGCATGGCTGAGAGGACACCAAGCTCCATGCAGGCTGGCCTCCTGTCATAACTGGGTCTGCTGTGGCACGTACCAAAGGTGGCTGGCTGGGGCTCTCTGTTCCCTTGTGCCTTCCTCCCCAGAAGAGGGTGGCACTGCACCCTCCATGTCCCCACCCCTCCAGGCACCAGGGTGGCACCGTGCCCTGTGTCCCCAGGCCCTGAACACCATTTATGAACTGCTCTACACGCCTGAGTATAAGCCGACAGTGCGCTGGGCTTTTGCAAGCATCCTCCTGGGCCTCCTCACCCAGCTCCACTACCTGTTCGAGCTGGGCTACGTGCAGGGAATTTCAGATGACGTGGAGGACACCCTGGACCTGCCATCCCTTAGCCCCTCCAGGTGTGCCACCTGCAAAGACCCCTACTCACTTCCTGAAGTCCTGGGATCCAGAAATGAAGGAGGTGGGGCCAGAGTAGCCAACTGTCCAGTTGTGAAGGTCCTGGAGGAGGTGGGTCCCAGGAGACTGGAGGGGCCCCTGTACCACCCCCGGGGGTCCTGCCCTTCTCCTCCAGGACATGCTTGGAGGCTCTGAAGGGGCTCTTCTGGACCACTGGCTACTGGGAGGTGTTAGCCTACGTGACACTGCTGGGTGGCTGGAGGCTGTTTGAAGATCAGCACACATTCACTGAAGGTGTGACCCTCCTGACCAGGTGTGTGCCAGAGTTGGCCCTGCAACCTGCTGTGCCCCTCCCACAGCTCATCCCCTGCTCAGCACCCTGAATGGGTGAGGCCTCTGCTACCCCAGTGCCCTGCTCACCTCTTTTACTCACAGGGCCATGGGGCAACACAGCTGTGAGGTGAAGGCTGTTTTGGGGGAGTCTTTCATATTCCTGAAAAACTCGGAGAAGCGGGACAACGTGGTGGCCATCCTCATTATCTCAGAGGTGGGCCCCCTGCCCCATCCTGAAGAGGGCCATCCTTACCTGGAAAACCTGGTCAGTTATTGTGTACCATGGAGTCAGAACTGACCCATCACCGACTCCCTAGCAAGTTCTCAAAGGCAGTAAATCACGTGAGAGATTGCCCATCTTTCTCCCAGGGCATAGCTGGTGGATTTGATCTGTGTGCCTTTGGGATTGCAGCACAGCTTCTTACCTGTAGGCCACCAGAGCTGAGAGGGCTCTAAATCTGCCACGGGAGAAAGCGGAGGAGTTTGCTTCATAAAGACCATGACCCTGGGCCCCCCCAGGCAGGTCCACTCAGTCCCCCAGGGCTGTTGGGAGTCACAATCATCTCAGTGACCCTGTGTTCAATCTGGGATCTGGCTCCTGTGCAGCGGCTTGTCCCAAGGGCTACCACTGCTTCACCAGGGCCCCAGTCCACCTCGTGACAGCACCCTAACCCTCACTGTCCACGGCAGGCCCGCCTGCTGTCGGAAAGTCCTTCCTTCTGTCCACCCTCACTATTTCACGCTGAGGAGCGGGCAGGTAGCCGGCAGGCCTTGCGGGCTGACCATGCCGAACCAACTCAGCTGGTCTGCAGCCACAAGCTGACTTCGTACATCTCCCGGAAGACGATGGCCAGCTTCCTGCACCTGGGGCTGAGCAACCCGAGCCCGCTTGTGCAGGCCATGAGCCTCAAGGGGCTCCACTGCGCCCTAATGAGCCCCAGGAAGGTGAGGGGACGTGAGTCTCCACCACAGGCCGGAGCTGGAAGGGGTGGGCATGAACGGCAAGCGGGGAGGCAGAGGAAGGTGGGGTGAGGGATCCTGCTGTTCCAGGTGGGCACCCCCTCTCAGCTGAGTGCACTCTATGCGCCCAGGGTGGGGGTGTCCCCAACGGGCAGTTCAGAAAGCCTCACCTAGGGGCCTGTCTCTCACCACTCAACCTTTGTCCAGCGTCCACTCCAATGTGGAGTTGAACAGAGCTCCGGCCTCAAGAAGTTCCCACCATGGGGAAAGGGCTTAAAGGAAGGGGTGACCTGGCCCCATCAGAAAGGAGAGTGCCCAGAGTGCCTGGTGACTGGGGAAGGACATTTTAGGTGGAATCTCACTGGCAAAAGTAGGGGTACAGGGAGTGGTCAGTCGGTCCAGGAGACGCGTGTCCCGCAGGTGGACCTGCTGCAGGCCCAGCTGGAGATGCTTCTGGACAGCCTGCAGAAGCCGGAGTCATGCGACCCCCGGGGCCTGATGCAGACCCTGGGCTGCATCCTGTCCTGCCTGGGGCCCTGCAACAGTGGTACCAGCAGCCTCAGGATGGCCCGGCAGCTGCTGCTCCTGTTTGAGGACGTGAGTGAGGCAGAGGGTGGCACAGAAGCCCCGCCAACACAGGGTGAGGGTCCTTGGCTGGCTGTCCTCCTCTGCCTCCACCTCCCGTGCACCTTGTCCTGCAGTCACTCAGCTCTTGACACCCCTTGCTGCCCAGCTGCCACAGGTCTGCTCTTAACCAGCCAATCAGATGCCCCTACTTCTCCCTGCTCCTGGGTAGTCAATAGGCGACGTGGCCCACAGACAGAAATCCCTCCCACTAAATGAAGCCCCCTTTCCCAGTCCTTTTTGCTACTTCATCCCAGGAAAGGAGGTTCCCCGAGGAAGGAAGTTTCCCCCAATCCACTTGGAAAAAAAGAAAGCTCCCTCTACCCTGCACCCCAAAGGGAGGTTCCCTTCTCATAGTCTCCCCTAACACGACCCCAGAAGTGAGATTTCTCCCTAACTGCATCCTCTCCCAGGGAGTCCACCTGGTCTGCTCACGTACATGGATTTGCTCTTGAATGTGTGGGGGTTCAAGGACATTGAGATAGAGGCTTAGGCCTGATGAGGGCTTTGGTCAAGGTTGGTGTGTGTGTGTGTGATTCTCACTACAAGGGCGAGGTCAGTGATTCCAAGGGGGTGACAGTGGTGGCTGGGGAGGCTGGAACTCTGTGGAGATGGGCTGTTTGGGGATCTGGGCTCCCGCGGGCAAGCTGAGGTAGGACTGTTTCCCAGGCCCGGGAGGACGTGCGAGGAGAAGCCATCTTCCTGTTCGGAGAGCTCATCTACAGTGGGGGCAAGAAACATGTGAGGTCACTCACGGAGGTGGCCTTCCAGGCCCTGGTGCCTCTGCTCTTCCACATGGTTGACCCCTGCCCCAAGGTGGTCTCAGTGAGTGACCTGGGGGCAGCCAAAGAAGCAGAGGGTGCTGGGTGCTGGGGAGGACCTGCCCAGTCAGGGCCCAGGAGTGGGTAGTCACTGAGGCCACATGGGGTGGGGGTCTTGTCCTGAAAAGGATCTTGCCGGTGGCCACTGCTACAGCTCTACTTCTAGTCGCCTGACCCATAAAGTGGCCTCCAGCCCGTCACTGCTTCCTGCTCAGCACAAGGTGTCTGTTATGGAAGGGGAGACTAGGACCCACCTGCCTGGGGCCTGCCCCTGGGAGAGGGCCTGCCCCTGGGAGAGGGCCTACCCCTGGGAGAGGGCCTGCCCCTGGGAGAGGGCCTGCCGCTGGGAGAGGGCCTGCCGCTGGGAGAGGGCTTCTGGATGTGCCCAGAGCTGCAAACCACAGTGCTGGCTCTGGGGCTACAGAAAAAATCAGCAGTTCCCTACCCCCCTCAGGGGAGACTTCCCAGCTCCAGCCATTTATGGCCTGTCCTTCTACCCACAGCCGAGTCCTCCCACCCACTGTCTAGTCCCTCCACCCACTGCCCCATCCCCCTACCAACAGCCCCGTTCCCCCACCCCTGGCCCCATCCTCTCACCTACAACCCCATCCCTCCACCTACTGCCCAGTCCCTCCAACCACAGCCCAGTCCCTCCACCCACTGCCCAGTCCCTGCACCCATGGTCCGGTCCCTCCACCTATTGCCCAGTCCCTCCAACCACAGCCTTGTCCCTCTACCCATGGCCCCATACCTTCACCCATGGCCCTGTTCCTCCACCCACAGCCCAGTCCTGAGGCCCCTCCTCCCACCCCCAATACCCTACTAGTTCTACCCACCAGTCTCAGGCACTCACTCTAGGCACACCGCCCCTCCATCCTCAGCCCTTGCATCATTGACTTCCAGGCCCCTGGGCCTCCAGAGTGTGCCCTTGTCCCTTGGTCCCTCCCCCAGGCAGGGTGTCCATGTGACCCCTGGGCTGGCCCTAATGGATCTTCTTTATTCCAGCCCCTCTGGCCCTCCTTCCTGAGCAGTCTGAAAACTTCTTCCAAAGAAAATCTTTGTTTCTTTGCACAAGTTGTCTTCTCCCAGAACCACTCCACTTAGGAGCACTTAGGTTCATGGTGTTGGATCCACCAAACTCACAATCTTGTGAACCCCCCACCCCTGCTATGGCCACAGTGGACAGGGGCCTCCACATGGCAGAGGGCCTGCAGGGGCAGCTGTTTTCACCCTTGTCAGTAAGCGAGTGGCTGCACTGGGCGGAGGAGTGAATGGGCACATGGACAGGGTTACAGCTGCTCCGTGGAGAGGGCTGGAAGGGGCTGAGGGGCTCCCTGGAGGACGCAGGCCCCTGATAGGGCCTTACGGCTCCAGAGTCTTGGGATCAGCTGCCCAGAGGCCTCTGAGTAGACGCACAGAGGCAGGCGGTGAGGATGAACCCTCTGGGTGCTGCACGTCAAGTTCAGAGCAGTTAGAAAACTCTGCTCCCAGTGCTGTGAAGGGGCAGCCTGCGGGCCAGCACGCGACAGAGACAGACTCGAGGTCTGGACAATGAGCCCAGGTGGGACAACTGCCCACACCTAGCTTACCATGGGGGGGTGGCAGGGAGGTGCCTGGGGGCCCTACCGCTTGCTGGGAGTGAGGGACCTGGTCCTTGCTCAGATCCCACCAAGGGTTGGGAAGGGGTCTTCACAGTCGTCATGCCCTCGTGCTGGAAAGACCCCGCTAGACACCCCTTCCTCAGGTGCATGCCCGCAGACACATCCGACCCTGGCATGCGTCCTGGTCCTGCATCAGCTGTCATCGTCCCCATCCGACAGTCCTGTCCTTCCTTGATCCTCCGTCACCTGCCTGAAGTCTCTGCAAGCCTCTGCAGTCCTGGGCCAAAGGGGAGGGAATGGCTAGGGGTGCAGCCTGGGCCCCAGCCCGGCCTCGGCTTTGTCCCTGCAGCAGGCCAAGTTCACCTTCGTGCGCTGTGCCATCTTGCTGAGCTGGGAGTTTCGGAAGGAACTGTTCACCAAGCTGGCCTGGGGGGGCCATGGCCTGGGCACGCAGAATGACGTTTTCGTCTATATGGTGAGAAGCGCCCTCTTTGTTGAGCTTCTGGGAGAAATGGCTCATCCTTCGGCTCCAGGATGTCTAGGGCATGTGGGCACTGAGGCCGGCCATGGGCCTGTCAGGGCCGTTCCTGGACTAGGCCCAGAGGGCAGTACTGGGACCCATGGATAGGCCCAGGGAAGTCTGCCGCCCCGTCACCACAGCCCCCATCTCTGGGCTCTTGGGGATACCCACCTCTTCTGCCTCCTGTTCTGGCCTCTATTGGCTGTGTCCACACCCCCTTTGAAGGAGTGTGTCCCCATTTCTCCCCTCCCCTCACCCCTCCACCCACCCTGGCCAGCCTGGTCCTGCCCTGTAGAGGGCAGTGGGCATCTCCCTACAGCTCTGGTCACGTCCTCCTGGGATCCATAGCTCTGGGCACCTTGATGGAAACCAGGAGGGGGAGGGTGCTCCCATGGGGCATTTTGGACAATCTCGGAGGGGACACAGTCCCAAACAGTGCCATCCCTCTGAGGGGGTGAGTTCAAGGCGGTTTTGGGCCTCAGCCAGCTCCTCTGTGGTCATCATCTTCTGATCCTCAGGCCTTGGGCACTGGGGGCTGTGAAAAAAGAGGCAGGGGCGCCCATGGAGGTCAGAGACCTCAGGGGCCTGACTCGAATGCGTCCTCACCCCAGATGGCGAGCAACTTTGGCAGCTACCACCAGTTCCTGTTGCAAGCCTCCACCTATCTGCGTAGCCCGGACAGAAGCCTGAGGCTGGCGGCCATGAAGTTCATGGGTAAGGGCCCCGCAGTGCCATGCCCATGGAACCCAAGAGCCACCACACTCCTGGTCTGTCCAGGGTCACTGGTCCTTCAGTCCGACAGCCTTTCAGGGGTTCCATGCTCCCACCCCTCACCTCCCATGCGGGTCACCCCTCAGATGCTCATTAACACCCACCACCCAAGTGAGGGATCCCCATATCTTACCTTGAGCCCTGCTTCCCATGCTCCCTCACCCCACCTCCCTGTGGGCGCCCCCATGACTCCCTGCGGTCCCTCCCACTGTTCAGGAGAGTTGCTGGAAGAGTACTTCATCGACCTCTGTTTCTCCCTGAAGAAGGAGGACCTGGAGGCCCTCAGGAAAGGTGGGAAGGCCCTGGCCTAGAGGTGGCCGCCTGTTGCCCAGGCCTGTCCCTCTACACCTGCCGTACCCTTCATGGGCCCCCATGGCAAGTGGGTGTTGGGGGACAGGACTGTTCCCTCCCACACCTCCCGAGCACGGGGCCCTGGGACGAAGCTTCCACCCCCATGCTCCCCTCACACGGCGTCCTGCCCGGCGGCCCTGGGCCCCTGTCTGTCCTGCAGAGCTGGAGATACTGAGGGCGGATGAGGACTCCACAATCCGTAAGGTCTGCGGTAATTTCCTGGAGGACATCATGACGCTGTCCCAGCACGTGGTCTGAGCCCAGACCAGCCATATTTTCCTGTTGACTTGATGCTGTTGATATGATGAGTGGTGAATGACCGTTACCTCTGGCTGCTGGCTCTGTCTCCAGGTGGTGCCCCTGCCCCCACTCAGATGACAGCATGACCAAAGGCCTGATGAGGGTCCTTGGGAGACTTCCAGGGGGGCTGGAGCCTGACCTTCAGAGCACTCCTCCCACACACTTCCAGAAGCTTCTCCAGGCCCACCCTGTTCTGGGCTGCCAGTCTCCAGAGCATCTGAGTCACACCCACCCACACTTACTGATTCCCTGGGCCTCTGGAATAGGCCCTCAGAGATGCGACACCCCCCAACACCACCCCACCGGCCTCTGGAACACGCCATCAGTGACAAGACACCCCTGCCCTCTGGGATGGGCCCTCAGTGACAGGACACTACACACACACCCCGGGCCTCTGGAATGGGCCCTCAGTGATGGGACAGCCCCCAACACACCCCTGCCCTCTGAAATGAGCCCTCAGTGACAAGACAACCCTGCCCTCTGGGATGGGCCCTCAGTGACAGGACACTACACACACACCCCTGCCCTCTGGGATGGGCCCTCAGTGACGGGACACCCCCCCCACACCCCTGCCCTCTGGAATGGGCCCTCAGTGACGGGACACCCCCTCACACCCCTGCCCTCTGGAATGGGCCCTCAGTGACAGGACACCTCCCCACACACACCCTGGGCCTCTGGAATGGGCCCTCAGTGACGGGACACCCCCCCCCACACACCCCTGCCCTCTGGAATGGGCCCTCAGTGACAGGACACCACACACACACACCCCGGGCCGCTGAAACAGGCCCCCCCGGCCTCTACATGGTCTCTAATCTTCCCTCACCCCAACTGACTCCCCACCACTCCCTTCCTGCCGAGGCCAACTTCCAGGCCTAATTCCCCCACTGGCAGCTGCTCCCTTTCTGACTGAAGGCCTGTCCTCCCTCTGGTCCTCAGGTTTCCTGTGGGATTCCCGCAGAGGTGCCCCTATCATGGTGTCCAGAATCCTACATGAGAGGGTTCAGTCTCCACAGCCTTTGCTTGCTCCCCAGGGCGCCCAGCTCCTGGGAAGCCTCTGACCAGCACTCATCGCTCAGCAGACCTGCACCAGACAGCCTCAGGAGGGGAGGCTCGGATGGCGCTGCAGACCCTGAGGGGAAAGGCATGAGGCTCCCTGGCCAGGCATCCTGGGTGTGCGTGGAGGCCATGTTGGGGGCTGGGGCAGGATTTCATCCCCTTAGGGTGGGACGTCAGGACTGAGGGGCTGTCCACACAAAAAGGGTTTCTCGGGCCCCTCAGACTTGGGTCCAGACAGGTCGGGCCAGGCAGGATAGCTGCAGAGCTGGCCTGGACTGGCCAAGTCTGCGGAAGACTCCAGGCCAGGGGAGGATGGCGCCTTCCTCAGGCTGCACCAGAGGGTCTCCAAACCCAGCACATCGGTACTAGACGGGTCCTTCCTCCCTCTGTTGCTCGGCATGTGGCCATGCTGAGATCTGAGGTCTGTGCAGGGTGCTGCAGGTGAGAGGACCACTTGGCAGGTCTCAGCCAGGGAGAGATGTCCCTGCCGGGGCTGAGAGACTCCACCACAGGAGAGAGGGGGGCAAATGTGTAAGTGCTGAGAGCAACTGTCACTGAGAATCCTTCCCCTGCAAAATCCACAGTAAGAATGAGGGTAAAAGGCCAGACTGTGGGTGCTGGGAATGTCTCTCCAAAGGCTACAGCCCTGGCTGTGGCCCTCCTGCACCCAGACCAGCTGGGGAATCCAGAAAAGTGGAAAATAATTGGGGGGGGGCGGTCCAGGAGCCATCCTCAAAGTGCTGAATTGGGGGGACCATAGTACCCAGAGCAGGTCAGTGCAGGGTGGGGTGGGGGCTGCAGGGCCTGGAAGTGGGGAGGGAGGCCGACAGGGGAGCCAATGGTAGGAGGAAGGCAAAATGGAACTCTGTCACACACACACACCCACACCCACACACACACACACACTCTCCGCTCCCCCCCCCGCCCCCCGCGGAGGAACTTTCTAAGCAAGGTCTTCACTTCAAGCAGTCACTTTGCCACTTAAAGTAAAATGAGAGGGAGCAGAGGGCCCTGGAGATGAACCTGCAAAACGAAGATGTCTGGAAAGTCCTGCTGTGTAAATTAAGGACACATGTTCTAGGCCTGAATACCTCCTTCATCAAGGAGATGCAGGCTGGGCTTGATGATGATGATGAAGTTAACCAACCAGTGGAGCTGAGAACCCTTCCTCTCGGCTGAGGGCCTGAGGAGACCAGATGAGGCACAGGCCTTCTCCCTCTCAGCATCCCTCTGGCAAGAGTCAGGTCAGGAGGCCACAGCTGCTGCCCTCCAAGGAGGGCGAGGCCCCTTCCTGTTCCCACCCAGGGCCCTCAGGCCCCCAGGCCCTCGGGCATCTCCTTCAGGGATCTGCAGAGCAGGGGAGGAGTGGAGGAGTGGGGACAGCCAAGCCGCCTCCGTTTTGAAGGTGGAGCCCAGCCTGCCAGGCTCCAGTGGGCAGGCCAAGGCCTCCAGGGCTTCCAGAGCCAGCGCTTCGCCAGCAAAGTCCAGGTGCAGAGCTGTCCACAAAAGTGCTGGGGCAGAAGAGCAGAGCCTGTGGGGCCTAGGGGCTGAGCTTGGACTGAGGAGCCAGATGGAGCGAAGAGTAAGCAGACTGCCAGAGGCTGGCAGCAGTGGGTGCCAGAGCTGACACCAGTGGCCGACACCAGTGGGTGCAGGCCACATCTCCAGGAAACTTTCAAAGGACTGTTCACAGCAGAGCTCATCATGGAGGTGATTATCTAAATTCTCGTGGAATACATTGTAACATTCTGTCAGACCTCATTTAGGGAATGGTTACATTGGAACTGTCAAACCAGAGACCCTGCCACAGCCAAGAGGCTCACAGGCTTAATCCTCAAGATGGGAAGAAGAATGTTAGCATGGATGGAGGGAGGTTTCCAGTGTATTAAAATATACCTCAGGAGAAATGGAGACATTACCGTGCAAAATAACAAGAATTTATCCACAAAAGGAGCAAAAGACTTGGTATGAAAATACCATAGCTGATGGGAAGAATGTGATCATGAGAGAGAGGGAGGAGGTGAGGGGTGAGAGGAGGAGGTGAGGGGTGAAAGGAGGAGGTGAGGGGCGAGAGGGTGGAGGTGAGGGGCGAGAGGGAGGAGGTGATGGGGCAGAGGG
>NW_006399753.1:1746810-1759756 GCF_000299155.1 Elephantulus edwardii
GAGAGGGTGGAGGTGGGGGGCGAGAGGGAGGAGGTGAGAGGGCGAGAGGGAGGAGATGAGGGGACGAGAAGGGAGGAGGTGAGGGGCGAGAGGGTGGAGGTGAGGGGTGAAAGGAGGAGGTGAGGGGTGAGAGGGAGGAGGTGAGGGGGCAGAGGGTGGAGGTGAGGGGACGAGAGGGTGGAGGTGAGGGGTGAGAGGGAGGAGGTGAGGGGCACAGCAAGAAGGTGAGGGGTGAGAGCGAGGAGGAGGGGACGAGGGACATGCTACAGAGCCAGGTGGCGGGGGAAACCTGCTCCAGCAAGCGGGACAGCAGATGTGGAGCAAAGCAGATGGGGAGTCTGGGAAAACTAATTAATTAGAATTTTTTAAAAAATATGCAAGGGTTCAGAATGGCGGGGTTGAAGAGTGCCTAAGAGACAAGATTTAAAAGCCCACCACAACACAAGCCCATTATAACCAGTATTTTAAAAATAGCCAAAATATTTCTAAAATCATTCAGGAAGAAAAGGCAAGTTCTTCCTAGTAAAGAAACATTTGGATGGAGCTCTGACGTGTCAGCAGCAGCTGTGGGTGAAGACCGCGGTGGTTTTAAAACGCCGAAGGAAACAATGAGCTTGGAGGGTGGGTACAAACCAGGGACATCCAAGTGTGGACGAGCGCTGTCCCCACACACGGCCCTGTCCACGGCCTGTCTCCCCGCATACCCACCCCATGCCCACACATGGCCTGTCCCTGCATACTGCTCCCCACCCTCACATGCCACACATGCCCTGCCCCTGCACACAGCCCAGTTTCCCCGCATACTGCCCCCCTTCCCAACACACGCCCCCCCGCACACGGCCTGGCCCTACACATGAGACATCACAGTCTCTGGAGAAGGCAGATGAGAGCAGAACAGACAGGGTCTCATCTCGTGGAGCACAGCGGCCCCAGTGATGAGCGGGAAGGCAGAGGGTTGGACCCACCTGCTTGTGGGGAAGAGCCGGCTTCTGTAAAGACCGTCAAGCTGTCAGGGCCGGTTAGCGCTGCAGCCCGGCGGCCCTGCACCGAGGACAAACACCGCCCCACCAGCCCTGTGCTCTGTCCTCTCCTGAAGTCACTGTCTTCCTAGCTCTTTGAGGGTCTTCCTCCCTTTTACTTCCCTGCACTCCACCAAGCACGAAAGGCCCCTTCTGACAACATGACCCAAATTACAAGGTGATGGTTTTACCATCCTTGCCTCCAAGAAGCACCTAGTTGCATTTCCTCTAAAACAGATTTGTCTGTTCCACTCCAAATGTGTCAGTTCTTAGTCTTCCTTATTCTTAGCCAACTCTTAGATGCTTAGGAAGCAATTGAAACTACCATGGCATGGGTCAGGCACACCTTAGTCCTTGAGATGACATCATTCCTCTTTGTTTTTTAGCACGTATCACAGGACTTTAAGGGCTGTAGATCTCACAGCCCTAGGCTGTGGGGGACAGTTTCACTCTGTCATGTGGGGTCACCATGAGCAGGAACCAGCCGGGTCAGTGAGCTTGGTCGGAGCCAATGCACGAACACTAACTGGGCTTCCTCTCCAGCACTCTGGCTGCAGGCAGGTCAGCCCCAAGAGTGTAAAGAAAGGTGCTCAAGTTAATGGAATAAAGCATGAGTGTCCTGACAGCCCACTGCCCCTCGTATCATCACGCTGAAGGGAGATGAGGCCGGCAGGGGAAAGGCAATGGCAGAGATGCAGTGTAATGTCACCTTGGACATGGAACACCCAGAGATCAGAGAGTCTGAGTAAAGGTGGAATCTGGGAGTTGGTACTGGGGTTGGCCACACCCTGCCTGCCCCTTCCTGGCACACATGAGCAGGCCCCAGCCCCACCTGGGGTGCCTGGCCCACTCACAGCTGCCCTACACCTTCCCTGGGGGTGCTCACTCCCCTGGCCTGCAGTGTCAGTTCTGGGAGCCCCACTAGCCATGCCCACCCAGCTGAGTGTCTTAGAACCCTCTTCCTCTCCCACGTCTGACAGGCCCACCAGGCCTCACAGACTCTCAAGAGATGCCTTTGGGGTGAGGCTGGGAGGCCTCTCCGCTGCTCTGCTTCTAAGGGGTGAGGGGGACCTAGTCCTGGAGAGGGGCTGGGAGAGATGGGGAGGTGGGGTGTGGCCCTGGGACTCTGAATGCAGGCCTCCCACTGCACCTCAAGTTAGCAGCCCAGGGAGTCCTGGAAGCTGAAGAGGGTGGTCGCAGATGATGGTGGAGCCTACCGGCTTCCGCCTCCTTCTTGGGGGACATATGGCATCCCCAAAGAACAGACTGAGCCCAACAGCACCTCCGCCTCCACTACCGGGACAGCTGGGCTCTCCCCAGAACCCAGGATGCCCCACCCAGTGCTGCGGCCACCAGCAGACGTTTTATCAGGCCCCTGCTCTGCTGGGAGGCCCAGGGCACAGGATGCAGACTCAGAACCCACCCTGTGTCCCTTGGGGTACAGGGGTGTGGTGTGCCCCTGCCCTGAGCAGACTCCTCTGACACTCCCTATCACTAGACTTGAGGAGACTAGAAGCCCCCTGAATTCTGGTCCTGGCCAGGTCTTCACTTTTAGTGGAGGCCAGGCAGCCATCGTCCTCTGTATCCCAGCCCCAGGATCCCCAGAGGTGCCTGCGTTGCCCAAGTGCCCCCTGCACCTAGGCCCTTCCAGAGCCCTGCAAGTGGGCAGGCTGTCCTGGTCCCCCTTATCCAATCTCCCAAGGTCTCCACTGATCCGAGGCTCCCCAGAACCCCCATTGTAGCCAAGTCCAGTCCTCCAAAGACCCCTGGAGGTGAGGGGGCTGCTGCAGTTCCCCCTGCACCCCAGTCCTACAGGACTCCTGGAGGCGGACGGCTAGCAAGTGGTGATGGAAGTTTCTGGAGCCAGCTGACGTGGGTGCTGACGCCCGATTCCGGCTGCGAAGCCTTATTTGGAAGCGTTTCCGCCCCTGAGCGGCAGGGACTGGCACGCTCCAGAGCTATTTAGAGCCGTGTCTCCCCTCCTGGCTATTTTCAGGGCCTGAAGATCCTGGGGGAGTCCTGTGGGGAGCCACCGGAAGGACCCCCAGAAAGCGTCATGCACCATAGGGAGGACTTGTCAGAGGGCAGGTCCCAGGCAGAGCCAGGGTGGACAGGTCAGCACCCACTGAGCATCTAGTCCTTCTGTGCCCCCTTGCTGAGGAGACCCCACCACAGGCACTGGGCACACCAGTGGTCAGGGTCACCAGGCAGGGACCCCCTGCTGTAAGAAGAGCCTTTTTTGGGGGGAGGAGAGGACCTGCATGACCCCATCTTGACTGCACTGTGGTATCCTCCCGGAAGCTGATGTCCACCCTAAGTGGGGGTTCCTCATAACAGTAACTCCGAAGCCAGAAGCTCCCAAGAGGACAGTGGAGGCTGAGTCAAATGGCAGGGCTCTGGTGGTCACAGTCCAGCTGCCCTGTCACCCGGGGCTCCACTGGGCTGGGGGTGCCCCCTCACAGGGGCCGGAGGTACAGCAGCCCCAACCTCCACCCCACTCAGGAGGGGGCACAGTGAGTCAGCTGGATTGGGTGGAGCTGGGCTAGACAGGACATTCAGGCCCTCAGAAGGTTCTGGAACAAATCCTGGTGGCATAAAACCTGTAACGTCTGTTTCTGTCCCAGATGCAGTGGGCAACGGTCTGCAGAAAGGTGCTGCATCCAAAGAGCTCCTCTGGACAGAGCAGGAAGCCTCTCGGCCAACAGCAGGTGGACTCAGGTGGGACGGGAGGAAGGACTTCCTGTCCACAGGGCAGCTGGGGTGGGGGTGGGGGTGGAGATGCGTGAGGGGCCCGTGTCTCAGGTTGCCTCTCCTCCTGGCGCTGTCTGGGGATGGGAACAGCAGGCATGCAGGGGTCAGAGAAGCTGCTGTCTCTGGATCCCAGGGTGTGGGTGTGAGGAAGTGAATCTGGCAGCTGCCATTCCCCCAGTTCTACCTGAGGGGGCTCAGTGTGCTCGCCCCACCTCCCTCCTTCCATCCGTCCTCTCCTCTGGAGTCCTTCAGGCACTCCCAGTGTGTGGAGGCAGGACTCAGGCTGACTGAGCAGATCCTGTTTTCAGCCTCATGCCCACTGCCACCAGCAGTGTCCTCTTAATGCCACCAGGATCAGAAGTGCTGTCCCCACCCCCCCACCACCTCGCCACCAAGATCCCTAACTCCACATGCACCCTAAAAAACCATCTCCCCCCTGCCTTTGGTGCTCCTGGTCATACACGTGGCCACTGACCCTGCTCACTCACTGAGCCCTGAGCCCTGGTCCATCCTGAGCCCTGGTCCATCCTGAGCCCTGGTCCATCCTGAGCCAGGGCTGAATTAAGGTACCAAAAAAAGCCCTAAACTCTGGTAAGCTGTAGTGCCCTTCCTCCGCTTTTTCATCCATTCAGATGGGATGTGTGAGTTACAGATGCCTCTCGTGTGTGTGTGTGTGTGTGTTGTGTGTGAGAGAGAGAGAGAGCACGCGCACAATCCACACCACAGCTACTTTTAAAATACATCTCTAATTCTACCCACTGAAAGCAAAAGTGGCGTATGTCATTTTAGTGAAGTGAGATGTACTGGATTGTAAATGTGGGGTCCCAAGATTCTTACTGTATGTTGTATTTTCTACAAAGAGAATATTTTATAAGTGAGTCAGTGAACTTTCAATGTAACAAGAATTTTTTACAAAGTAAAAGTCAACATTCAGTGGAAAAATTTATCTCCTGTAACTAAAAATGGACTTTAACCAATTTTGCCTTAAACAGCTCAGAATTCAGTTTTGATGCTCATTTCATAATAGTTTAATTCTAAATGAACAAATGAAAAATGTAAAAAAATAATTTATGATTATCAAACATTGTATAAATAAAAATGTGTTAATATTTTCAATACTTTTGAGCATTTGCTTTGTTAGTGTTATTTTCATTTAATAGTAAAGTGTGGAAATTATCAAACAATATCAATATCACATGCAAACAAGATTCTGCTGAAAATTATCCAAAAATGACAGGAATAACACATCAGCGGAGAACTACCAGATGTGCAGGCTGGGTTTAGAAGAGTCTGTGGTACTAGGGATATTATAGCTATGTCTGTGTTTCATTGACTATGCAAAGACATTTGACTATGTGGATCACAACAAACTGTGGCTGACTCGGAGAAGAATGGGACCCAGGACACTTAATTGTTTATGTGAAACCTATACTTGGGCCAGGAGGCAGTGGTCAGAACAGAACTGCATGCTTTAAAATAAGAAAGAGTGTATGCAAGGGATGTGTCCTATCCCCATACCTTTGCAATCTGTATGCAGAACAGACCATCCGGGAGGCTGGGCTCTATGAGGAGAAATGTGACATCAGGATTGGAGGAAGAGTCCTCAACAATCTGTGATACACAGATGACACAACCCTGCTTGCTGAAACTGAGGAGGACCTGAAGCACTTGCTGCAGACTGTCAAGGACTGCAGCCTTTAGTATGAATTGAAGCTCAACACCAAGAAAATAAAGATTCTCTGCACACCCATGTTTATTGAGGCTTTGTTCACAATAGCATGGAGTAGAAAACAACCTAAGTGCCTATCAACAAACAAATGGATAGAGCAGCTGTGGTATATTCACACAATGGAATACTACGCTGCATTGAAAAACAAGGAACTCATGCAATAGTATTCGAAATGGGTGACCCTGGAGGACATTATGCAGAGTGAAGTATCTCAGTCACAAAAGGACAAATACTGCATGGTGTCACTGTTGTAAAACAGGACTGACCTCGGGGGTGGGGGGAAACTGAGAAAGATGGGTTCAGTAATGTATACTGCATTGAAACAGATGAGGGAGAAAACTGTTTAAAAGGGATATGTGATTAGGTATTTTTGTCATGACAGGAGTCCAGAGTGAAGGCTGCATAGTGGAGTAGACCTGGGGGGAGGGACTGTAAAACAATGAAAGAATTTTTCTTTTACTTTTCCAAGACGGTAGTGTACTAGGGGGGAGGGTTGGGAGGGGAGAAAAGAACAATGAATGAATGGAAATCTAAAGTCTCTGTAAATTTTCATTGAAATTAATAATAAATAGAAAAAAAGAAAACAAAGATTCTCACTACTGGGCTAATTGGCAGCATCATGATGGATGGTGAAGAGATTGAGATTGTTAACGGGTAAGTATGCTTGGCTCCACAATCAACATTCTTGGTATCAGCAGCCAGGAAATAAAAAAAAATGAGTTGCATTGGAAAAGTCTACAGTCAGGACCTCTTCAGGGTACTGAAGAGCAATGATGTCAGTCTGGAGACCAAGGTGTACCTGATCCAGGCCATGGTCTTCACAATTATGGGCTATGTATCAGAGAGCTGGGCAATAAATAGAGATGATAAAAGGAGATTTGATGCCTTTGAGCTGTGGTGCTGAAGATATACCATAAACTGATAGAAGAACAAACAGGCTTACCCTGGAGAGGATGAAATCAGGCTACTCCTTGGAGGCAGGGATTGTGAAGCTTCGTCTGACATACTTTGGACATGTTGTAAGGTGGGATCGGTCCTTGGAGAGGGACATCATGCTTGCGAGGGTGGAGGGACGGCGCATGAGAGGGAGACCCGGGATGAGATGGATTGACTCAATGACTGGGGTAATGGGGGTGGGCGTGTCAGAGACAATAAGTTTGGCTCAGGATAGAGCAGGGTTCAGAGCTGTTGGACATAGGGTTGCTATTAGTCGCAGGCTTCTTGATGGCACATAACAACACCCCCCAGACATGGTAGAACTGTATTAAATGTAGGCTGTATTACATTCATGTGGATGCCAAACATATTTTTTAGTTAAAGTTATAATTACTGACGGCACTTAAGACTCTGTATGCAAATACTAGACATTTTAAAAGCAACTTGATTGAATTAATTTTCATCATGTATTTATTTGGATTCCTCCCTTTTAGGTGTTACCTGGGGCCAGAGTCCCCGTCGGCTGTTTGGGGGACTTGCCGGGAAGTCCTGCCGGGATCTGTGTCATGGCAGAACCATTGCTGGCCCTCCGGATACTGTGTCAACAGAGTGAATGTGCAAGATTCTTCTCTAGAAATGCTAGCAGTTCTAGGAAACAGGCTGTGGCCCCATGGGTGCTGAGTGAACGCAGGCGTCAGACTTCACAGCCCACCCACCTGTCATTGATTAGGAGGAAGAGTTGGTTCCAACCCAGGACACTGCGGGGACCAGCACGAAGCCGGGTGTTGGCGAAGGTGCTCAGAGCTTGGACAGTTCTCTGTGGGGGTGTCCCCAGGTCCCTGCAGGAGCTCTGTCCCCAGTGGCACGTTCCCACCTTGGAGCTGCTCTGAGAGCTCTGGTGGCCTGGCTCTCAGGTTGTGTGCTGCTAATCCAAAGACAGTACCTCTTCAAAGGTTCAAATCCACTAGCTGCTTCTCTAGGGGAACAAGCCGATCTCCTCATGCAATTCACAGCCTCAGAAGGGAAACAGCTAAGCGTTGGCTCGACGATGGTGGGAGGAGCTGCTTGGCTTTACTTCAGTTAAAATCTTGATAGATGGGAAGAGACAGTGATTTAATCTTTCCTGCATCCACAATCAATACCAGCAGTCAAGAAATCAAAAGATGTGTTTGTTGTTGTTGTTGTGTGCCACTGAGTTGCTTGCAACTCATAGTGACCTTGTGTACAATAGCTCTGAAGCCTGTCCTGTCCTGAGCCAGTCTCACTGTCTCTGACACCTGCCCCATTACCCTAGTTACTGTGTCAATCCATCTCATCTGGGGTCTTCCTCTCCTGCACTAACCCACATTTACTTGGAGAAGCATGTCCTTCTCCAAGGACGGTCCCTCCTGGCCACATGCCCACAGTATGAGAGGTGGAGCTTCAAAATCTTTGACTCTAAGGAGCAGCTTGGTTTCACCCTCTCCAGAACAGATTTGTTTGTTTTCTTGGCCATCCATGGTATGTTCAATAGTCTACTCCAGCTCCACAACTCAAAGGCTTCAATGATTCTTCTATCATCCTGTGACATCCAGCTCTCTGATGCATAGCAAGTAACTGTGAAGACCATGACTTGGATCAGGCACACCTTAGTCTCTAGATTATGTCATTGCTCTTCAGCATTCTGGAGAGGTCCCTGATAACAGATTTTCCCAGTGCAATTTATCTTTTGATTTCCTGACTACTGGTGCCACGAGTGTTGATTGTGGAACCAAGAAAGCTGAAATTTTTAATAATATCTCCTTTCCATCTATCATGGTGCTGCTAATGGGTCCAGTGCTGAGAATCTTTGTTTTCTTAATGTTGCACTTAAAATAATTTTTAAGACTGCAATCCTTGACCCTGTGCAGCAAACTCCTCATGTCCTCCTCAGTTTCAGCAAGCAAGGTTGTGTCATCTGCATAGCACAGGTTGTTGATGAGTCTTCCCCCAATCCTGATGGCCACATGCTGTCAAAGACCAAAGGTGCTAAGGAGAAACAATGTTAGTTTAAAGACTAAGGTGCAGCTGATTCAACTATGGTCTCCTCCTCTGCCTCTACCTCCACTTCTGCCTCCTCCTCTTCTTCTTCTAGAAAATGTATACTTTATTTGGTATTAACAGATTGAACATGTTCTTTTTTTTCATTTTCATTCATTCATTCATTGTTACACATTTTCCTCCCTCTCCTCTCTACCCCCCAGTTCACTTTTTTCTTTGGCAAAAAAGTTCTTCCATTGTTAAATTGTCCCTGCCCCACCCCGGACCACTTTACTATGCAATTCTTATTCTGGATTCTTGTCATGCCAATAATACCTAATCATATGTTCCTTTTTTTTTTGTTTTGACAAAGGCAAGGCTGGTGTGCCCAAGTTTATAGAAAATATTACAGCACATCAGACAAATTCAAAATGGCTCCAGGTGGTGTTTTGAAATTCATCCCAACTGTGGGCTTGAGTGACTTGCAGGCTGGACAGACTGCCAAAGTCCAAGAGTTTCAGCATTTCCTTAGTATCAGAATCTACTTCCATGATCTCCTGATCCAGGGCTGAAACCTTTGGTACATAATTATCTCTCCTTTCTCTCTCTTTCTCCTGCAGCTTAATGGAGATGCCTCTTACAGGCCGCTTCATCAGATGTGTGACATACCTGCTATCTCAATCTGGAGCTTCTTGCTGGGAATAATGGCGATCTCCTTACACACTTGTTTGTTCATGTGGAAGTCATTACCCAGGCGCATGTAGCATTTCTCATTGATGACCCTGACCGTCTTCTTCACGGTTTTGGTGCGAATGTGGTCCATGTTGGCGGGTCCTTAGTTCTCTCCCTCATCTGTTTCAATGTTGTATACATTATTTATCCCCTTTTCTTAATCCCTGACCCCCATATCAGTCCTGTTCTCTAACAGTGGCATTATACAATATTTGTCCTTTTGTGACTGAGATACTTCACTCAGCATAATGTCCTCCATGGTCACTCATTTTGTATAATATTTCATGAGTTCCTTGTTTTTCAGGGCTGCATAATATTTCATTGTGTGAATATACCATAGCTGCTCTATCCACTCATTTGTTGGTGGGCACTTAGGGTGTTTCTAACTCTATTCTATTGTGAACAAAGTGACAATAAACATAGATGTGCATATATCTGCTTGGGTGGCAGTTCTGGTTTCTTTAGGGTATATTCCCAGTATGTAACTGCTGGGTCAAATGGTATTTCTATTTCTAACTTTTTGAGAAAGTGTCATACTGCCTTCCACAGTGGTTGCACCATTTTCACTCCCACCAACAGTTAATAAGGGTTCTTGTAGTCTCTCCACAACCTCGCCAGCATTTGTTGTGTGCTGCTCCGTTAAAATTTGCTATTCTGACTGGCGTGAGATGATATCTCATAGTTGTGTTAGCCGTAGTCTTCTTAATTATTTGCTATGCATCTGAAAATTGGACAATGAAGAAAGAAGACAGAAGAAGAACGGACACTTTAGAATTGTGTTAGAGAAGAGTATGGTGTATTCTATGGACGGCTGAAAGAACAAGCAAATAGATCTTGGAGAAATGCAGCCAGAGTACTCCTCGGACGGAAGGACAGTGAGATCCCGTCTTACACACTCTGAGAATGCTGTTAGGAGAGGCCAGTCCTTGGTCGAGGATATCACGCTTTCAAAGGTGGAGGTCAGGGAGAGAGGTAGAGCCTCGAATAGATGACCTGACCCAGTGACTGTAACGGTGAGTTTGGATTCTGTCAGAGATGAGGAGGATGGCACAGGGTAGGGCGGGTGTGGGTCGTCGTCTGGTGGGAGTCTCTGAGTCTTCATGGACTTGACGGCTCCCTCCTGCTGCCGTGCTCGCTCTCCAGCGTCCTGTCTGCTTGGCATCCGCGGCTCCTTGTTTTGGACGATTGGTGCCCCTGCGTGTGGGTGCCCTGAGCACTTGCTTGCCTGGCTAATTGGGTAATTTGTCTCTGCCATAAGCTCTGGCCTATGCTGACCCTGACCCTGGTCAACGCTGATCTAGTCACACGCTGGCCCTGACCCTGGTCACACGCTGATCCTAGTCACACACCGACCCTGGTCACATGCTCACTGTGACCCTGATCACAAACTCATCTTGAGCACACACACTGACCCTGATTACACACCTTGATCTTGGTCACACACTGATCCTAGACACACATTGACTCTGGTCACACACTGACCCTGGTCACACACTGTGACCCTGTATCTGATCACACGCTGGGCTTGGTTCCGCACTGACCTTGACCCTCAAGTGGTGCTGTGTGGGAGTAGACAGAGATGTCTGAATCAGGTCAGAATCTACTCCAGGGCATTCCACAAGGACAGTGGTAAGCTCCAGATACACCCAAACTCTGCAGACCTTACCTGTGCCCTGTGCTGCCTCCCAGGAGGGGCCTGGGCCTCCTGGCTTTCTCCATCTTGGCCACTGTTCCAGGTGCCCTCCCAGTTCCTTCACTAACAGCCTAGGTGGCACAGCTGGGGCGAATGTCACATGCCCTCATCCTAAGCTTTCAAGGGTATACGAGCTTGGAATTGCAGATCCTTCTGCTGTTAGAAAAACCCTCAAAAGTGGTTGAACACAGTGCAAGGATGAACCTGAGTGTGGGGACGGAGAGGATGGTGCAGCATTGTCCAAGACTTGAGCCTGTTGTTCACAGGGGGGCGCTGGCTCCTCGCCGATGGAACGGCACCTGCCGGCAGCAGCCTCTGCAGGTTCTGATGAGGCCTTACCAGCCTGGAGGGGCCGCAGGAAAGGGCCCCATCTCCATCCTTCTAACCACATCCTAGCATGTCAGTGCCCGCACTGGTGAATAAGTAGCCTGAATAAATATAAGCCCCAGTTTTGGTAGGTGTTTGCTGTGAGCTTCCCAGTGGCCAGTTTTGTTGAAGGGTTCCTGCTGTCCCGAGGTGCTGGTCTCGTGCCGGGCTCAGGGAGGGGCTTCGCCTGGCCTCCTTGCGACTCCAGCTGACACGCTCCCCTCCTCTTCTATTAGCTTGTTGCCACTTGGCCACTGCTTGTGATCACTCAGTCCCTCAAGGTCACTCACAACCATGGCCAGTCACAATTACCTGTGCTCACTAGTGATTTCCGATGGCCATTTGTGGACACTGTGGCCAGCTGTGGTCGTGTGAGGGCATTCTCTCGTGCATCACCTGAGGTCCTTTGTGGACACTCCCTGGGCTGCCAGCACTGAGCAGACACTTTCTCTGCCCCCTCTGCTTCTAGGACAATTGGGGGTACCACCTATGTGGGATACCACCCTACGCGGGAGCTCTGCTGAGGGCAGTGACAGTGATGGGCACTCCCCTGGGAAACCCTGAGCCAGGCAGCCTTCTGCCTAACAGCTTGGCACGGCATTGTTTTCTGTTTGAACCTCAGGGGTAGGGAGTGATGATCTGGGGGTACTCAGGTCCCCAGATGGCTCACCCTTTCCACATCCTGTCCTGAGGCCAGTGGTCTCTGCACTGCATCCCTAGCCCACGTTTCTGTGCTCTGTGGGTCCACCAGGCACCCAGCCCAGCTCTGCCCAGGAGCCACACTGTCTGGCATTTCCTTCTGATCTCAGACCCCCTGGGAGCAGAGCTTTGGGTCTGACACAGGGAGCAGGGTGGCGTCCGACACGGGGACAAGGACACGGGGACCAGGACACAGGGGCCAGGACTGCATCCGACACGGGGGCCAGGACATGGGGACCAGGACACAGGGACCAGGACACGGGGACCAGGACACGGGGGCCAGGATTCGGGGACCAGGACTTGGGGACCAGGACACAGGGGCCAGGACATGGGGACCAGGACACAGGGGCCAGGACTGCATTCGACACGGGGGCCAGGACATGGGGACCAAGACACAGGGGCCAGGACACAGGGGCCAGGACTGCATCCGACACGGGGGCCAGGACATGGGGACCAGGACACGGGGGCCAGGACATGGGGACCAGGGTGATGTCTGACACGGGGTCCAGGACTCGGGGACCAGGACAAGGGGACCAGGACTCGGGGACCAGGACATGGGGACCAGGACACAGGGGCCAGGACTGCATCCGACACGGGGGCCAGGACATGGGGACCAGGACACGGGAACCAGGACACAGGGGCCAGGACTGCATCCGACACAGGGGCCAGGACATGGGGACCAGGACACGGGGACCAGGACACAGGGGCCAGGACTGCATCCGACACAGGGGCCAGGACATGGGGACCAGGACACGGGGGCCAGGATTCGGGGACCAGGACTTGGGGACCAGGACACAGGGGCCAGGACTGCATTCGACATGGGGACCAGGACCCGGGGGCCAGGACATGGGGACCAGGGCGATGTCTGACACGGGGTCCAGGACTCGGGGACCAGGACAAGGGGACCAGGACTGGGGGACCAGGACTTGGGGACCAGGACACAGGGGCCAGGACTGCATCCGACACGGGGGCCAGGACATGGGGACCAGGACACGGGGGCCAGGACATGGGGACCAGGGCGAT
>NW_006399753.1:1760038-1763658 GCF_000299155.1 Elephantulus edwardii
GGGGACCAGGGCGATGTCTGACACGGGGTCCAGGACTCGGGGACCAGGGAGGCATCTGCTGTGCGGTTCCTTCCGAGTGGCAGGCTGCCCCCTGCTGGTCACAGGGGTTGATGCAGGAGCCTGTCATCACTGGGAGGCGAGCTCTTGGCTTTAAGCAGAGACCAGAGAGGTGAGTGTGGACAGACAAAGGAGGGGTCAGGCACTTGGCCACCAAGCACTGGACATGAGAGAGGCAGGTCTGGGTCTGCCGGGTCCCTATCCTGTACGTGGCCTCTCCCACCCACTGCTGTGCGTGGTCAGAGGGGACAATGAGGCCTGGGGACAGGAAGTACCAAGTGGTGGACAAGGGTCCTGGGGGACCCACGCAGGATTGTTGACCTCTAGGCCCACTTGTCTCGCTGCTCTGCGCTGCTCAAGACTGGGTAGGGGTGGGTGCAAGATGGAGTCGGCAGGAGATAGGTGTGGGGAGGGTTGAGGGGGTTAGGGGATGGGGGATGGGAGATGGGGTGAGGAAGAAAGGTAGCAAGCGATGGGGTGATGGAGGGGGGTAGAATTGGGCCTGGGGATTTGGGGCTGGGAATGGGAAAGGGTGGGTGAGGTGGTAGGGGACATGGTGGTGGCAGGGGCGGGGAGATGGAGAGGGGTCAGGGCATGTGATAATGAGTGATGGGGCCAGAATGGTGGGAAGTGGGGTGGGGGGCGCTGGGTCACCAGGGGTTGGGAGGACATGGGGTAGTCAAGCTGAGGACTGGGACTGGAGAGGGGATGGCTGGCTCTGTCATTTTACTCTTTGGAGGCAAGGATGATGGCCCTTGGTTGCACGCACTCTGGGCTTGTCATCTGGTGGGGCCAGCTCTTGGGAAAGGACATCGTGCCGGCAAAGGAGAGGCACCTTTCAGGCAGCGGCTGCCGGCTGGAGCATGGTGGGGCCTGTGGGGCAGCGCAGGGCGGAGCACAGTGGTGGTGGTTCATGCGCTGGGTAGTGGTCAACACAAGGATGCCGGGTAACAAGATTCGCCACGTCCAGCGTGTGGCTGGACGGGAGCTGACACCTGCCACGTTCGCCATGTCCAGGTGCTCGTCAACACCTCTATTTCTAGGGCTGCATTGTGTGTGCATGTGGCATAGTTCACACACTCACTTGTGATGGTCACTTGGCCAGCATTTTTTTTCAATATGCCAGGGTTTTATTTACTGACTGACCTGCGGGGGACTCAGCGGCCATCACAGGGAACTTGCCTCTGGTGGTTCAAGGCGCGCTCACCTCCTGCAGGAGGGGAAGGGGAACAGGCAGTAGCCAATGCAGCTTCCAGAACGTTCCCTGGCCGCTGCCCTGAGGTGAGCACCCAAGGTCTTAGTCCAGGCCTGGAGCTGCAGCGCCCACAGGGCCCTCCTGTCATATTCTTTGAGGAGCGAGGCGCTGGGCAGCGGTCAGTCAGGGCTGGGGCAGGGTTTGAGGAAGGCCACACACTGAGAGGGCATGGGTTTTTAGTTCTTTTTATTGAAGAAAAGAAGAGAAAAATAGATGCCCCCACCCCGTGGAGTGGCTGACCACGCCCCTGGAGTGGCTGGTTCCCGCCCCGCGCACTTGGCAAGGCTGTGCCTCAGCCCGGATCGGGGCCCAGGACCTGGAAGGACGTGGGGGCTGGCTGCTTCCCGGGGGAGGGTGTCTAAAAAACAGGGCCAGGCCGGCCGGGCCAAGCAGGTTGGTCCTCTGCGGCGGCCACTGGAGGGCCAGGACGCTGTGGCGCCGCCCGTCCGCTGTCCGCTCCGCCGCCCGTCTGTGCCCAAGGGGCAGAGCCTGAGGCCCCCGGGCCCCCGGAGCCCCGGCCGCCGCGGGCCGCCTCCTGTCCTCGCCGGCTCTGGTCCCTGCACCGCCGAGCTGGCCGGCGTCCGAGCGCCCCGGGCCGCACGGCCGGGCCGCCGAGCGTGTCTGCGCGCGTCCTGGGAGCGGGCAGAGCGGCATCCCTCACGGCTGCTGGGGGCCCTCAGACCTCGGTCTGCAGGTCGATGACGTCCTGGCCCACCAGCGGGATGGTGGCCCCCGTCTTCTCCCACTCCACGCTGCGCAGCTCCAGCGGCGACGGCGGCAGCGGCTCCAGCTCCTTCTTCACCCAGGCCGGCGGGCCGTGCGCCTTTCGCAGGCTCTCCCACGGCCGCTTATTGGGGGTCTGCTGCTTCTCCGGCTGCTCGTGGGGGAGAGTGGAGGGCACTGCGTCCAGCCGGGCCGGGGCAGGGACTGCGTCCCGCACCTGACAGTCTGCGCGAGGCCGGCACTCGCTGCCCAGTGGATAGGGCGGACCCAAGGGCGCGGGACTAAACCCGCCCTCGGCCCCCGCCCACCACCCACCTTGCTGTCCGGGCCCAGCGCCTCCTTGTCCTTCTCCGCGTGCTGCAGCTTCCGGTTCAAGTCCTGGAACATGTCCTGGTGTCTCTTCCGGGTGTGCATGATTTTCTGCAGGCGGAGGGACAGCGAGTCCTGGGGGTCGCGGCCCACCCACCCCCTGGGAAGCCGAGCAGCTCCTGTCCCACCTCCCTGCCCAGAGAGAGGCGTACAGCGCACGGGTCCAGCACTCACCTCAAAGTCCAGCTCGGCGTACCGCGATTTCCGCCGCTGTGGAGACGGGTGCGCATTTGCCATGGCTCCTCGGAGCCCCCGGCCACCCCCTCCCCGGCCCTCAGTGACCCTGCCCGGGAATGCAGCTGCCCAGCAGCATGCTGCAGGATCTGGTCCTCTGTGCCACCCGGAGACCCTGGGAGCAGACGTGTGGCGGGGTGCGGAGGTCTGTGGGCCTGCGCAGGAGGTCGGTCCACAGGACAGAACACCGGGCAGGCTTGGGGCCTCAGGCGGGCTCTGGCCTGCAGTCACCCGAGGCTCATAGCTGGACACTCTCTGAATGACCCCTGTGTCCCACCGGCCGACAGCTACCCCCTCACCCTGCTGCCTATCCTGGATCTGAGCTGGTCCCAGACACGTTAACTGAGAGCCTGTCTGCACCTGCGGTGTGGGCAAGGGGGGGGGGCAGCACCACTCCAGGTGGGGGGGGGCAGGGCTACCGCCCCAGGTGCTCATCCCAGCCTCGGGTAGGGGTGAGGGTGGGGGTACCGCCCCAGGGTACACCTGGGGCCCATCTCCTACAGGCCAGTACCCCCACCAGAAGACAGCCCGGTGGAGGCAGAGCCTGCAATCCAGGCTGGGGCCCCTCAGGTCTGCTGAAATGGGGGCTGGCCCAGTCTGTAGGGACGGTGGTCGACCCAGTGCGGGAGGGCTGAGGAGCAAGGGAGACTGTGGACAGAAGCAGCCAGGACAGAACTCAGGTCCCAGCCAGGCCCGCAGGCTCAGTGTTCACACAGTCCTCCCGGGAGGTGGGCAGCCTTGGAAAGGGGCCGGGCTCAGTGGCAGATGACTCACACGCACCCCCGCCAGCCCCCTCCTTGAGAAGCCCACCCGTGGGACCCTCACCTCCAGGGAGCTCACGGACAGCGTGGAGATGTTCTCGTTCTTGGGCATCGTGCCCGTGCCTGTGCTGGGCCCCGGGTGGGCTGTCGGCTCCCCTGCCTCACCCAGGCTGGGCGGTGCCGACTCCAGGGTGGGCGGTGGGGGCAAGGGCTGCTGGAGG
>NW_006399753.1:1763783-1791097 GCF_000299155.1 Elephantulus edwardii
GGGTCGGGGGGCTGCGGGCAAAGCCGGCATCAGGGGCCATGTTGAGGTGGATGAGTCGCGTCTGGGGCATCTGGTCGATGTTGATGCTGTACTTGGGTTCCTCCTTGGCCTTTGGCCGCAGCGTGGCCGTGGCCGTGGGCAGGATCACATAGCTCGTATCCAGAGCCTTCTCCTGGGCGCGGCTCAGCTCCGAGTCCAGCTTCTTGAAGATGTCCCCGTCGCCGACGAAGGCGGCCTTGGCGGCCTTGTCCTTCTTGAGGGTCAGCGAGTGATTGGGGAAGTCGGGCAGCGGCCCGGTGCCAGGGTAGCGGGGCGAGCCGTACAGCGGCAGCTTGGACACGTTGGCTGGGAGGCTGTTGAAGTTGGAGGCCGGCGCCTGTGCATGGGCCAGCTTCAGCTTCTCCTCTTCTGCGGGCAGCGATGGCCGCTTGAGCGTGCCTGTGATGGTGGCCGTGCGGCAGGCCGCGATGTCCTTGTTCAGCACTGTGGGGGATGGGCTCGGTCAGCCTCGGCCAGGGCGATGGGCTTCGACACGCCAGTCCCATCCTGGCCCCCACATCCTGCTTGGGGCCACCACCGGGGTCTGAGTCTCCCCTGTTGTCTCCAGGCAGGTCACCCTGACAGAGCTTCCACCCGGAAGGCCTCCTTTTATTGGGCAGCTGATTCCTTTTTTGCACTTGCTTCCAGGAAGCTCAATGGCAGTCAGGGCCTCTTCTGTGCTGCCCCCCCCCCCCGATCCCCCATCTGGGGGCTCCCCACCCCATGCTCCCTGGGATGAGACAATAAAGACATGGAGACACATGGAACTCTTGGCATTGGGGAGAGTGGGTGGGGTAGGCTGGGCCGTTCGGATGACTGAAAGGGTCTGTGGGACACTTCTGAGATCAGGGAGCCTCCCTGCTTGTGGGACAGGGTGGGCATCCTGAACCAGGACACCCCGCCTGAGGTCTTCCAGCTGTTCCCGACCAAGCCCTGGGACCTTGCCTGTCAGGAGGGGAAGTAGGGGCAGAGTTGTGCCTGGAAAGGAGGGGCGGCCATGGGGTCTAGGCCCCACGTGAGGGGAAGGTGCCAACCTAGGTCAGATCTGCCCCCAGGCCAGGGGTCCTGGGCAGGATTCTGCTTCTCTGCATGGGATGGAACACGAGGGGAGGGGGGAATGAGGACAGACAGATGGACAGACAGACACACAGACAAGAAAAAAGCAGCAGGCCCGGCAGGGGCACCTGTCGTCCTCACCTGTCAGGCGCTCACCTGATCTACAGGCCAGGTCCACGTCCTTCTCGAAATCCGTCTGCAAGACAGAGGGGCGGTGGGGCAGCCCAGGGTGGGGCCCGCGCGTGAGACCAACAGTTACTACGTCCCAGTTACAGCCGTGCCTGTACACATGCTGCGGCTGGAGGAGACCTGGTCTCCACGCATAGGCCTGGGCCCTGTGCACGTGTGTGCACATGTGGGCGTGCGTATATGAGCTTACACGTGTGTGCTACTGTGCATATGTGTGCATGTGAATACACAAGGGTGAGTGTGCATATAAGTGTTGACACATGCATGAGTTATGTAAGTGCATGTGCATATACACGCGTGTGTGCATATACACACGTGCATGTGCACATATACACGTGTGCGTATAGATGTGTGCGTGTGCATATATACGCGTGCACATTGCATGCACGATCACACTTTTGAGGGCACATGCATGTGGATGCACTCTGCCTCTAAGGGTCCAGTGGTTAGCTGTGAAGTGGGGGCGCCGCAGCCCAGCAGTGCCCCAGCCTGAGCCGCATGGACAAGGGTTGCTCCACCTCCAGGCCCTTCACTGGAGCAGGGCACACAACAGGTATCCTGGCAGGACCACCGATGTGTGTGCATGTGTGCTGAGGGCTGGCCATGTGACAGTCACAACAGCCCCAAGACCACTGCTCTCTGGGTGACAAGGAGACCACCAGAGAGGGCCAAGAGTGGCCCGTGGGGCTCGGATGCAGGCCCCGTGCCTGGGCCTGGCTGGTCAGCCCTTGGGGCACAATCTGGCCAGACTTTCACCAGCCCTGCACATACAGCACAGGAGCACCTGTCAGGAGTCCACCCCACAGCTTTGTGGTCATATCACTACTACCACCAGGAGGTTGAAAATCAGGGACTGGGAGCCTCAGGCTGGGGCGGGGCTGCATCCATTGATGAGACAACCAGGGAGAGATACTTGAAACCAACTGTTTCAGATAGAGAAACTGAGGCCTACAGAGGTCAGAGGTCACTGTCCTGCTGGACACCCTGTGTTGAGTGGAAGATGCTGCTGCGACGGTGCCAAGACCCAGACTCACCCAGGGGGACCTGCCTAGGACTTCATAGCCACTGAGGCCCCTCACCAGACCAAGAGCCTGCAGGTCAGCGACTGGTTGATAGATGGAGCCACCATGCTGCAGTAAGGGAGGGCTCCCTGGAGGTGGTGGCAGCACAGCTATAGCTCTGTGGTGGGCATGTGGGCTAGGTGGGGAAGCTGGGCTTCTGGGAGAGTCAGCACAGAGCAAGTGTGGGAGCCCCTGGGGTTTGGGGGACAGGGAGGAGCTGGCTTTCCTTCCGGGTGGGATGTTCTGGTGTTCACGTCCCTGCTGGGGGACGGTGAGGGTTGCTGTCACAGGCGATGTGATGGGGGTGGGGGCAGCACACCTGGGGATGGGGGACAGTGAGGGCTGCTGTCATAGAGGATGTGATGGGGTGGGGGTGGGCACACCTGGGGCTTGGGGGACGGTCTTGTGCAACGTGGGGTGTGCTGAGTTGGAAGTGCCATTGAGAGTACTACTGGTGCAGAAGCCTGGCACATAGGGGTCCTGAGTGGGGGTGACCTTACTTTAGGGAGAGTTAAACGGGGCAGGAGCTGAGGGGGGCTGGTACTCCGGGGGTTCAATGTGGCCTGTGCCACCAGCACCTCCCAAACTTGTCACCCTGACAAGCCTCAGTTTCTCCATCTGCAAACTGGGCCAAGGGCTCCTGTAATGGGGTTTGTGGGGCCTCTGGGCTGTGGCAGTGGGCAGTGCCTGCATCCCGGGCTGGGTCCTACCATGAGCTGTGCGTGGCCATTCTGGAAGGAGCCCCCAGAGTCCCCATTGCCCTCCTCTTGGCGGTCCACCACACGGCACTTCACAGCGTCCTGGACCTGAGGGGCAGAAGGGAAAGTCAGTATCCTCACGGGCGCCCCTGCAGGCCTTTCCCCTGGCCAGCAATACAAGCCCATCATGTCCTCCTTTTCCGGACCCCTCATCCTGACCCCAACAGCACAAGCTGAAGGAGAGGGAGCCTCACCACCCAGTGTCCAGGGCAGGAGGACACCTGTCGACATGATACTGGTGTGAGCTCGCTACGCTGAGGTGGACAGGGTTGATGGCACTGCTGAAATGTGACCACAGACAGTCTAATGCCCAGAAATGTGTCCTCCCACTGTCTAGAGAGCAGCCTGCAGTCACCAGTCAGATCCCGCAGAGCCTCTAGGCCTTGGAAGGACTCTGCAGGCCCTGCTGGCTGCTGGTGGTCCTGGGCTTGCAGCCAGATCACTCCAGCCTCTGCCCAGTGCCCACGTGGCCAGCTCCTCCACCTTCCTCGTAGGACACCTGTAACCAGGTGTTCACATCCTTTCTTCTTTCAAAGTGTCCCTTGGTTGTGAGTCCCTGAGTCTCATTCATGTCACAGCAGCAGGTCTGTGCTGTGCAGGACTGATGGCTGGACTTCCAGGAGCACATGGCCAGGCCAGTCTCCCGACGAGCCGTCACGAGCTCAGCCACGGGGCCACTGGGGAGCTCCCAGAGTGTGTGTGGTTCTGAGCTCCTGCTGCCAGCCCACAGAGCCTGCTCTGCCAGCGGCCCCTCCACGGTGCCTCCTGAATTCAGCTGGTCACTGTTCCGGAAGCTGCCTTCTCCCCACTTTCACCCTCACTGGGCGGCCACTCTGTGTAGCACAAGTACTTTTCTCTCATCCTGCAGGTCCTGTCACACAGACACCAGCCGAGAGTGGGAGCAGGCCCCTGGCATGACCTGCTGGTGAGATCCCCGCCCGTGACAGGACTCCTGTCAGCTCCGTCTCTCAGGGACGTGTCTTTTCGGATGGTCTTTGCTCTCAAAGTTCATCTTCCATGTTGGAAGCTCCTTGTCCAGACTCACAACTCAAGCCAAGGACCTCAGTGAGTGGCCAAACGGCTACAGGAGGCGGGGTTGTCTCTGATGGGACCTCAGGCCTCCCCGTGGTCCAAATCCAGGCCTGTCAGGCTCTGGGGTGGCGTGAGCCGGGCCGGAGCTGAGGCGAGCAGGTAGCTTGCAGCTTCCTCCCCACACAGCTTTCCACGCAGTGTCCTCAGTTCAGGCCCCACGTGAGCAGCGTGTGTCCTGGGACTCCCGTCCTTTCCAGCACTGTCCGTTATCTTTTACAACCACACAGTGAACATCCTTCAGGAGCTCTCGACCTCCTGCCAAGTCCCTTCAGACAGAAGCAGATAGGTCCTTATCCCAGGTTTTCTCCCTTCTGCCTTGAATTCTGTCAAGTCCCTGTCATGTACTATGACATCGCTTTTTTGGATCACCTTCAACAGCATTTAACTTTAGTGTGATATTAACGACACTCAAGAATGTCCAAATTCTGTGGGTCACCTTTCCTTGGGATGAACGCAGATACGGATTTCCTCCTGGTGGGTGGCAGCTGCTGTCTCCCAGACTTCCCGGCACAGGCGGGTGAGGACCTCAGAGAGCATCTGAATTTGTCAACCTATTTTGCTCTTCTAAAGAACTCTGGGTGAGATGCTGGCCTCACAACTCTGAGGGAACACGTGTCCCAAGAGGACACAGTGCCACAACTAGCCAGGGGGCTGATGGGATGGTGTTTGGTTTAGAAAATGCTAGAGGCAGTCTCAGTTGCTGCTGGAGCTTGGCTTTGCTCACGCACATGGCCCATTGTAATGGGTTTTGGTCCCAGGCAGACAAGCCTCAGCTCTCCAGGGGTCTGCTGCTGAGGCATATCTGCTGTGCTAGCCCCCAGGGTCTGCCCAAGTCCCCAAGGGTCTGTCCAGCCTCCCAGGGTCTGCCCCAGCCCCCTGAGGTCTGCCCTAGGCCCGTGAGGTCTGCCCCAAGAGGACCTCCCATCTGCCTAGTCCTAGTGTCTGCCCCAGCACCCCAGAGCCTGCCCCACCCTCCAGGGTCTGCCCCGCCCCCCCAAGGTCTGCTTCTGAAGAGGTGTCTGCTGTGCCAGTCCCCACTTTCTGCAGTCTGCTGACCCCTGGTGTCCTGATGGGTCAGCCCTCTGATGTGTCCCATTGGCCCTCTGGCCTCCCAGATCTGGTCCTGAGACGACGTCCCCTTGCCCCAGCCCGTTCTGCCCCTGCGGCGCCCCGCCCACCTCTCTGCGGAGAACGCAGTGCACCATCACTATGACGAAGCCCTCCAGTGAGTCGAAGACCGCGAAGAGAATCTGGAAGAGGGCGGAGCGGCGGTCGGTGACAGCGAGGACAGCTGACATCCAGGTCAGCGCCAGCAGCGGCAACACCACGCAGGAACTCCACAGCGAGGCCCTGTGGAGGGCGCGGGGTCAGGGCCAGGCTGAACCCCACCACGCCCACACAGAAGGGACCACTCAGCCCCGCCACCCAGGGTCTCAGCCCCGCAGCCCAATCGATGTGGCTGCAGGGCTGGACCAGGCCAGCTCTCTAAGGGGTTGCAGGGCCCTCTGCTCTGTGCCCCCAGCTTCCACTCACCCTCCATCCACGGGGCCTCTCTCTGGACTTCTCATCCCTCAGTCACTTATGAGCGCCTCCCCCCAACTCCCAAGCACTCTCTCTGGTGCACCCCTGCTGACTCAAGAGCTCCTAGTGGGGGGCTGGGCTGCAGAACCCCTGGATGGGACCTCCTTTCCTGTCTCAGAGATAGCAGGGAAGAAAGGTGAGGGTGGCCTCAGGTCAGGTACCCCTTGGGCCCCAAACCAAGGGTCCAGGCCTAACTGCAGTCCAAGCTGGCCTTGAGGAGGGGCCTGGCCAGGCTTGAGCACTGGCTCTGGAAGGAAAGAGAGAAGAGAGACACAAAGCCCGACAGACAGACAAGTGAGCAGGAGGGAACCAGGGATGGAAACATAGTGACAGGAACAGAAAGGCCGGTTTCCTTGGCGTCAGGCCCTGTTCTGTCCAGTCCCTGCCCACTCCCCACCCCTGTAACCCATGCACTGTGGGAGGGCCCCTTCCCCGAGGAGACCCCCATGAGCGCCAGATGCACACAGTCCTTTGTAGTTCACCCTCCCCACACTACTGTGGTGGTCTTGCCCTTAAAGGGGGTCTGTGCCACTCCTGGCCTCAGCAAACGGCCCTACCCAGTCTGCACTGCTCCGTGACCCTGGGCTGTTCTGGGGAGTCTGAGACATTCACGGGTGACTGCCTGTACCACCCCTTTAGAAAGATGAGGCCAAGGTGTGGTGTGGAGTGAGCGGGAGGGGAGGTGGGGTGAGGCAGGGCCGGGAAACTGAACTACAAGCTGAACTTTCACATTCTCACATTGAGAAACTCAGGTCCGCTCGACCACACAGCCCCTGCTCCCTTGAGCCTGACCTTTCCCCTAATTTTCTGCTCAGAGGCTCTGTTACTTTTGCCATATCCTGGGTGTTAAATAACCTGATGGTTTGATACCTTGTATCTGATCCTGGGGACAACCCGGCCTTTCAGGGGCTGGCAAACAGACAATGCAAATTAGATAAACTGTAACCTGTTAATGTAAACAAAGTATCTGTGGTTTATCTATAGGAGAGTGGTTAGTTTGTGGCTCTGTGAAAGGGCCACAATTTAAAGAGTTGGGCCTGAAAAGAGTTTACCTGTGTATTTACATGCACAGGAGCCCCGAGTAGTGTGTTCAAACCCACCAGCCTCTGCAGGAGAGCAAGGAGGCGGTGTCCTCTGCAAGAACTCAGCAGAAAGGGCTGCCTTGTGGAACTCACTGGTGCTGGGCTTGGTTTCCTTCTGGTTGTATAAAGCCAACCCAAAGAAGTTTGGCAAACTGGGGTGGGGTGGGGGGAGCAAGAAAAGCAGAACATATGAGGATTAGAGCAAGGAATCTCCCCGGAGAGCTATGTGTCGAGGTCTTCAACAGCGAGGCAGCAAAGGGGCCCAGGAGCAGCGGTGGTGGATGGGCAGCAGGCAGGCCGAGAGGAGCCTGTCAGCGAGGAGTGGGCCTAGGCTGTACAGGGAGACTGTCACACACCAGCGCTGGGCCCAAGCTGGGCTGTGGCCTGCCGACCCCAGTAGAGCCACGCTGGCCAATGGACAGCTTCTACACTCTAAATTATGCCTGGCTGTCGCAAAGGACTACTGGGTCCAGAAGAGGGCGCCGTGGAAGGCCAGCTGATGTGGGCTCTGTAGGCAGGCTGGAGGCGGGCATCTGCTGCGAGCCAGCGTTGTACTGGTGGCGACCCCATGTGGGCAGTCATTTCTGCACCTGTCGGCACAGTGTGGCCACTCTCCGGCCCAGGCTCGCTGGAATAGTTGGTTGTGGGGAAAGAGGACACAGAAGGAGGGTGGGGGGCGATGGACGTCTGTAACGGTTCACAGGAAAGCAGTGTGGACAGACGCTGAGGCGAGTGGCCTGGAGTAAAGTCCAAGATGACTGACAGGGGCCAGGGTGTGAGTTCTGCCTGCCAGGGCTCGAGGCCACACACTCACAAAACTGGACGTTTAAAAGGCTGTTTGCCTGACCATGTTACAGATGTCTGGTTAAAGGGCTGCTTCCCCCACGTACCTGCACGTGCCAGGGAGGATACAGCATGCCTGAGAAGACACCACTGCAGGAAAGGAGCGTGGCTGTGGGGGCGCAGGCCACTCGTGTGCAGCTGCCGACAGAGGTCAGCAAGGGTGACCCAAAAGTGACACAGGCCAAGCACACACACTTGAAAAGTGGCAAAGTTGTCACAAACCTTCACTTTGTAAAGTGTTAAGAAAGCAAAGCACAACCCCCGGGGGCCTGTGAGGGGTCTGCCCTTCAGGCAGGAGCTCCTGAACGGACTGCCTCACAGCGACCCTTCGGCAGACGACCTCCTGTCTGGTTCTGGGCCTGTATCAGTCATCCCGGCCCACATCCTTTGCTGCAATACCCAAGGGGCTACGCTCATTGGGGGAAGGGGAAATGGGGCTCATGCCCAGAGAGATGTCTCCAAGAAAGCGACCTTGGACTTCGAGCACCCTGATGGCTGAAGGCCTGACGGACAGCTGCTCGTGCAGAACGATGACAGGGTTTGTGGGGGACACTTGGGCCCTGAAGGGTGTGACCAGACCATGGCAGAAACCACCAGAGAAACCCCCTTCCAGGACTAGAAGGAGCAAGCTGGGGAGTAGAGAGCTTGGAGTGGCCACTTGGGCCTGTGAGACGAGCAGAAGTGGGGGAGGTGAGCACTGACCAGTGGGCTGGACTTTGGCACGTTCCCCTGGCATCAGTGGCCCTGAGGGGAAGGCAATGTGAGAGCTGGCCGCTCACAGTCGGGGAGCTGTGTGCATGACTGGACTTACACAACAGGGGTGAAGGGGAGTGAAGCCCAACTGAACGGGGCTGAGCTGAGCCGGGGAGGACAACGGAGAGAGCGAGAGTACAGGCCACTGCCCGCAGGCCTGGACCTGGCTTCCGGCCGCTCCACGAGCCACCTGGACAGGGGGCTGTGATCACAGCGCAGGCAGGTCGGCCTCCAGCCTGACTTCACGGGAATGGGCAGTGCAAAGACTGACCATCTAAAGCGTTGTTAGGTGTCACTGAGCCAACATTTCATGGTGACCTCACCAACAACAGTGCAACCTTGCCCCACCCCCGCTGCGGCCACTGTGACAATCCGTCTGGGTAAGGTCACCCTCTCCTTCGCTAACCCGCCAGCATGTCTTTCTCCAAAGATTGGACTTTCCTGACAACATGCTCCCAACTGTGTGAAGGGAAGCCTCACCACCCCAGCATCCAAGGAGCACCCCCATCCCACGTCTTCCACACAGATGTTTGTTCTCACCACAGCCCCTGGGATATTCCACTCTTCACCAACGCCAGCACCCAAGCCACCATGTCTTCGGGATTTTCCCTAGTCACTGGCCAGCTTTTAGATGCAAAGGAAGCAATGAGAAGACCACGGTCCGGATAAGCCACACCTTAGCCTCTACACTGACAACCTTGCTCTTTAGCACTTTTAAAGGGATCCTTAACAACACAGCTTCCAAACGCAGCACATTTTTTGATCCGACTGCTACTGCCATGGGTGCCGACTGTGGATCCAAGCAGAGGGAAGTCCTCTGTCTCCCTGCTGCTGCCTGCAGGTGTGTGGTGCGCATGCGTTTTCTTGGTGATGCGGTATAATCTGCATTGTAGGCTTGGCTTTGATCTTCAGTGTGTCAAGTTCTTTCCAACTGCAAGCAGGTGCCTGGAATGGGGTGATAGCAGCATCAAGGGGCTCCATGCTTTTGAGCAGGCTTCCACGCAAAGTGGGGGAGCAAAGTAGGGCCCATACTGAAGATAGTCATCTCCTCATGGGCGGAGGGGAGAGGAGACGAGGAAGATGCCAGAGGATCACGTTCCTCAAGGCATGTGCGCTCTGGCCATTACCAGGGCCAAGTGTGGTCGCAAACCCTGTACTGAGCAGAGGGCGGGAGGCCCTGGTGGACTGGTCTGTGGTGGACAGAGAATGTCCCTTAAAGGTTTTAGTATGTTAATGTGGACAGAGACTGGGGCAAGAATGTTACTCTCCCAGTTAAATGTCATCAGGTGCCAGAAAGAGGGCAGGCAAGGCCTTTCCTACCCCCGCTTCTGAAGAGATCTCCTTGTTCTGAGACACATCTCCGCTAATAAATCGATCTTTTCGCTCACTCCCCACTTCCCAAAAAAAAAAAAGTGGAAATGCAAGACTTGGAGAACCTGATCCCGCCTGATGAAGTCTCCCAGTGCCGCCACCCTCGTCCCGACCTGCGGGTGGGCTCATCTCAGGACAGCTGGACTGCTGTGTTTATGAGCTTGCTCCCTGGCAAAGAGGCCATGCACAGGCCGTGTGGAAAGGACTCCCTCTCTATGGCCTTTTCCCTTGTTCTCTGAGAGATTCCCCTAATTCTGAGGAACCACCTTGCCCATATGTGCTGTGGAGGGTTTGGAACTCTTGCCCAGGCTAAACGGGCTCTCCTGGGCCAGCTGCAAACACCATGGTATGACACCTCTGGCCTGGCCAGTGGTTGGCACGCACCTCGCAGGACTGGTCAGCACTGTGAAATGGGAACTGTAATTCAACCTTGCTCACTATTCAGATGAGGCCTCCTTGGCAAACCCTGAGAGATAAGGGAACGGTTCGGTTCGCTGCGTGGCCCTGGAGAGAAGGCCACGCCCTGAACTGCCTGAGTCTGTGTGTGTGTGAGACGAGCCTCGAGGCCGGCAGACAGAAAAAGGAGAGGCAGCAGGAAGGAGGCAGTGTGACTGTGAGCCTGCCCAGCGGACCCGCAGCGCTGGAGCCACGAGAGGCCTGGGCGACCCTGACCCCCCGACCCCAGAGCAGCCCAGGCGAGTCCTGCACTGGAGAAGATGATGTTCACTGCTTGGTCTTGGGCTGCAGCCTGGGGATCCTGGTCGTGAGCTGTATGCAGCTCCTTAACCGACCGTGAACCAGAACCAGAGCCGTAAGGCCCGGCTGCCGCACCGCTGCTGCAAAGGCCCATCCAACCGAAGGGGCAGGGCGTGCCGTGGACAGACTTGGTGAAAAGCTGAAGCTTTGACCTTTTTACACACCCAGATGAAACCTTCAGATCTGCTAGTGGCCCAGAGTCCAGACCCCCAGACAGTAGGGGGAGCTAGTGGCCCAGAGTCCAGACCCCCAGACAGTAGGGGGAGGGTGCTCGCTGCCCCCCTAGGCCCAGCACAGCTCAAGGCAGAGGGTGGGGTAGGGGTGGGCTGGGACCCATGGATGCTCTGCATTGCTTGGAGGGGCCAAGGAGGGGCACAGATCCTTGGTGAACATCCACACATGGAGGATTAACACCATGTTCTGGGTCTCACAGCCCTCCTTGAGGGCGGGGCAGGAGCACGCTCCTCCCTCCCAAAGCAGACCCAGCCCCACCTGTGCTCCTACCTCCTCACCTCCTCCCCAGAGTCATCTGCCCCACCCACCTCTGCCCCAGACTGCTCCTGTGCCCACAGATGCCAGGGTCAGGGGACAGGAAGACAATACCATCCCCAATCACCCTGCAGCTTCCGAAGCAGCTCTGCAGAGGGCAGCACTGAGGGACTTCAAACCCATGGGGCCCCTCCTCATCCTCATCCAAACCCACGCCCCCATCCACACCCAAGTAGCTCCTCCCCATCTACACCCAGGGAGCCCTACCCCATCTACATCCATGCCCCCTGATCCACCCCCAGGGGGACCCTCCCCATCCACACCTCACCACCCCGTCCCGGGGCCCTTCCCTCACCCACAGTCACGAAGCCCTTCCCCCATTCACACCCACAGCCCCCAACCACACCCACGGCCCCCTCCCTAGCCATTCCCAAGGAATCCCTCCCCCATCCACAGCCAGGGCTCCCTGAGGACGGAGATGGCCTAAGTGCAAATGTAGGAGTCACAGTCTGACACCAGGTGTGACTGTTCCCTCAAGATGGTCAAGAGCCCAGGCCTTACTTACTAGCTGAGAAAGAGAGGTGTCCACCCCAGTATTGGCAGGGGGAAAGGAGGCCAGGGGATGTACAGGGACCTGGACAGGGGACTCAGGCAGTTGCTGTCCTGAGTCTGGCCCAGAGCAATCCTCCCTCTCAGCTGAGGACTCAAGGACCCTGGTCAGCCTGGCTGATTCCCCCAGCTCACCCCAAGTCCAATTAAAATGACTGGCCTGGCGTGGCCAGAAAGGTGCCCTTTGTCTTCCAGGCTCAGGACATCAGGCTCCTGGGCCACTCCTGGGAGTTGATCCAAGAGGGTTCAACCAAGACTGTAACAGGGTGTACATAGGACTTGAGCTAATAAAGTGGCCAGCATGCCAAGGTTTCCTCGTGGCTGGGAAGCCCACACACCTCCACTGGCCCACACCCGACCCAGCACAGAGGTGGGACGCTGAGCTCACGATTCCCTACACACACATACACACACACACACACCAGCACTTATACAGCTAAGGGTGGTCATGCCTGGACCACAGGCCGAGGGGACTCTTACCCTCCTCCACACTGCTCCACCCTAGCCAGCACCACACTCACATGTGTGTTCACACATGCACGTTCATTTCCACATGCACACACACCTGTGTAAACGTGCACACTCCCACACAAAGCCCGTGTGCACTCAGGCACAGCACACACGTTTACTGATATTCACAGCAGGCTCACACACACCCTCACACATGTACGTACACTCACACACATGGTCACACACGCCTGGGTCCTAACTGCCGCCTATGCCTGGTTCACCTCACACAAGGAGGCCGACCACCCGTGGCAGAGCCTCGACACAGGACTGTCCTCCCAGCGCTGGCCAGCCCGAGCATCTGAGCAGTGCTTGGACATGGGAGCACAATGCGGGGAGTCTGAGGACACCGTCCTGCCACACAGAGAGGGTCCTGACCTCCCCCACGGCTGAAGTCACTCTGCACAGGTCCACCTCAGCCACAGTGGCAATGACCCCGGGCTGGCTGCAGCCCCGTCCCATCACAGTGTGATACGGCCTGATCCCAGCCTCTGCCCAGCCTGACCTCTGTCACAGAGGCTCACGGTCCTGACCCCTCAGCTGCAGTGGTCCCCACCCCGTGTCCTGAGGGAGGGGAGGGGAGCCCGTGGGTCAGACTCAATGGAGGGGGAAGGTGGGAAGCCAGAGTGGACAGAGGAGGGAGAGGCAGGAGACCCAGGAGGAGCCAGAGTGTGGGGTCGGGGAGGCACTAACATGGCGTTACTGGTGGCATCAGCGCTGGCGTCGTTGGCAGAAATAACTCCACACCTGGCACATTTGAGGGCACACCCTAGTGGGGGCTCGGGCAGCGCACTGCAAGTGAAATTAAAAGGCTGAAACAGAAGCTGACTGCCCACTGAAACCCAGGGTTCAAAGAGAATGGGCCGCGCTGCACACGGGTCAAGCCCAGGGCCTGGGGCGGCCTCCTGAGTGGGGACCAGCAGACCTCAAGGACAGTTCTGCCCAGCGGTGGGGCCCCTCTGCATCAGGCTGGGAGCTGTGGGTGTGGAGCAGGCAGGGCCAGGTGGCCGGGCAGGGAGTGTGGGTCATGAAGGGCACAGGCCAGACCACCTCACTGCTCCTGAGCGCAGCCCCAGACGGGATGCTGTTTCCACAAACAAGCCTGAGTCCTGGATTCTGGCCACTGCCCCAGCCCCGGGCCTGTCTATATGTTTGAGGGGTCAGGATCCAGATTGCCTCTCAGCACCCTGGGACCCGGGGCACCCTGCAGAGGAAGTGAGCCTCTCAGCAGACCTAGGCAGGGACCCCACAGGCCTCTGTGGTGTGCACATGTAGGTGTACCTGTGAGCATGAGCGTGCACTGATGATGTGCACGTGGGTGTACCTGTGAACATGAGCGTGCACTATGAGTGTGCACTGTGGGTGTGCACGCGGGTGTACCTGTGAACATGAGCGTGCACTATGAGTGTGCACTGTGGGTGTGCACGCGGGCGTACCTGTGAGCATGAGCGTGCACTGAGTGTGCACTGTGAGCGTGCACTGTGGGTGTGCACGTGCATATGTGAGCATGAGCGTGCACCATGTGCAGGTGCATGTGTGAACATATACGTGTATCAATGTGCGATGTGTGCACATGTGGACGGTGCTGAAGCTGGCTGTGTACTACGGAGCTGGAACTGACCCATAGCCGACCGCCCAGCGGGTTTGCAGAGGCCGTTAGTGGCTCAGGAGGAGACTGCCCATCCTTGTGCAGAGCCGCTGGTGGCCTTGAACCGCATGCCTTCAGGACTGCAGCACAGCTTCCTGCCAGCAGGCCGCTGCCGTGAGGTGCCGTTGAGTCGCTATGTACAGCAGCCCTAAAACCCGCTCTCTCCTGTGTCAACTTTACTGTCTCTGACACAATTGCCCTCAGAGCTGTCAAATGTGCAGTTGCTGGGTGCGAACGCGTTCACATGAGGATACATGGAGTGTATCAATGTAAGGGCACCATGTGCGTGTGGAATGAGCATGTAAACATGCACACACGAGCATGCATGTTTACTGTGTAATGCGTGCACACGTGTCTGGTGGGGTGGGTGAACATGGGAGCATGAGCATATGTGCACATATATGAATAAGTGTGTGGAATCCACACACACGTGGTGGGTGAATGCACGTGTGTGTGTGTGCACAGATCTGTGCGCTGTGCCTCTTGTCTGCACTGGAGCACTTGGGGGTCTGGGTGGCTTTGCTCACAGCCACACTCGGGTAAGAGGTCACCCAAGGACGGCAGCAGGGCCCAGATGGTCCTGGTTGGCTGGAGCTCAGGCCCCATTACCCCAGCTTCTCAAGTGACCTGAATGCAGAACGCTGAGCTGTAAATTGGGTGCTGACACCATCCTGGAGGGTCACTGTGGGAGATGACATGGTCAGGCCACTGTCACACCCACCCGTGTGTGAGTGGGTGAGCATGGTCCCAGGGGCCCTGCTGACCTGGGTCAGGACCAGGGGGGCACTCATGGAGAGGCCTGCTCTGCTCAAGTACAGGGATGTGGGGTACAGGAGACTTGGACCCAGGCCACTGTGGGGTCCCTCAGGGTCATGTCTGCCCAAGTCAGCTAACTGGAATCACCAGGGAGGGACAGAGCGGGAGGAGGAAGAACAGAGCAGAGAGACAGACAGAGACGTGACAATGACAGACACAGACGGGAGGGGTGTGCGGAGACCCCAAGGGGTGCAAAGAGCGAGCAGCGGGCAGCAGGCAAGGAGCTCAGAAGGGTGAGGGGGACAGAGGGATGACCCTGCAGCTCCCACCCCACCAGTGGTTCCCGCTGTCCTGGGGGTGGGCTGATGCAGTCTCAGAGCTCACCCCAGGCCCTACTGACGCCCCTGGGGCACCAACCTCTGTGCACAGCTCTCTCGGCAACGTGGAGACAAAATGAGCTGCCCACACCCCCCATGGAAGGGAGAAGGACCCACAGAACAGCCTGGGTCTGTCCCCAGGGAGAGGTGTCCTTGCTCTGGGTCACGCAGCACATGGACAGGAGGTCACGGTACTGAAAAGCCTCAGTGTGGGAGGCCACCTGAGACCCAGTGCCCACCGTGGGCTGAGCACTGTCCAGCCACAGACCTCAGCAAGGACAGGGCCTCCTGGAGACAGTGTCTGAGGACTTCCAGGGCCCAGGCCTCAGCTTCCCCACCCTGCACACAGGAGGAAAGCCCGGGGTGGTTTTCGCTGGTCCAAGGTGCTGCCCTACCCTGCCCGCTCCTTCAGCTTCTTGTCCGTAATGCCATCCTTGGACACCAGCCTGTTGAACACCAGGATCCCAATGACCATGTTCACCTGCCAGGCACAGGGGCAGCTGTCACCACAATGTCCTCCTTACTGGGACCCTGTCCAGGCCCCCAGGACTGTCCACAGAGTTCCTGTGACCCACGATGGCCACTCTGACTCCGTCCTGTTTTAGGGGTGCCCCTGTACAAGGTCACCAGCTGGGAAGGAACAGCCCCTCACCCTACTGATGCACCAGGGGAATGGAGGGATGGCAAGCTTCAGCGAGGGCTGGGGCCTACTCTGCGGCCAGTGGCCCCCTAAAAATGGCGCCCACGCTAGTGTGAAGGACATTAGCATGCAGGGCACAGGCCTGTTCGGCAAAGGAGCCTTCGAGGAATAAAGGCGCAGAGCCCGGGGCTGGGTGCGGGTCAGGGAGAGCGGCCGGCCACCCTGCTGTGCCCAGCTGAGCGTGGGGTATCCATGGAGAAGGGGGCCCTGCTAGGGAACAGCTCTGACTATGCAGGGATTCTGAGCAGGTGGTGGGCGAGCTTCCTGGGAGTGGGGTGGGGAAGATCCAGAATCTCCCCCACCTGTCCTGTCCTCATCTGCTCTGGACAAGGACACAGCCTGGGGCTCCAGGAGGTCTGATTCCCCTCAAAGCAAACAGCACAGGCTGCCCCCACAGAGCACACCTGAGAGGCATGCAGCCTGCTGGACAAAAAGCCCCAGGCCCCATGGGCCTTTGGGTGGACACGCCTCCCCTGGGCTTAGACCTTGAGTTCTCTGCTGCTTCACTCCCCCAGGGGTTCATCTGTCTACCCTCCTCACTCCCTCACCATCATTATTCAACAGGCCCCTTGGGGTCCAGGCAGGGCAAGGCTGCACCAGCCAGCAGGAAGTCTGGACCCTGGCTGAACCCCAGGGCTGGGCAGAGGGATGCTGCAGCTAGGCTCCCCTACCCGGGGCAGCCTCTGCGAGCCAAGGGTCTGGTGGGGGCTCGAGGGGCGGGTCCTACCAGCACCACAGCGGCCGCTGGTCCCACGAAGGCGTACAGCAGGCCCCCCTCCAGGGAGAGCCAGCAGCTGGAGAGGGACAGGCCAGTTAGTGTCAGCAAGGGGGCCCTCACCCCACAACACTGGGGGCTGTGCTTCTCAAGAGGGGTTGGGGGACAGAGGAAGATAAAAGGCCTGCCCCACTCCCAGGCCCCTTCCCAGCTGGCTCCTCTCCCCCAGCCTCTTCTACTGACTCCTTTCCAGGACCTCCCAGTGCCCCTCCCTCTTCTGTCCTGAAGGCTTCTCCCCTAATTCTAAATGGTAGGCCACACCCACTCAGTCCAGCCTGTGTCCTTCACACCCAGCCCTCAACCCCCACCTCTAGTCTGGCTGACCCCTCTGCATGCCCCACTTCTGACCCATAGTGGCCCCCCAGACTGTGGTCCCTCCAGAACCTCCCGTGTCCCTGGCCTCACACCCCTCTTTCCCAGCTCTTCTGCCCCATATTAGCATCTGGCCTCTCGAATCTTCACTTCCTGCTTTGGCAATCGAGGTTCTAGGACCTGGTCCTAGTTGACCCTGGGTCCTCCCAGATGCCACCAGCTTGATGGAGGTCAGGGCACACAAGCAGCGCCCAGCCTGTACCTTGTCAGGGGAGAAACTGAGGCTCAGAGAGGCGGTCCCTCCTTCTCTCAGTTGTGAGTGGCTAGTGGGGAAGGGTCACTTGTGAGGAGGGGCCCCTGGAGCTCAGACTCCAGCACAGCAGCTCTCCCTCGCTTCTCCAAGCCTCAGCTTTCTCCTCAGCAAGATGGGCTGTGGCTGTACCGGCCCTGCCTCCAGGCCACAGCCCAGGCCGCCCCAGGAGAGCTCTGGGAGGTGGGGACTCACTAGTTGACAGTGCTGTACCCTCTGGCCTTGGTGAAGCCCACGGAGATGGCCACAACCAGCGCAGGCAGACCTGCAGAGTCGGAGAGAATGAGTCAGTCCCCTGGACCCCCGCCTCCTCCCAGGCTGGCAGAGCGAGGGCCCCAAACAGGAGGTGAGACCGAGTGTGAGAGGTGGGCAGGGGTGGACAAGGAGATGCCCTGCAGGACCAGGGGCAAGTGAAAGCTGTGGACGCCAACCAGATGGGAACCTCAGGCTATGGGGACACGCTCTTAGCAGAAGTGAGAGCCAGCTAATGTTGTGGGATGTGAGTGGCTGTGACCCAGTGACCTGCCCCTCTGCACCGTCCTCACAGTTGCCTGCTCAAGACCACTGGTGTGGTCACTGTATTCTGCGTGCCCCCTGGCTGAGGGGGTCTGTTTTCTTGCATAATCTTGGACAGAAATCGGCTTAAACTGGTTTTCAAAATTAGATCACCAGGCTTTTCTTTCTAGTCCTTTCTGGAAGAGCTGCTGGGACCCATCCATCGTGGGTGTTTTGAGATGACAGTGGCAGGACTTTCAGCATCACAATGTGGCCAAGAGCGGGCCCTGTTCAACTGCCCTTTCCAGGTGACAAGCGTCCTGTACTTCATCAGGTGACTGATTATGAGGAGGGGGCGGCCAGAGGGCAGGGCAGGGAGGGAAGGGGGCTGTGCGGGCTGAGCCACTCACCCCAGCCCAGGCACAGGAAGCGCTTTCGGACAAGGCGGTTCCGGAGGCGGCCTGTGACGGCCATGTAGGACTGCCAGGCCTCCGTGAGCACCCAGCAGAAGGAGGAGAGGAAGAAGAAGTGCAGGAAGGCGGCCACCAGCGTGCACACCACCTGGGCGGGCAGTGGGTGAGGCTGGGCGGCAGCTCCGGGCCACACTCCCCCGCAGGAGAGTCCCAGGGCCCCGCCCAGCCCAGCATCCAGGGGATCATCCGGGAACCAGGGACCAGCCCCCCAACGGGCAAGCACAGAAGCCCATCCTGTCCCTCCAGCACCAACCTAAGTGCAAATGCACTCAGTCAGCAAGGGAGAGGGGTGCAGAGAGAGTGAGTGCATTGACCCTGAGGCCACGCAGCAAGTCACCGCACCCTCCCACCTCTGCTGAGGTCCAGCTCCTGAACCTGGCCAGGCCCTGCTCTCCATCAGCTCTGGGCCCTGCATGTGCACAGTGCCCTCGTGGAGGGCTGGGCAGGGAGGGGAGAGCTGAATGGGCATAGGGACCACAGTGGGGGATGCAGTGGGCACCTCAGAGAGCACCAGCCAAGGGCATTATCATGTCCTGTGCTATCCAGAGGCTGGCAGGGGAAGGGGGACAGCGAAGAAACGGACTTGGGAGCCAGACGTCACAGCAACAAGAGGCTCAGGAGAGGGGCCCCTAGACCATGGATCAGACTCAGGAAGATGAGTTCTGACCCCAGGCCCCCACAGCAGGCCCGAGGAGCTGGAGCTGCGTGACCTCAAAGGGTCACACAGCTGGGGACTCTGGGACCCAGGGTCCCTTATACCACACATGGTCTGGGGCTGCGATAGCCTGAGACTGGGGGTGAGGTGCAGCCCCCTCTGGTCCAAGCTCCCCGACAATCTCAGGTCCAGCTCCTGCTGGCGCCCCAGCCCATGGGACCATGAAGATGAGCACAGCAGGGCGCCTACCTTGTTGCGGGTCTGGGTCTGTCCAATAAGGATGAGGGCATTGGAAGAGATGATGGACAGGCAGAAGTTGATGAGGATGACTGATCGCTCCGAGCGGATGTACCTAGTGTGAGGACGGTAGCCTGTGGTCAGCGCCCATGCAGCTCATCTTCTGTGGTGGCACCAAGAGCAGAGTCCCAGGCCTCCATGCAGTCCCCACTACTATCACGTCCACCACCTCCCAAATCTCCAGAACTACCACCATCATCATCACCATCACTGCCGTCACCACCTCTCTAACATCGTTATTGCCTCCTTCCACCAACACCATCACCACAACCACCAAGACTACCACCTTCAATGCTACCACCACCTCCAACACCTCCACAGCCATCATCATCACCACTATCACTGCCTTCATCACCTCCAATGTCACTACTGTCACCATCGCCACAACCACCACAATCATAGCCACCGTTATCACTGCCACCACCTCCATAAATACCCTCTAGTCACCGCATTCACCACTACCATCACAACACCCGTCACCATCAACATCACTGCCTCCAGAATCTCAACAGCACCTGGCATCACTCTCATCACTACCATCACCACCTTCACCATCTCTATTCCTACCACTCACATCACCACAACCACCACCACCATCACTAGCCCATCATCACGACTGCCACCACTCAGCACCTGTAGAGGTATCATCATCACTTCCCTCACCACTTCCACCATTGCTATCACCACCACCACCACCATCCCATGATCATCATCACTACAGTTTCCAAACACAGAGCCACTAGAATGACCACCATTATAGCTATTACTACCTCCACCACTTCTATTACCACCACCGTCATCACAAACACCACCACCACTGTAAACACCACCACCATGACCACCACCACACCCACCATCACCACCACCACCACCGTCACCACCACCATGACCACCACCACACCCACCATCACCACCACCACCATGACCACCACCACACCCACCATCACCACCACCACCACCACCGTCACCACCACCATGACCACCACCACACCCACCATCACCACCACCACCATGACCACCACCACCATCACAGCCTCCATCACCGTCACCACCACCACCATCACCACCTCCACCACCGTCACCACCACCACCACCACCATGACCACCACCACCATCACAGCCTCCATCACCGTCACCGCCACCACCACCACCATGACCACCCCCATCACTATCATCACTACAATCATCATCACCACCACCATCATCACCACCACAATCAAATCACCACCACCACTCCATCATCATCATCACCACTACTATCATCGCCACCACCATCATCACTACAACCATGATCACCACCATCATCATCACTACCATCTCCAAAACCTACAGCCATTATCATCACCACCACCATCATCACCACCATCAATAACTCCAAAACTTCTACAGCCATCATCAACACTATCACTAGTCTAACCTCTCTAAGTACAAATACTGACATAACCACCACCATAACCACCACCATCATCATCACTACTCTATCATCCTCAACACTACCATCTCCAAAACCTCCATCATCATCACCACCATCATTACTGTTGCCTCCATCACCTCTATCACCATCCTCATCATCATCACCACCATTACTGTCATCACCACCTCCATCACCATCACCAACATAAATAACTCCGGAACCTCTATAACCATCATCAACTCCATCACTCGTCCAACCTCTCTAATCACCAATACCATCATCATGGCATTACCATCATCATCTTCACCACCACCAATACAATCATCACTGTCCCCACTCAGCAAGCTGAGCTCATCCTGACCAAGCTGAACACGGCACACACTTGGTCAGGCCCACTGGTCATCACCCCCCACCCATCACATTAATTCCTTCTAACACCTCTGTCACCATCATCGCCCTCCCCACCATCAACACTATTCCTAGTGTCACCTCATCAAAGCATGGCACACAAATGGGCACCAAGAAGGGCACAGCTGGCCCTCCAGCTAGAATGGCTCATCCCTTTACAGGTCATCTCCCTCCCAGTCTCTCCTGGGACACAGTTTGTTGCCGGGTTTTACTGTCTGTTTCTGGCTCTCATCCAGCTATACTGCTACACCTGTTCCCAAGTTCTGTCAGGTGGGTGCTGATGCTGACATTTCAGGGCCAGATCAGCTGGCCCTCAGGGAGGACAGGAGGGTGAATGGTGCCTTCAAAAGCGCTGCTACCCCTATCGAGTCCATCGACCTCTCATCAGCTCACAGAGCGAAAGGCTGTCAATTCTGATCATCAGCTGACATGGTGCTGACCATGGGCAGGGGCAGCCAGGCATGGTGCATTGAGTCAAGGGCCTGGTGGGCAAGTGCCCTGGCAGAGTGACCTTGGACTGGCCCTCCCTCTCAAACTGTTTCCCAGGGGGCACAGACCAGGCCACTGGGGGCAGGGCATGCAGTCATGTCCCCCTCAGGATGTCACCCTCACACACTGAGGCCATGCTGGTCAGATACTCATCCCCACCCCCGCCTGACAGACAGCCTGCCTCACTGGCTCAGACCCAGGTCCTTTGCCTATCTTTCCCACACAGGCTAGTGTGGCCCTATCTAGCAAGTTGCTTCCCCAGAGAGCCAGGCAAACGAACAAGGAGCCCCTAGGGTGGGCACCTACTGCCTCCAGGAAAGGGGGTGGCAGAAACCCTGGGCTGCCTCAACCCCACATCCATGAGGCCCTGCCTGTCCAGGAAACAAGACAGGGCAGCCCTGGCCGCACAGTGCCCAATGGCGTGAGTGCTGACCAGTGCCCCCAAAGAGCTCAGTGTACTGGGACAGGGAGAAGTATGGGCAGGGTCTATGTCCACTCTATACCAGAGTTTATCATCCTCCACCCTGTCGATGGCATTCAGTGTCAGATGTGATAGACACCAGGACCCCGGACAGGTGAAGGCTGAGGCTGTAGAGGTAACAGAGAGGCTGGGAGGGCAGCGGGACAATGGTGAGGACAGGGTCACAGCCAGGCTGGGGGATGGCGTGGGGCAGAGGAACCCCCCATGCCAATGGTGGGCAGGATGGAGAGGCTTGGTGTGGGGGGACCCCTTCGGGAAGCACTCACCTCCACACAGAGACGTAGATGATGATGAGTAAGAGCAGGGTGAGCGAGGACACGCCGCAGCCCACGATGAGGGCCACCGATGGCACAGTGGCCTTCTCCATGTTCTGTGGTCCACGCCGGGCAAGAGACACAAGTCAGGGAGGGCACCCAGGCAGCTGGCCTGTTCTTCCCAAGTCCAGACCCTCACCCCGCAGTTCCAGGCTCCCTCCCAGGTCCTTTCCTGTCCCCCAGAGCTCCTACTCAGCCTTCCATCATAGACCCCACTCCGTCCAGGGAAAGGGGCCTTATGCCAGACAACAGAGGCATCAGAGCTGGCCCACTCCAGTCATTTCCACTCTCTGTGGAGGGGTCTTCTCCCCCAACATTCCCCAGCTCCAGCTCATCCAACCAGCACTTCAAACTCTAACCTCCTTCACATCTCAAGTTGTCCCACTTGCTCCTCCTATGGCCCCCAACTCCATGCCCACCTCCTCTACACTGCCCCTGCCTGGCCTGGTCTCACATGCCCACCTCTTACCTGCTCCTCACCCTGGGCTCTGTTTTTCACCAACACTCCCACCCCCAGGCTCAAAGTCGGCCATGGTGCCCCCAGGCCTTGGAGAAGGCTCCCCTCCCCCTGTGGCTGCTGCTCCCCATCAGGAAGTCTGAGTCCCTGAGATGCCCCCCCAGCACTGAGTCCTTGCTGCTGCACAGCTGCAGGGTCTCAATAGCTTTATGGTCACTGCTCCCACCTTCTCGTGTGACTTTCACAAATAGAGGACCAAGGGGAGATGGCTCCCAGCCCCCACCCACTGTTGGCAGCCAGTGAGGAGGGAGGGTACAGCCTGGACGGGATGAGCTTCTTAGGAGCACCCCTACCCCGAGCTCATGACACCCGCAGAACAGCTAACCCCAGCTCTCACTGCTCACCCCTCAGTGCGCCCCCAGCTCTGAGCCTGGCACTCGAGGTCGGCACCCACCAGCCCCCTTCATCGGTCCAACTGCAGCAGGTGTCCACACTGCTGTGCTCCCATCCACACAGGATTGTACCGTCCACACTTCCTCCAAGAAGCCCTCCCTGACCCCATGCCCCTCTAGCCATGACCCTGTGCCCGCTTGGGTCCCTCTGCTGGGGATAGTCTGTCCCTACCTGCGTCCTCTGCTGGGGGATAGTCTTTTCCCACCTGGGTCCCTCTGCTGGAGGTAGCTGCTAGATGCCAGGTCCAGCAGCTGATACTCTGTCCTGTGACCACCCTCCCCTCCAGCTGGCCCAGGCAGGCACAGGTCAGTGGTTCAGACAGCTGAGCCTCAACTGGAGCCAGCTCCATTCTAAATTCATGGGTAATCTCAGACATGCCTCCTCCTCCTGGGCTCCAGGCTTTGATGTCAACAGGGTCCTGAGGACCGCCCTCTGCTCCTCCAACGTATCCTCTCACCTCAGGTGGCCCTTAGCCTAGTGGCCACAGACCCCTGGAATCCAGCCTCCCCCGGGTCCAGCTTCCTCTACTCCCAAGCCATGGTAACTATGGGGGCCCATCAGCCCCCTCCACACCTGTCTCTCATCTCTCTATCCTCCACCCCTCCAGCCTAGCTCCCCCTCAAGGTCAGGAGGCACCCCAAATTGTTCTTCTGCCCCACACCTGCCTAGCCTAGTGCCTTGGTACAGAGTCCTCAGGATCCTGGCCACACAGCTTCTCTCCTGTAGAAGCCCAGCAACCCACCATCCTGCTTGGTGCTATAGCTGCCTCCTCCAGGTGGGTCCCTGGGATTAACCCAGGAGGCTGGGGTTCCACAGAGTGTGAATTTGCCCACAAATGCCTGCCCAGCCGCCCACACCTCACTTTGTGAATCCTGACAGTGCTTTCCAGGTTGGGGTTCTCGGTAGTCCCTCTGCAGGTGAAAGGCAAGCACTAACAGAACCCAAGTACTGAGTCCAGAGCCATCTCTGAAGGTGTACCAATGGAGAAACTGAGGCCCAGGGCTGATAAAGGTCAGGATGACCCCAGCAACCCTTGCCAGGACACCGGCCCAGCCCCCGGCCACATGTACACAGGTCATGGACGACTGCGTAAGTGGTTCACACCTGTTCCAGCCGGCTCCTGCCTGGCCTCCATGCCATCTGCCTCATCTGCCCTCATTAGGCCTGGCAGCACCAGGCCACCTGCCCACCTGCTCCTGCCTCCTCCCCACCTGGCTCAGCGGTCCCTCCGACAGCCTCAGCCGGCAGGGTTTGAGTAGTGCGCCAGGGCAGGGGGCAGGGAGTCCAGGCAGGACCCTTGCATGTGCAAGTTGCCCCAGGGCCTTCGCACATGCTGCTCCTCTGGGCATGCCTTCCCCAGCCCTCACAGGGACAAGAGGCGGCTCTTCTCTGAGCTCAGAGACTCAAGCACCTAGTCTGCAGCAGCATCTCTCGCTCTGACTCACCCCCAGCCTCTCCACAGCCACTACGTCTGCGGGTTACACACCTGCTTCCCCCATAGGACGCTGAGCCCAGCCTTGGTCCAGCCTCTGGTTCTGTCATTTCCAGAACCCTCTACATACCCTACACACTCATGACTCTTCCTTCAAGTGTGGTCCTAGTCCTGCTTCAACTGTCCATGCTCCCAAAGGCCCATACACTGAGTCCCAACCCAGGCCACAGGTCCATTTCTACCCAATCACACTCCGCCTCATGACCTTGGGGACTGGCTGAGCCCTGATCCCAGCACATGCTGGGCCTGAGTCCGGCCTTACCCGGATCCTCACTCTGGTCACACCTCTAAGTCCGGCCCGGGATCACACACTCGACTCCAATCCCAAAGCCACGCGGAGCCTAAGTCCTGGTTATAGGCTGAACCCTGCCCCTGGTCACAACCTGACCCCTACTCCATTCCTCACTGAGCCTCCCTGCCCCACTCACCTGGTGTGGACCCCAGTCACACTGGAATGCTCCAGCACAGAGCTAACAACTGGCCTCTGCAGACCATTACTACAGCGCCACTGGGTGCCGAGTGCCGTAAACACATCACATACTCCAACCCCGTCACAGCTTCAAAACAGGTGTGACCCCGACTTGTCACTTAACCTTCCTGAGGTCATGCACCTGGCAGAAGCCCAGCGGACTGCACCCCGCCTGCCAGCCAGAGGGGACGCCTGGTCTCACCACCATGCTTTGTGTCTTCTCTCACCAGGATCACATACCCTGAAGCACCGGCAGTGGTGGCCATCAGCTCGTAATGGACTCCAGGACTAAGAAACCCACTCCATGCCCTCCAGGTGCCCAGCAGCCAGTTCCCAGGCTCCTCGTGCCGACCCTGCTCACCTCAGCCCACTCCAGCTGCCCACTGGGCTGCTCTCCACGCCCACTCGTTCCCCTCACCCCAGTCCCACCGCAGCCCCCTCGGCCACAGGGGTGCACATCAAGCTTGTGTCTAGCCCGAGTGGGGACCACCTTCTCCTGCTCCGCGGCCTCTACAGCCCAGAGCCTCACCGCCCCACCACACTCCAGCAGCTTCTTCTCCAACTCTCACTGGGATAGACTGGACAGCTGAACTCCTATTCACCCCTCAGAGCCCCACTCCATCTCCTTGAATGCTTCCCTGCAAATGCTCTCCAGGAAGGAAGCCTGGAGCTCCCAAGTCCCTCCTTTCAGCCTGACTCCCCAGGTTTGTCTGAGACCCCATCTACCCTGCTCCCACATTCATTGCTATCCACAGCCAGGACAGAACAGCCAGTGTGCTAGGGGGGGCTCCCCTTCCCTCTCCATCCACACCTGTCTTTTCACTGGGGGAGGACACAGAGTGCGGAAGAGGCCATTTAACCCCTGCTCCCCATGCCCCTATAGTCCTGCACTCAGCCCCCCTCACCTGAGGGGACCTCAGACAAGCAGAGGTGACTGTCACCCCCTCACCACAGATGGAGAAGCAGAGGCTCAGAGAAGCTGGTCCTGCCCTTGGTCCTCCCACGGGGATGGCCCTGTGGCCACTGCAGGCCCCTGTGCCCTAAGCCTCATGTCCTCCCTGGGGGACACTGACTGAGAAGGGTCAGGCTGGCATGGGGCTTCTTGACTCCCCCCCAGTCAAGCTGACCCTTCAACTCTCACAGTCTCAATGTCGGCACTCTGCCCCAGGGAGCTGCCTCAGTTTCCCCTCCTAAGTGGCACCTGAATAAGGTCTGCTCTCCTCTGAAGGCCCCCTCTGTACCCAAGCCCCTCAGTTCTGGAGAGTCCTAAGCAACAGTACCCCATCCACCCACAAGACCCCAATAAACACGCACTGCACGCTGGGCCGCCTGAGGGCTCAGCCAGAGGGTCATGGCCAGAACCCACCCTCCCAGAGAGGCTGCAACCTTGGACGTCCAGAGCACAGCTCCCCAGCCAGCCTCTGGGACCAGCGCTGGGCACCATGACCCTTAAGCCTGGCCTCTCGCCTGCCCCGTGTGGATCCAACCAGGTCAGGCTGAGGGGCTGTATGAGCCAAGACCCCAGCCCTTCCCTCCTCCCAGGGCTTGAAGGCCTGCCCGTGACAGCGACCAGGCCTTCCTGGGGCCAGCGGGCGTGCCAGGCCCGGGCGACGGGGGCCCACAGCCCCAGTGGACCAAGCCCAGCACCCAGAGCCCCAGGCAACTTGCTGGCCCTCATTGCCGTCACCATGGAAACCAACAGCCCCCACAAGAACCACAGGAAGAAAAAAAAGCGAGGGCCCTGGATGATGGGCCTTCCTGGGGAGGGCCACCTGGGCCGGGCCCAGCAGCCTCTGCCACCCAGCCCCCAGTGAGGCTCCCCAAGAACGGGGTCAGGCCTCCATGTCCCCTCTCCTTGGAGGCTGGGACCTCGCTGGCGGCGGAGGGGTCGGCGGGTAGGTGATGAGAGGGTGGCCAGCACGCTGTCCTCCCGGCCCGGAGCCTCAGGGCCACCCTCGCCACTGAGGCCCCCCCTCCCGTCAAGGACTCGCTGGAAGACCCGAGGAGGAGATGAGCGTGAGGCTGACTTGGGGAGCCCGGGCCCAGGCGACAGTCACTCTGTGAGGTCCCAGGCCTGTCCCCCAACTCCCTGTCACTCGGCCAGCTCCTACCCACGCACTCCAGAGGCCCCGGGGGTCTGAGCCCCGCCGCGCCAGGGGCGCACCGACCCCTCCGCAGCGCGCAGGCCCGTCCCCCCACCCCCCGCCGACCTGCGCCCTCCCGCCGGGGCCCCCGCGTCCGCCCGCGCGGCGTCTCACCGCGTCGGCGCTGAGCTGGGCTAAGATGGCGAAGGTGGAGAGCCGGTCACAGAGGCAGCGCGTCCGGAGGGCGTCGAGGGGCACCGTGCGGCAGC
>NW_006399753.1:1791559-1796544 GCF_000299155.1 Elephantulus edwardii
GCCCCTCCCCCACCACGCCCCCGGCTGTGTCGCCCGGTCCCCGCCTGCGCGTCTCGGGGACCGAAACGGCCTTCCCGGGAGGCGACGGGCGGAGGCTGCTCTCCGGCGGCAGCCAGGAAGTTCCGCCGCGGGTCGGCCTGGCCCCTCGGCCGCCCAGGGCGTCGGGGCCTCGGGGCCTGTCACAGCCGCCCACCCGGCTCCTCGTGCTCCCAGCTGCTGGCTCCAGGGCAGCCCCCACACTCGCACCTTACAGCCCCTGACAGGCCCACCCTTCTGCCTCAGGGGCCCCAGGCAGACCTGCCCAGCTCCCAGCTGGGGTTCTCACTCAGACCCTGAGGCTGAGGGGGCCTCCCCACCTCTCCAACCTCCGCGGTCTGCTCCCCCCCCCACACACACACACAGGTCAGGCAGCCTGGGGTCTGCCCTGGAGCCCTCCGCTGCAGCCTCCACCCGCCCAAGCTGGACAGAGCCGAGCCAGGAGGTGCCCTCCACAGCCTGGGCTCTCCCCATCCGCCCACCACGGGACTGTCCAGTGCTGCCTCCCGCAGGGGCACAGCCTCCGAGCAGACACGGGGTTCTGACACCTGGCATCTTCTGAGCTGCGTGACCTTGGGAAGTTACCTGCCACCCCTTCAGTTTCCTCCTCTCTAAAAGGAGGGGGTCCAGAGGAGGGAACAGGCTGGTGCACACGGCACCCCTACTCCTGCTATCTGAGAGCCCCAAGTCATCGCTACCGAATTTGGGGTGTTATACAACCCTCTCTCTTGTCCTCCTTCTCAGCAGTCATCAGAAGCAGCACCAGAACTTTCTAAGCTCCCCGAGGAGGCGATACAGGACCTGGGCAGGGCTGGGGTCACCCCTGAGGAACCCCTGCCCCTCTGCTTTTTCTCCTGAGCCTTTTCCATAGGGAATGACGTGACCCATTTTGCAGAAGAGCAAAGGCCTGAGAGGTCAAGACTTGGCCAAAGCTGCAGGGGAAGCAGGGCCAGCGGAGGACCGAGGGTTCGATGGCTCTGCAGGCACCGTCCCCCAGCCTCAAGCTAGCTGCCCCTGTAGCGTGCAGGTGGGGAGGGCATGCTGGCAGGTGTCCAGAGCCCAGGGAGTCTCATCCCTGGCTCCTCAGTCCGCCTGAGATACCAGGAAGGAGCTGAGGCCCAGGGTTGGGCTGGGTCACAGGCGAGCCCACATCCTGGTGGCACGGGGCACGGGGGCAATAAGAACCCTAACTTGGCTCCATCCTGCCACCCTGTGGGCACACCAGACCAGTGAGGGCGGGGAGAGGAGGGTCTGCAGGAACAAGCCTTTTCCTCTTCCCTTCCCAGCATGCTCACAGCCCTGGACCAGAGCACAGAGACCCTCAATCTTGCATGTAACACTGTCTAGGGGTCTCAGTGCCAGCCAGCGCTGGGGTCCAGTCCAGGCCTCCTCCTCCGAGTGTGGAACTCGGACACCAGGCCTCCTGAAGGCCTAAAGGCAGCCAGAAGGATAGCAAGGGAGAGTCACTCTCTAGGTCTGAGCGGGGGGAGCCAGGCTGACTGGGGCCAGCAGCCTGGCACATTCCCAGACCCGCTGGCCAGTCCTCAGGGCGCCAGGCCGACTGCTGCAGGTCCCTCCTGGGAGCCAGCGAGTTGAGGGGGCCTGGCCCTGCCCTGGGCGCTAATTATCTTAATATCTCCCGGAAGCAGAGTAAAACGGGGGCATGCTACCCACTCTGCTGAGGGACCAGCAGGGCATTTTCCTCCTACCTCAGGCCCCGCTAGGCCATAGAAAGAGCAGTCACTAACCGCCCTGGAGATGTCCACCCAAGGCCAAGGCCACACTTCACCCAGAGCCAGCAGGAAGAGGACAGGCTCCCAGCCTCGACCCTCTCTCCCGCCAGTGTCCTCCTGGCTCTGGCAGGCCCAGCTGCCCACACTGGGCCCTCTCTCGGCTACCCCTCACTTTACTGAGAGCAACTCCCAAAGCATGCTGGGAGCTGTCTTTGCCTTTCTCCCTTTGAATGTTGAGGATAATCCTTCCACCCACTCTCTGAAAGCTAAGGGAGGCTCAGAGAGGCAGAACTGTGGGCAAAGCCACTCAGCAGCATGGCCAGATTTAATTTCTGTCCTTTCAACCAGCCCTGCAGACCTACAACAGTGCAGACCACCAGACTCTGATGACCAGATCTGCCTGGGACCCTCTGCAAATAAGCCCAAGGCTCAGAGAAAGAAGGTGCCTCAGACGCACCCCAAGCCAGGCAAAGCCCTCGGCTGGCAGAACCTTGCCCAGGGCCTTGAGAGTGGAGGGACTCTGGATGAGCCTTCCTGGCTGTTCTGGTCATCAGTCATGCCTGCTGTCCAGCAGAGCAGGAGACCGTGTGGTCCTGACTCAGGACTCTGCTCACATCCCAGGAAACCACCGATTTCCTCCATCCAACATCCCCTTAAAGACCCTGGGGGGAAAAGTGGGAAGTTCTTCCTCAAGTCTAACTGACACGATGGCTGCTGCAGGACGCTCATCTCAGCCACACTTGTACATGTGAGAGACCATTCTCAGCCATTCCTCTGAGCCACAGACATGGACTATCTGGGTCACAGAGCTGTCCCATGCCTGAGGAATCTGGGTCAGTCACACCTAGTTTTTCAGGGACCGAGGGCAGTGATCCCCTTCTTAGGAATCAAAGGGGCAGCAGGTTATTGAGGGCTGAGCATCACTGGGGTTTCAGGGTGGGGCTCCCCACTCAGGCAGGGGATCCTAGGGAAGAACTGGGCCTCCTGTCAGACAGGGGCCCTCAGGGCTGTGCCTCTTCCATTAGATCAGTTTCCCAGCAGGTCCAGCCACTCCCTACAGGTCACCAGTCACCCCTGATGCCACCTATCCCTTTCCTCTCAAGGATACCCATGATGTCTATGCCACCAAACTCATATCCCTTCTGCCTGACCTCTGCACTTCTTCATGCCTGACTGGACACCAGAACAAAGCCTAACCCTGCCCTCCACTCCAGCTCAAGCCACCTGCTCTGGGCAGCAGGACCAGCCATTACCCTGGATGCTGTTACAGGGGTACTGGCGTCCTGTCTCCATGGAAGCATCCAAATAGGGGGCCCTTGCTAAGCCAGGCTTCTGCCTTCATGAGACCTCCTGCCGGCCCAGAAGCCAGTGCTATTCTGAGGCTACGTGTTGTCAGGGTCCCCTGGGAGGTGATGGGCTAATTCGTACTCAAGTGTGAATGACTCACCAGGATTCCTCCCACACTGCAGAAAGAAAAGACTCAAGGGTGCATAATGGAGGAATTTAGGCACTGAGGAGCCCATCAAAAATGTATTGATCTAGCTTTCAAGAGGCTTCTTCCCTGCCCCTCAATTCCTCCCCATCTGTCCCAGGTGCACCTCCAGTGCCTAGCCCGTCATCGTCCTCCCAGGTGCTCCTCACTCCCCACCCCATCACTGTGCCAGGTGTGAGCTTCACGTAGCTGGCCTCCATGCATTGCCTTATCAATCACTTCTCAACTCCTAACTGACTTCTTAGCTGTAGCATTTTACCTCCTCCAGGAAGTCAGTCCAGATCTAACTTCCCACGACCCTCTAGCACTGCCCTGATGGCCAGCAAATGCCAGGTCAGTCAGATCACTGGAGACTAGAACAGCTTGCCGGCTCTAGCCTACTCCTGGGCAGTCCCCCTGACGTGCTAGTCCCTGGACGATGCAGCCTTGTTCTCCAGGGCTCCCCTTAGACACTGTCAGCTCCAGGAACCCCCCTGACCTCCAGTATATACCCCCGCCCCCCATCTCATCCACAGAGCCTGCAGCCCTCAGACTGGCCACTCTGAATTCCAAGGGCAGGTTGGTGTCTGCCTCCCCCATAAAGTCATTCTCCCATGCCAGGGTCAAGTGCCAGTATTCCTAGCCCAGAGCTAGAGGACCACTGCATCCTGGGGTTCAGACGCCTGCCTGGCCTAGGTCTTGTTAGGTTCAGCTCCTCTGGCGGCCTATGTCCTGGCTGTGGGGGATTCTGAGGGCCTCTGTCAGTGCTGACAGCCGGGAAGCTCATGTTCCTGCCACACCAAGATGTCTATCTCCTGACTCTTCCGGCGCCACTGTGTCCTGAGTCAGCAACTCTGTGCTGGACAGACTCGTCTGGAAACCCAGCCCAGTGGGCCCAGTAGACCTTCATCTGACCCCCAGGTCAGATGAAAAGGGGCACAGGACCCAGGGCAGCCCCCCAGGCGGCAGACCAGGGTTCCTGGGGTGGGCAGGGTGCTGGGCTTCTCGCCACATAAAGCAGTGCTCTGGGCTGTGGTAGAGTCCTGTGGATTGCACTCCACCTACGGATGCCTCCTAGGAAGCCTGCCGACCCATGCGAGGGCCACAGCCCCACTGTCCCTCACTCAGAACCCAACAGACCAGACCCTCAGCTGGGCCTGCCTGCTCCGCTACCTAAGCCTGGCAGCCAGGGGACCTGCTCACCTCTCTGCACACTCTAGCCACAGTCACCTTGGCCATCCCTTGGCTCCAGCAGGTCCAAATTGTCATCACCCATCAAGCCAGCCTGGGACACTCTCTCCGAGCACCACGCACTGCAGAATCTCAGACACTCATCTCTCACTTGCTCTCCCAATTCTTCTACTCACGCTGACTGGCACCGAGTTGTCCACTCTCTGCCTCTTCCCTGCACCAAATGGGTGTATCCTGGTTCCCCAAGGGGAGGAGTGGGCTGCAAATCCCCCTTAGAGCTCAGCCTACAATCAACACCACTTTAATTGTCACTATAACCTTCACTCACATAACAAACGGTCACCACCAACATCAGTAACAACACTAACACTATAACCAACAACCCCCCCACTATCACCGACATCATCCCCGTACCATCAGCATCATCAACACGAGCATCATCACTATTGTCAACGTTACCACCACCATCAGTACAGCCACCATTAATACTACCATACATCACTCCACCATCACCGTGATCACCATACTGTGACCAACACCACTGTCAACATTAC
>NW_006399753.1:1796897-1802809 GCF_000299155.1 Elephantulus edwardii
CATACTATGACCAACACCACTATTACCAACATTGCCATTATATCACCACTACCATCATCAATATCATCAACATGACTACCATCATCAATACACCACCACTACCATCAAAACCACCATTACCAGCAAGACCACCATCACCAGCACTAAACACTACCTCTTCTACGTGTTCTTCATCATCATCAATACATGACTGTTATTGTTGTTTTGTTAGTTGCTGTTGAGTTGAGTACGACTCATAGTGACCCCTGAACAAAAGATCTGAACCTGTTCTCTCCTGCACCATCCTCACACTTCCTGACACACAGAGCCCATTGCAGCAGTCACTGTGTCAATGAGGGTCTACCTCTCCTTCACCAACCCTCCAACCTTCCCAACATCATGCCCCTCTTCAAGGAATCGGCCCTCCTAGGAACATTATGACTACAGTTCAAACCATCACCACCATTACCCATATCAACACCATTATTGTTGTTATGCTCTCCAGTGGACCATGACTCAGAGCAACCCGATGTGCAACAGCTCTGAACCCTGCTCTGTCCTGAGCCAATCTCACTGTTTCCAGTGCACCTGCCCCCATTACCCCGATCACTGTGTCAATGCATCTCATCCAGAGTCTTCCTCTTCTGCATTTTCCCTCCACCCTTCCAAGAATGATGTCCTTTTCCAAGGACTGTTCACTCCTGGCTACATACCCAAAGTATGTGAGACAGGGCCTCAAAATCCTTGCCTCCAAGGAGCAGCCTTGTTTCACTCACTCCAGGGCAGGCCTATTTAGTCTTGTGGCAGTCCATGGTATGTTCAATACTCTTCCACAGCACGACAATTCAAAGGCACTGGTTCTTCTTCTGTTAACCTTACTCATTGTCCAGCACTCTGATGCATAGCAAAAAATTGTTAAGACCACCAAAATGATCATCACCACCACCACCACCATCACCAACAAGACCATCAACACTACCACCATTCACATCACTATCAACAACACTATCACCTTTACTGTTACCGCACCACCTCCTCCACCACCACCAATACCACCAACAGTGTCACTGTTAACATCAACACCACCATCATCACCATCAATTAGACTATTCTTCCATCATCAGCATAACCACCACCATCATTATAATCATAAATATCACAATCATACCACTATTATCCCCATCACCACCACCACCACAGTCAGTGTTACCATCAGGATTACCAGTACTCATACCAACTTCATCAACCAGATCATCAACCATTACCACACCATCACTACATCATACACACTATTGTCAAACCATCATCACTCTAATGCACCTTCATTTACTACAATTATCACCACTGCCACCAACAACATGACCATATCAGCAGCTAATCACTAGCACCCATAACCCCAGTCACTATCACTCTGTTCGTGTTGCTGCCCCGTTATAGTCACCTCAATGGTCAAATGGTGATGCATGGACATCATCATCACCTCCACCTCGATCACATCACTCTCACTGCTATTGCCTCATCAGAACCACAGCGGCATTGCCACAAGGACAAGCAAGCCTGGTGACCACCAGCACTCAATGAGGATTCACTGTGTTCCACTACGTCCAGGGCATACTGGGTGGCGGAAGAGTGTTACAGGAGGTCTCCTCACCACCAACCCCAGCTGCTCAAGGTGGACCCAAGCACCATAATCACCAGCAAGCATCAGCCATCAGTTCCAGGCACTTCTTACCCTCTGTGCCCAATACTCTTTGCTCAGGGTCTTCAAACACTCTGCATTTTGGGCCTGGACAGGAGGCTCCACTCTCCTCCTGCCAGTGGACATCTGCTCATTCTTCAAGGCTCGTGTGGTCTACTCTGGGTGGTCTTGCATGGGGAGGGGAGGAATGAATGCAGGAGTGAGGGAGATGAGGGGAGGAATGAGAGAATAAAGGAGTTGAGAGGAGGAATGAATGACTAGCCAAGGGGAAGAATGAATGCGGGAGGGAGCCCAGGGAATGAATGAATCAAAGAGGGTCAAAAGGAGGGATAAGTGAAGTAGCCAAAGGCAAGAATGTGTGAATGAGGGAGATGAGGAATGAGTGAAACTGCCAAGGGGAGAGATGAATGCATGAAGGAGTCCAGAGAAAGAGTGAGTGAAGGAGTGAGGGAACCCCACTCGCACAGGGTCAGTTACCCAGGAATGGCTGCTTTCTAAAGGACTTTGCTTATCATTGGACAAGAGCTGACCAGAACATACATCATCTGGGAGAGCTCACATTCCTGGGACACAGAATGGGCCTCAGCAAGTTGGGGTCTGAGCTGGGGAGAAGTTGGGGAGAAGCAGTGGGAGAGGAGGGGAAGAGCTGGGAAGCAAGTGGAGTCCAAAGAGGTGATGCTGAGGGTGGGAGGGTGCAGAGGGCAGGCCCTCCACAGTCAGACCCCTTGACCTGCAGATCAGGACTCCCTCTAGACCCCTTCACAGGGGAGAGAGCAGCAGAGCAGGAGGGGCCCTACACCCCTGCTGCCCACACCCAGAGACCAGGAGAAGAGGAGGACAAGGGGAACGGGCTGGGGCCAGCCTGCAGAGAGCAGAGCTGGTGGGGTGGGGCTAGCATCCCCTACCCAGGCCGGGAGCAGAGTGGCCACAGGGCAGCCCCGTCCTCTTCCTTCCCCTTTATTCACTCACGGTCTGGGGGCCTTTCACAGATGCCAAAGAAGCTTCTGTGTAGGCCAGGCCCCTCCCACCCCCCTCTCACATTCCCTTTCCTGTGGTGCCCCCTATCCACCCTGCCCCCTCTGCCCCATCAGGAAGGCTAGCCCGTGTGGGAGAAATCGGGCTGGGAACCGGCTGGCTGCTGACAGCGACCTGGGGACCCTGCCAAGTCTCCCTTCCGCTCCCCCCCTGGCCTCCCTTCTCACTGCTCTCTCCTAGGAGACGGTGAGAGGGACAATCTCTTAAAGGGTCCTGGTTCCTGAGTGGCCCTCCCATCTGCCCGGATCCTCTGTATTGGAGGCTGAGGATCATTATGGGCTGGTCTAACTCAAATGTTAAAGATCCAGGGCTTGTCAGGAGCTCTCTGGGCCTTGGCCTTCCTGTTGTAAAATAAGCTGATGGAGATGACCAGAACCAAGTGCCCTGAGAGTAGAGTGGGCTGCATTTAAGGTCCTGGGAGGGGTCAGGTTTCTGGCTGGAGGCCTAGGGAATGTGTAGTATGTGGGCTGTGAGCCTGTCTGTCCAGCTGGTGCAGCCCAGGAGAGGACCCTACAGGTGGAGCACACAAGCTGAGAACCAGGTGAGAGGGACATCACTCAGGTGAGCAGAGGCTGACTGACTGGGCTTTGCATGAACTTGGCATATATGATGTCACTGGCTGGGGCCTCTCCTTTCCCAGAGCCCTTGTAGGGCGGGAGTCTGGGGTGACCACACACCCTTAGGTGAGCACCCAGCTGACTTAGCAAGGTTCGTTCCACAGTGGAGGGCAGCAGCTGATGCCCTGGCCTTATTCTGGCCACTCGTCCTAGCTGTACCACCTCTCAGGTGAGGCCAGAGTAGGTATCTCATGAAGACACTATCAGTTCTGGCTTTTACACTTCAAACAATCTAGGGTATTTTAAACAGAGTGGGGGAAATTATTGCATTTTGGTCCTTTCAGGACCATGGATGGACTGGTCAGGGACTCCCCAAAAGTGTCCCTGACCTTCACCCACCTCATTCTCAAGCAGTGCATCTGTTTCTCCACTTATTACCCATCGACTTATCTTCCCTTCATCCATGCATGCACCCATCCTCCGACCATCCTTTCTTCACACATACATATAGCCACTCTCAAACTTATTCACCACTCACCCACCCACCTATCTATTCATCTATATATCCATCTACCACCACCCATCCATGCATTTATCCACCACCCATCTTCCACACATACATGTATCCATTATCAGTTATCTATCTATCCATCACCACCCATTCACTATTCACTCATCATCTATCCATCTGCCATCCATCCATCCATCCATCCACCCATCCATTCATCATCTATCATCCATCCATCCGCCATCCATCCATCCATCCATCCATCCATCCATCCATCCATCCATCTATCCATCCATCATCTACCCACCCACCCATCCTCCATCCATCCATCCGTCCATGCATCCAATCTCACCATCCTGGTATCCAAGGAGTATTCTAGCTACATGGTCCACTGACACACCCATTTATGTATCTATTTTTTGGTTACAGGTTGGATTGTTGTCTTCACAAGACCTGTTGCAGTCCTAGCTCTTATTATATGTGAATGTGACCTTGTTTGGAAAAAGGGTCTTTGAAAATAAAATTAGTTAACTAACATAGGGTCTCTATGAGTCGCAAGTGAATCAATGGCACATAACAACAACAAAGCAACCCTAAGATCATAACCTCATGATGGGGTAGGGTTGTCCCTAATCCAAAATGACTGGTATCTATCAGAAAAGGAGAAAAGATTCAGAGTCAAATAAACACACAGGGAAGAGAACGCCATATGACAGTGGGGACAGACACTGGAGTGAGCCATCAAGCCAAGGACCACCTGGGACCAGCAGCTGTGACTGACACAGAGACAGCCTCCCCTAGAGCCTCAGAAAGCATGGCAGAGCCAATATTCTCAACTCAGAATTCTTAACTGTGAGAGAATAAATCTTTGTTCTTTTAGTCACTCACTTTGTGATCGTTTGTTTTGGCTGCCCAGGGAGACTGATACCCTATCCATCTGACTTTTGTCCATTAGCCACCTATTTATTACCCTCTCAATCCACACATCCAGCCATGCATCGATCTACTATATATCCATTCACTCAACCAGGGACATCAATTATCCACTCACCCACCATCTACCCTTGCATCCATCATTCATTTCCTCACTTATAACCACAACTGCCCTCACCTGGGCAGGGCTGAGTTTTATGGATACAGACATGACTGAAAGGCCACCACTGTCCCCTCCACAGGTAGAGACACACCTGGCTGAGTAATGACACAGGATATGTCAAGGTATTTGTAATCCCTACTGGAGTTACTTGTAAGAAGTGTTGGGAGTGCTTCTAAGAGGTAAGGGTAGTGAGGCTTTATCTTGTGCACTTTGGATATGTTATCAGAAGGGCCAGTCCTTGGAGAAGGATCTCATACTTGGAAAAGTGGAAGGTCAATGAGGGGGACGAAGACCCTCAAGGAGATTGACTGACACAGTGAACACAACCACAAGCTTAACGAGGATGGTGCGGGATGAGCTAAGTTCTGCATCTGTTGTACTCGGGGGTCACTGAGTCAAAGTCCATTGACACAACAACTGGTATGAATACTCAGGCCAGGCTGGTCCAGGAGCAAGGAGACCTCTGGGCCATGATGCCAGGCCAAGGTGCAAGGCTAGCTGGGCCAGAGAAGGTAGGATTTGGTCCCTTAACTCCGGTGTCTGGGACAAGGGGGCCTGCAGGGAGCTCCCTCAGTGTTTACAGAGCCTCGGCAGATGTCGCGAGTGTGGGTGTTGAGCCTATGCCTGCAGTGTGTGTGCGCACAGTTGCAGGAGAGCAGGCTGAAGGGTCTGCAGTGGTGGGTGGATGCCTCTGACTCATGCTTTCCAAGAGTGACTGTGTCATGTGGTCCAGAGTCGCATGTGGCTGGAGGAGGAGGCAGCCCTGCAAGCGTATGTCATGAGTAATGACGTGTGAATAAGCACAAGTCATCAAAGCAGAGACTCAGGTTTGGACTCAGTGTGTGACGGGATCAGGGCTCAGAGGGTGACCGTGATCAAAGTTCAGTCTATAATGAAGGACAGGGCTCACGACCTGTGTGACCAGGGTCAGGGCTTAACATGTGACCAGGATCGCGGCTCAGTGTGTGACCAGGACCAGGAGTCAGTGTGTGACCAGGACCAGGAGTCAGTGTGCGACCAGGACCAGGAGTCAGTGTG
>NW_006399753.1:1802909-1814388 GCF_000299155.1 Elephantulus edwardii
GACCAGGACCAGGAGTCAGTGTGTGACCAGGACCAGGAGTCAGTGTGTGACCAGGACCAGGAGTCAGTGTGTGACCAGGATCGCGGCTCAGTGTGTGACCAGGACCAGGAGTCAGTGTGTGACCAGAATTATGGTTCAGTTTGTGACGAGGACCAGGGCTCAGCGCATGATCAGGTTCAGGATTGTGTGACAGCTGGATCAGGGCGGAATGTTCAGGATGAGAGTTACTGTGTATCTGGAATCAGAGCTGAGTGTGAACAGGATCAAGGTGTAACTAGGGTCAGGGCTCAGTGTGTGACCAGGATCAGAGCTCAGAGTTTGACCGGGATTAAGGTTTAGAATATAACCAGGGCCAGAGCTCAATGTGAGACCAGAATTAGGCTTCAATGTATGACCAGAATCAGGGCTTAGTGTGTGAACAAGATCAAGGCTCAGTGTGTAACCCTAAGGTCAGAGGTTCAAGTCCAGAGGCACTCAGAAGAGATGCCCTTCTGGAAAGCCAGCTCTGAAAATCCCAAGGCGATCCTACTGAGACACACAGGACACCAGGAGTGTAGCTTTTTCTCTGGGGTTGATTCCTAACGTGGGGGTGGTCTCTCCCAGCCAGGAGAGAAGAGGGGAGGGACCAAGAAGGTGCCAAAGCCAGCACCACCCACAGCCTGTGCCTTTGGTCCTGCCCTCACACCGGGCTGCCTGGCTAGGGTCAGTGCAGGCATCACCAGCTGGACCTCCACCTCTTTCAGAAGCTCTCCCAGAACACACAAGCCTTGTAGGCAGTTCCCAGGGTGGTGTCGTCACCCACTGCCAGGTCACACATTGTTCCTCCATTCCTCACTGTCTACAGACCCCAGTCTGTCCAGTCACATGTCCACATGCATCTGGGGTCCAGAGGGAGTAAGCATGACTGAGGCAGACCTCCAAAAACCTGAGAAGTCACACTCCCCGTGCCCCCAAGACTGACACTTCAGACTGGACTAGAGGTGTCCCCACAGTCACAGCCTGCTGCCTGGGCCAGGTCCTGGAAGAAGAGACATCAGCCAGCGCCAGCACCGAGTCGAACGCTGAGGGGTCAGCAGGACTGGCCCGGGCTGTTTGTGAGCAGGGAGGACAGGGTGGTCATGCATGGGTTTCTCCTCATTCTTCTCTGGTTCCCCCTTTGTACAAAGGCTGGCATCATTTACAAATCCCACAGGTGGTAAGTCAACACCTCTCAAGCCAGAGGCCCTGTCTCCAGTAGAGTTCATCTTTTCACTTCTCAGCCCAGCCCCCAGCCACACCTCCAAACCTGGTGGGAACTGTCCCTGGGCCTGTCATGCAGGGACCACAAAGCCACAAGGCGTGGCCTGGACACTCCCACCCCTGGGAATCCCAATCTCCTTACTTCTGGTTGTGACACATTCATACTTTTGGGCCTTTGCACTGGCTGTTCCTTCTGCCAAGATGCTTTTCCCAGACATTGTGTGCTCAGCACTAGACTTGTTGGGCCCTACTCAAACACTACCTCCCAGAGAGGATTCTGTGACGGCATAGATAGCACACGCATACTGAAGCTTTTCTTTCTTTGTTACTGTCTTTCCTCACTTCAGGGGAATCCTGAGGGCCAGGACCTTATAGAGCAGTGCTCACTGGTACTCAGAAATCAGGTGATAGTTGAATAGACGGTAAATGCATGGATGGACGGATGGTGGGTGGATGGCTGGGGAGAGATGTGGAGGGATGGATGGCTGGATGGTGGATGGACTGATGAATGATATCTGGTAGTCTGACAGTTGATGATTGGAAGCTATATGGATGGTGGATGGATGGTGGGTGGTAGATTGACAATGGATGATGGATGGGAGGAGGGATGGATGGTAGCTGTATACTGATGGATGAATAGATGGGTGACAGACAGAAGGATGGATGGATGGTGGATAGATTAATAGATGAACAGACAGACGCATAGATGGATGGTGGGTGGATGGCAGATGGGTGGATTACTCCATGGGTGGTGAACGGTGGATGGATGGAGGAAGGATGAGATTGGATGGGGGTTAATGACAATCATCTCTTCCATATATGACTTCCATATATAACATATGACTGTCCATAAATTGACCCTGTGATCCCTTATTACGTCCCTGTCCCCCACGGCCCCGCCTCTGCTGAATGCCCAGCTCCCCAGCCCTCTTCCAGTGTCTGTCCTTTCCGGGCACAGCTCCCGCTCCTCTCCACACCTTCCCATCTCCAGGCTCCTGTTTGACCTGCGCCTTTGGCCTGGAGCCCCTCCCTCCCTGGCACGAATGTCCTCCTTCAGTGTCAGCTGCCCAAGGAAGCTCTCACAGACACTCTGGACATTACCCTCAGCTCAAAGGACTGGCTGTGTGGACCTCCAGTGCCTGAGGAGGCCTGAGGGGCTGGTGGCGCCAGGGCAGTGAGGGGTGACAATGACATCAGCTCCCTGTCCCCACCTTGATCGCACACACCACATTCCATGGGGCCTGTGGGGCAGAGACTGTCCTCAGCCCCTCGGAATCCTGACCCCACCTCTGAGTGGACAGACGGGGCCTTTGCCAATCTCTTCCTCTTTATGCTGAAGGACCTCGCCATTCATCCCTTTACCCTGCTCGGTTGAGGCAACAAGCCCGCAGCCCTGACCATCATCCTGACCCCTACTTTGGGCCCTTTGGGGACTGAGGACCTGTTCAGCTTGTCTGTACTGTACTGGCCAAAGGTCGATGTAGCAGCCACAGGCCCCAGGCACACCTTCCACAGGTCTACCTGGTCCTGACCATTTCCCCCTCTGCCCATCTGCCGGGGTCATTGTACCAGCTGTCCCTGACGTCAGGGGATCAGATGGGGCAGGCCCCCCAGCCCATCACTCCTCTCCTGCCCTAACTTTAAACATCTGAGGGCTGATGCCAGGCCACTGGGTTCCAGACATGGGTGAGGGAGGGCACATCAGAGCCCAGGTTCACAGAGAAGGCACTGAAAATCAAAGCCTGCGCCCCTCCCTCGGTGCCCCCTGCCTCCTGTCACCCAGTGCACTCACATGTCCGTTTCGTCCCACAGGATGCAGGTCTGGTTGGTGGTGCCCTGGAGAGAAGAGGGGACAGGGGTCAGCCTAGTGTGAGGGGAGCCCTGCCTACACCACGGAGAGCTTGAGCAAAACAAGCAGGGAGCCATGATGACCAGGCCACTCACATTGTGCATGTGTGCAAACTCAATCTCCAGGGGCGTGAGCAGGGAGCGAGGGGGTGGCTTCACGGTCACGGAGATGACCTTGGAGTTGAGGACAGTGGTGTTCCTGTGGATGGAGAAGGGGCAGAGTTTGTAATGGGTGCTGCCCTGCATCCCATGCGGGGTCCCATGCTCTGCCACCCAGCTCCTCCGTGCCCTCCCCACACCTGCCAGCTGGCACTTACCTCTGCAGAGCCAGGAAGCTTCCCAGGTTGCGATACAGCACAGTGCCCACCACGAACACGGACGAGTCATCTGTCTCTGGAGGGTAGGTGCTGTCAGTTCTCCCCCAGCACCCTCCCAGCCCTCCCAGTCCCACACCCACCAGGAGGGTCCGTGTCCTCTCCCTCGCTCAGCCTCAGTTTCCCTCCCTGTGGTGAAGTGGCCCTTTGCCCATTCAGTGAAGAGTCCCAGGGGCCTCCTAATGGGGCAAAGAGCACGGGGTTAGATTCTGCAGGGGCTCCCCAAAGACTATTCTAGGGGGCCTAGGAGAGCTGCCTGAGGAGGGAGCCGGACAACCTTGGGTACATGTACATGGCTCCAAGAAACCTTATCTAGCATCTCCCCCATGGCCAGAACCCCCATCTGCCTGGCCTCACCTCCACAGCCAGGGTCCGGACCTGCCAGCTGTCTTCCCACCTGATATCCAACCTCTAACGGCTGGAGCTCCACCTGCCATCCTCCCACAGCTGGAGCCCCACCCGCCACCCCCTATGACTGGAACCCCACCTGCCAGCCCCCTCCAACAGCTGGAGCCTCCCTGCCAGCCTCTTCGATGACCAGAGCCCCACCTGCCAGCCCCGTGGAGAAGACACTCTTAGACACAGTAACCCTGTCCTCAGGCACTTTGGCCCAGCCACCAGTGGCCCGCCAGCCCTTCATGGGGAAGCTGATGTCCATGGCCCTGCTGGCTGGAAGCTTATGGATGCTGAGGACTGTGGGAGAGGGGGAAGGACAGATAGACAGAAAGACAAAGAGACATGAGAAGCAGCTGGAGGGTCAGATGCAGGGATGGAGGAGAGCTTAAGGGTTCAGGGCTGGTGTTCCCTCCAAGACCAACAGCCTCAGCCCTCCAGGCTCTGCCAACCTTGACCCCTCCCACACACTAGTGTCTGGGCAGGCACGAACTGGAGATGTTGAGAACAGGACAGCATGGGCCAGCAGGCATAGACTGCGCCATCTGGTCCAAGTCACCCTCCTCCGAGAGCGGGATCTGATCTGGCCTCCAAGGCTCTTTCCCTACCCCAGTGTGAAGAGATTCATGACTCTGTTCATTGGCCTCCCACGCCTCCTGTGGGACTCTGTCCCAGCCTCCCCCCTACACCAGAACCTCTTTGCCACTCGGCCCCTGAAACACCAGCCCCCAGCTACCTCTACAGAGAGGACACCTGGCCACCTGTGGGGCTGGATTACTTGACACCCCACCTCCCAGCATCACCCTAGGGATGAGCCTCAGGACAAGAGGAAAGCCAGGCGTCCTTCCTGGAGGGGGCCTGCAGGGGTGGAGCTCAGGGAGGGCAAGCAGGGAGACAAAGGTCCTAGGGGCATGAGGTTGTCAGGGTGCTGTGCTCTGACAGGCAAGCCAAGGGAGTTTTAGGGGATGGGGTAGAGGGGCAGGAAAGGACAGGGCAGCAGGGGTGATGGGCAGGACAGGACAAAATGGGGGGCCCGAGGCCACCTGGATCCTTGGGCAGGGAAGCAAGGACTGCAGTTGAGCCTGCCAGGGACAGGCTGGACTTCTTAGATGGTCCTCTCTTCTAGGGGCCACATGTGCCTCATCTAGAAATGGCTGGGTCAGCCAAGCCAAAAAAGGGAAGGAATGGGAGCACCCCAAGACAATTGGGCTGACCCTGCCTCTGATGTGACCTCTGCATAGCCCTGTCACTTTCTGGGGCGAAGCCACCACAGCTGTGAGGAGGGTTCTGACCGGAGTTTGTAGGCAGAGAGGGGACAAGTGCCTGGTCCCCTCAGACTCTAAGAGTAGACTGTGATGGGGAGGAGTGAGTCTTTTCTCTCTGGGGACTTCGAAAGGGCTGGCTGTGGAGTGGGGTTCCTGGGTTTGACTCCTGGGGCCGAGGTTTCTTGGTCTCATTGAAGTCAGGGTCCGAGATGACCCCTGCTGACTCCCTCAGTGGACTCGGGGCTGACAGCATTAGACAGAGGGAATTGGCCTGAGAGAGGGACAGGGGTCCTGGGGGTTTCTGGTCTGTATCATTGGAAGATGAGGCAGGAAGGGCCCTGTCCAGGCCTGGTGGGGCAGTCAGTCAAGCAAGGGCAGGGGCTTACCCAGGTTGTCTGTCACCTGGTAGGCGTCTCGGAGGTCCTTCATGCGGAAGCCGATGACATCGACAAAGTCCTCCACCAGGCGGAACAGCTCCTTGGCGTTGGGGCCCACCTGGCGGGCAGGGTTATGGTCAGGGAAGCTGAGGTGGCACTTATCCTTCCTCTGCCTGTCTTGCCTCCTGACTGCCACCATTCCCTTCTCAGGTGTGTGGATCGCTGCCCACCCTGTGAACACTGATGTCTGACTTGTGTAGCAAGTGCTCCTACTGTTCACCCCATTCTGCAGATGAGAACATTGAGGCCAAGGGTCTGCTGTGTTCTGGCCCTTGGAGGCAGGTGGCTCTGAGTGGTGGAGGGCAGCTGCCAGCACCCTGCAGATGATGGTGGTCTCTGGTACTGCAGCACCCACCAGTGCCCTGGCCAGGACACAAGGTGGCCAGAGTGAGTCAGGCCTGACTGCTGTGCCAGATCAGAGGTTCGCCCTGTACTGGTCCCTCGGTGTGTACCCCGGGCCTGTCAGTCTCCCCAGCTCTCGGCAGTGCTGAGAGATATGCTATCATAGTCCAGGAAGGGGAAACTGGGGCTGGGGGGTTCGGGGGCTCCCTCGGGTCACACAGCGGGCTATGCAGAGGGTGTCGGGGGATGCCCTGCCCTGCCCCTGCCCCGACGCCTTGTGACCACGAGGCCCCAACTCTGTCCGCACCAGCTGGGCCTCCTCCCACTTGTCCCGATTCTCCTCCACAAGCAGGTTGCTGATGATCTGAACAAAGTTCTGAAAAAGAAGAGGAAGAGCTGGTGAGAGGCCCGGAAGATGCCCTGGTCAGGGGCTCAGCCATGACGATGACCAGGGTCCCATGTGCCAGGTCAAGGACACACTGTGTGACCAGGAGCTCAGCTTGTGACCACAGTGTGAGACCTGGACCCAGGCTCAGGCAGAGGTCCCGCTATGACAAAGTGCCACGTGGAGGGGCTGTTTGTAACAGAGATCAGGAACCGCTGTGTAACCAAGGGTGGTCACGTGATCAGCCCAGGGCCCAGGGTGTAACCAAGGGTGGTCACATGACCAGTTCAGGGCCCGTGTGTTGATCAGCTCAGGGCCCAGTACATGACAAATCAGGCTTCTGGTCATGACCAGATTTAGGGTTCAGTGTCTCGCCAAGTCAGGGCTCAGTGTGTGACCAGGAGTGGGACTTGGGATTGTTTTCAAGATGAGGGTTTGTAGTGTCTGACCAGGGTCAGGGGCCAGCATATGATCAGAATCAGGTTTCTAATTATGAGCAGGACCAAGGCTTAGTTTAGAAATGAGATTAGGGCTCAGTATATAACCGAGATCATTGTTGTTAGGTGTTGTTGAGTCACCTGCGACTCACAGCGATGCTGTGTACAGCAGCTCTGAAGCCTGCCCTGTCTTGTGCTGGTCTCACTGACTCCCACACACCTACACCCACTGCCCCAGTTACTATGTCAATGCAGCATCTTTAGGGGTCTGTATATAACCTAGGGTAGGACTCAGTGTACACCTGGGAAGAGGGCTCAGTGTACACCTGCGATTAGGACTCAGTATACACCTCAGATTAGGGCTCAGTGTACACTCCAGATTAGGGCTCAGTGTACACCTGGGATTAGGGGTCAGTATATACCCGAGATTAGGGCTCAGCATACACCTGAGATTGTTGGTTTGTTGTTGTGTACAGTAGAGTCGGAGCTGACCTACAGCTGACCCTCCAGCAGGTGTTCAGAGGCAGTTAATCGTACGGGAGGAGACTGCTCATCTTTCTCCCATGGAGCAGCTGGTGGCCTTGAACCCGTGTGCCTTCGGGATTGCAACACAGGCTCTTGTCTGTAGGCCAGCAGAACTCCATACCTGAGATTAGGGCTCAGTAGATATATAACTGAGATCGAGGTTCAGTGTGTGACCAGGGCGGAGTTTCTGCCTGTGAGCTGGGCTCGCATAATGGGGGCTCTGTGACTGGACCCAGCCTCAGTCAGACTCCCACCTGCACGTCCCCGGGGGTGGGGCTGTAGTAGGCCCTGCGGAAGATCTCTGTCATGTTCCTCAGGACATCGATGGTGGAGAGCAGGTCTCCGCTGTAGCTGGCCCCGTCCTGAGAGATCTCCACCAGCGTCTGGATGACCTCAGAGACGCCTTCCCCTGGAAGCCCGCGCTGAGCCTTTGCCAGGTGCTCCCGGGTCTGCGAGGGGGAGCAGGAGAGGATCAGTCCTGCTGGACACGCTGAGGCGGGGACCCCGCACCGAGAGGACCCTCTGCAACCAGAGCCCCTTATGTCTGTGGCGCACCCTGAGGGTCCCTGGTTGCTGACTGTGAGATAGGTGGGTGGACAGAGCATGGCCAGGGACACAAGCGTGGGACGCGGGCCCCTCACCATCATCTGGATGTTTCGGTAGTCAATGGAGACGCATCGGATGTAGGTGGGGGGCTCCCAGTAGGCGATGCCTTCCTCATCCAGCTCACAGCGTCGCAGGATGAGGCCTGGGGACAGGAGGAGGCCAGGTCAGCTTGCCCCCTTCTTCTCCTCACCGGCTCCCTCGGCACAAGTTCCTCTGGAAAGATGTCCCAGCCCCGAGAGGAGGGCCAGGCCAAGAAGGCCCGTGGACAGTGGCGCCACAGTGGTCAGGCCTCTTTTCCTTCAGTCCACATAGTTCTACAGTGCGGTTACAGAGTGGCTACAGCGAGCCTGGTGGGCCAGTGCTGAGGCCCCGGCAGGAGCTGACCCAAGGGGACCAGTTGCTGGAGCGCGGCCTGGGAGACCCTGTGGGGGCCCCACAGGTGCCAGGGGCCTTGTGGAGGCAGAGAGGTGGCTGCGGGCAGCTAGGGCGGCCAGGGCAACAGAACTGCGGGAGCTTCAGCCCAGGTGCAGCACGGCTCTGACCTCATGCCCAGAATCTGTGGGGCACTGAACACTCAATCTGCAGGGACAGCTACAGAATGAGGTCATAACCCTAGTGCCCAGTGGGCAGCTGGCATCCCTCCATAGCGGCTGAGTGGCCATGGCTGCTAGGGACAGAGTAGTGCCCATGATGGGACAGTGATCAGGTGATCATGGGTCCACCCACACCTGCCCTGACACATGGGCTCACCTGTGGCATTGCGGGGACACCTGACAGCAGCCACCTCCCCAGCAGGTGTCTCTTTCCACATCACGGCACCAAAGCTGTCCTCATCACAGATCTCGTGCGGCTCTGCCGAGGCCACCAATAGAGTGAGGGGTTTGGGGCTTTGGGACTGGCCATGAGGGGTCAAGGGCTGGAGGCAGCTCAGAAAGACCAGGGCAGGTTCTGAGCCCCTCCAGGGAGCTGTGGTCCCAGGAGGAGTTTATTGGAGCAGGGAAGCCTGGAGCACCTGGCATCATCCTGGAGGCGGGGGCTCAGTGTCCACCTCCCTCCACCACAGTGGGGACAGGCTGCTCACCAGGGCACCGCTGGGCGCTGCACTGCCGGTACTCTTCCTGTGGGCCCTGGCACGCTGCTCCTCCAAAGAAGGGCCCCGAGCAGACGCGTTCCCGGCGCTGTGTGCCGCCCCCGCACGTGATACTGCAGCTGCCCCAGGTGGCCCAGGCCTGCCACTTTCCATCCACTGCGAGGATCGCCAGGTGAGGTGTGGACAAGCAAGAGATGGGGCCCACAGCCAGCAGCCGCAGAGCCCAGAAAACAAGCACAGGGAGGGTCATTGAGACCACCCAGAGACAGAGGGACGTGGGTACCCCGAGAGGCCCAGAAGAGGCAGGGACATGGGACAGGGAGGGTGCCCAAATGCAGAAACCAAGAGCTGGACATGTGAAGACATGAGCTGGCCATGCATCCCCCCACCCCGCCCACTGGTGCCCACTGGCTTGAGACGCTCTGACCTGGACACTGCTGCAGGAAGCAGTCCCGCGTCTCCACCCAGTGGCCCTGGCACTCAGCGCCCCCATACGAAGGCCCGTTGCACTCCCGCGTGCGCTGCTGCCGGCCCTGGGAACAGCTGGCGGAGCAGGTGCTCCAGCTCGACCACTCATTCCAGTTTCCGTCCACTGCCCGGCCCAGGGGAGCAAGAGGGAGAGCCAGCGTGAACACCCTGGGTCAGGGAGCCCCCCCCACCGCCAGCCCGCAGACAGTGCCCACCATCAGGGGCATGTGGGAGCAGCCCCTCCCCAGGTGGCCAGCCTGGGACGGTGTGAACACCCTGGAGGGGCACCACATGGTCTTGCCTCCAGCTTCCTCCGGATACGGTCTGAGACTCTAGACGGGATGAGCCCCCAGAAGGAGGATTCGGGCCCCCTCCCCCTCCCTGCCCCTCCACTCCTCCCACAGCTGGTGGGTCTGGAGGCCCCCCTCCTCCCTCGCCCTCCCTCTCACCTACCAGGGCACAGGGCGATGTTGCAGAACTTGGTTTGCTTCTCAGGACCCTCACAGGGGTTTCCCCCGAACTGGGGGGGCCTGCAGGTGCGCGTGCGGTCCCGGAAACCGCGGCCACAAGTGCTGGAGCAGAGGCTCCAAGGTGACCACTCGTCCCAGGCTCCATGCACTACAGGGAGGGAGAAGGCAGTGGCTGCCCCAGCCGCCCTCCAGCCTGCTCACACCGCAGGCCTCCCGACCTGGCCCGGGTCCCGCCCCCACTCCCCGATGCCCCGCCCCTCGCTTGACCACACCCCTTCTCTCCGCCCTGCCTACCTGGCTCTGGCCTCTGCTCTGCTCTCTCCCGCCAGGCCCTGCCCTTTCCAGACACCGCCTCTCTATGGCCCTGCCCCTTCCACCTGACCGCGCCCCTTCCATACGACCACGCCCTTCATGGCCCTGCCCCTTCCGCCTGGCCACGCCCCATCCTGGCCTTGCCCTACCTGGCCATGCTCCACCGTCCGGCCCGCCCCTCCCGCACGGCCACGCCCCCTCCTGATCGTGCCTCTCGGCATGACCGCGCCCGGCTCTGCCCTCCCGCCCGGACGCCTACCTGGACACACGGCCGAGTTGTTGCACTGGCGCTGCTCGCGCAGGGGCCCGCTGCACTGGGTGCTGTAGGACGAGGACACGCAGAAGCGCGTGCGGGTTTGCCAGCCCTCGCCGCAGGTGCTAGAACACACGCTCCACGGGGACCACTCCTCAGCCGCCGGGTCGCCTGAGGGCCCAGGCCGGGTCACCGCCCGCCCTGCCGGACTGTCCAGCCAGACCGCCGGGGACACCCCCGCAGGTGCCCTAGAGGCTGGGCAGCCCTGCGGGGGCCTGTCCTGCTCCTGGGCCCCCTCGCACTTCTCACCCCGCACCGGACAGGTCAGTGTACCGCCCACTGTTAGCCTTTCTCTGGTCATTGCTCCCTCACTGTGGAGTCCTTCCGACTGGGGCGACCCCTCCCCGCGGGGCTTCCACGCACGGGACACCGCCCACCTTTCCCCACGGAGCCGGGGATTCGAACCGCCTCCTCTGGGCCAGCAGTGAAAGTGCCTGCAGCCTCGCGCCCGAGCTCCCGGACCATCAGCAGCGAGCCCTCGCTTTACGTCTGCACAAAGCCCTGCCCCCCAGACCCCTCTCCCCCTGGCCTCTCCCTGCAGGTGTCCTCCCCCAGCGCACCTGTCTGAGGCGCCGGGAACCCGAAATGCTGCAGCTCATCGCCCCCGTCGCGTCGCCGGGCGTCTGTGGACCGCAAGGACTGGCTCCTGGAGTTGGTGCGGGCCGCGGCTGCGGGGCGGAGAGGCCAGCGACCCCTCGGACGGCGTCCACTGCCCTGGGGCCGCGGTCCTTGGCCAGGCACGGTGAGCAACCCCGGGCGATGGCCGGCTGCCCGCCTCCGACCACATCCCAGCACCACCGAGGGTCCCCTCCCTCCTGGACCCCGTGCCCGTCACCACAGGTCCCCTTTCCATCTCTGACCACATGTCCAATCGCCCGAGTCCCCTCCTGCCTGCTCTGTCCCCGCCCTCTTCCCGACCCCGCCCCTCTTCACCCGGTCTCACCCCCATCTGGCCCCGCCCTCTTCTCACCTCCC